>NC_133952.1:11345783-11661840 GCF_031877795.1 Strix aluco | reverse complement strand
GAGAGCTTGCAGAGCACTGGGGAAAGGCAGGCAGAGAATTCCCTGATAGCACCTTCTCTGTGCCTGTTCACATTGCTTCGCAGAATCGCTTTTGTGCAGAAAACAGTAACACTTGTTCAGAAGGAAAGAAAGCACAGAGCCCCAGATTTTATGTTGTCCTGGAGAGCTTGCAGAGCACTGGGGAAAGGCAGGCAGAGAATTCCCTGATAGCACCTTCTCTGTGCCTGGGAAGCAGAAGTGTTCACATTGCTTCGCAAGAATCGCTTTTGTGCAGAAAACACTAACACTTGTTCAGAAGGAAAGAAAGCACAGAGCCCAGATTTTATGTTGTCCTGGAGAGCTTGCAGAGCACTGGGGAAAGGCAGGCAGAGAATTCCTTGCTAGCACCTTCTCTGTGCCTGGGAAGCAGAAGTGTTCACATTGCTTCGCAGAATCGCTTTTGTGCAGAAAACTGTAACACTTGTTCATAACGAAAGAAAGCACAGAGCCCCAGATTCTATGTTGTCCTGGAGAGCTTGCAGAGCACTGGGGAAAGGCAGGCAGAGAATTCCCTGCTAGCACCTTCTCTGTGCCTGGGAAGCAGAAGTGTTCACATTGCTTCGCAAGAATCGCTTTTGTTCAGAAAACTCTAACACTTGTTCAGAATGAAAGAAAGCACAGAGCCCCAGATTTTATGTTGTCCTGGAGAGCTTGCAGAGCACTGGGGAAAGGCAAACACAGAATTCCTTGCTAGCACCTTCTCTGTGCCTGGGAAGCAGAAATGTTCACATTGCTTCGCAGAATCGCTTTTGTGCAGAAAACAGTAACACTTGTTCAGAACGAAAGAAAGCACAGAGCCCCAGATTCTATGTTGTTCTGGAGAGCTTGCAGAGCACTGGGGAAAGGCAGGCAGAGAATTCCCTGCTAGCACCTTCTCTGTGCCTGGGAAGCAGAAGTGTTCACATTGCTTGGCAGAATCGCTTTTGTGCAGAAAACAGTAACACTTGTTCAGAACGAAAGAAAGCACAGAGCCCCAGATTCTATGTTGTCCTGGAGAGCTTGCAGAGCACTGGGGAAAGGCAGGCAGAGAATTCCCTGATAGCACCTTCTCTGTGCCTGGGAAGCAGAAGTGTTCACATTGCTTTGCAAGAATCGCTTTTGTGCAGAAAACAGTAACACTTGTTCAGAACGAAAGAAAGCACAGAGCCCCAGATTCTATGTTGTCCTGGAGAGCTTGCAGAGCACTGGGGAAAGGCAGGCAGAGAGTTCCCTGATAGCACCTTCTCTGTGCCTGTTCACATTGCTTCGCAGAATCGCTTTTGTGCAGAAAACAGTAACACTTGTTCAGAAGGAAAGAAAGCACAGAACTCCAGATTTGCTGTTGTCCTGGAGAGCTTGCAGAGCACTGGGGAAAGGCAGGCAGAGAATTCCTTGCTAGCACCTTCTCTGTGCCTGGGAAGCAGAAGTGTTCACATTGCTTCACAAGAATCGCTTTTGTGCAGAAAACTGTAACACTTGTTCAGAACGAAAGAAAGCACAGAGCCCCAGATTTTATGTTGTCCTGGAGAGCTTGCAGAGCACTGGGGAAAGGCAGGCAGAGAATTCCTTGCTAGCACCTTCTCTGTGCCTGGGAAGCAGAAGTGTTCACATTGCTTCGCAGAATCGCTTTTGTGCAGAAAACAGTAACACTTGTTCAGAACGAAAGAAAGCACAGAGCCCCAGATTCTATGTTGTCCTGGAGAGCTTGCAGAGCACTGGGGAAAGGCAGGCAGAGAATTACCTGCTAGCACCTTCTCTGTGCCTGGGAAGCAGAAGTGTTCATATTGCTTCGCACAATCGCTTTTGTGCAGAAAACAGTAACACTTGTTCAGAAGGAAAGAAAGCACAGAGCCCCAGATTCTATGTTGTCCTGGAGAGCTTGCAGACCACTGGGGAAAGGCAGGCAGAGAATTCCCTGATAGCACCTTCTCTGTGCCTGTTCACATTGCTTCGCAGAATCGCTTTTGTGCAGACAACACTAACAATTGTTCAGAAGGAAAGAAAGCACAGAGCCCCAGATTTTATGTTGTCCTGGAGAGCTTGCAGAGCACTGGGGAAAGGCAGGCAGAGAATTCCCTGATAGCACCTTCTCTGTGCCTGTTCACATTGCTTCGCAGAATCGCTTTTGTGCAGAAAACAGTAACACTTGTTCAGAAGGAAAGAAAGCACAGAGTCCAGATTTTATGTTGTCCTGGAGAGCTTGCAGAGCACTGGGGAAAGGCAGGCAGAGAATTCCCTGATAGCACCTTCTCTGTGCCTGTTCACATTGCTTCGCAGAATCGCTTTTGTGCAGAAAACAGTAACACTTGTTCAGAAGGAAAGAAAGCACAGAGCCCCAGATTCTATGTTGTCCTGGAGAGCTTGCAGAGCACTGGGGAAAGGCAGGCAGAGAATTTCCTGATAGCACCTTCTCTGTGCCTGTTCACATTGCTTCGCAGAATCGCTTTTGTGCAGAAAACAGTAACACTTGTTCAGAAGGAAAGAAAGCACAGAGCCCCAGATTTTATGTTGTCCTGGAGAGCTTGCAGAGCACTGGGGAAAGGCAGGCAGAGAATTCCCTGATAGCACCTTCTCTGTGCCTGGGAAGCAGAAGTGTTCACATTGCTTCGCAAGAATCGCTTTTGTGCAGAAAACACTAACACTTGTTCAGAAGGAAAGAAAGCACAGAGCCCCAGATTTTATGTTGTCCTGGAGAGCTTGCAGAGCACTGGGGAAAGGCAGGCAGAGAATTCCTTGCTAGCACCTTCTCTGTGCCTGGGAAGCAGAAGTGTTCACATTGCTTCGCAGAATCGCTTTTGTGCAGAAAACTGTAACATTTGTTCATAACGAAAGAAAGCACAGAGCCCCAGATTCTATGTTGTCCTGGAGAGCTTGCAGAGCACTGGGGAAAGGCAGGCAGAGAATTCCTTGCTAGCACCTTCTCTGTGCCTGGGAAGCAGAAGTGTTCACATTGCTTCGCAAGAATCGCTTTTGTGCAGAAAACACTAACACTTGTTCAGAAGGAAAGAAAGCACAGAGCCCCAGATTTTATGTTGTCCTGGAGAGCTTGCAGAGCACTGGGGAAAGGCAGGCAGAGAATTCCCTGATAGCACCTTCTCTGTGCCTGGGAAGCAGAAGTGTTCACATTGCTTCGTAAGAATCGCTTTTGTGCAGAAAACACTAACACTTGTTCAGAAGGAAAGAAAGCACAGAGCCCCAGATTTTATGTTGTCCTGGAGAGCTTGCAGAGCACTGGGGAAAGGCAGGCAGTGAATTCCTTGCTAGCACCTTCTCTGTGCCTGGGAAGCAGAAGTGTTCACATTGCTTCGCAGAATCGCTTTTGTGCAGAAAACTGTAACACTTGTTCATAACGAAAGAAAGCACAGAGCCCCAGATTCTATGTTGTCCTGGAGAGCTTGCAGAGCACTGGGGAAAGGCAGGCAGAGAATTCCCTGCTAGCACCTTCTCTGTGCCTGGGAAGCAGAAGTGTTCACATTGCTTCGCAAGAATCGCTTTTGTGCAGAAAACACTAACACTTGTTCAGAAGGAAAGAAAGCACAGAGCCCCAGATTTTATGTTGTCCTGGAGAGCTTGCAGAGCACTGGGGAAAGGCAAACACAGAATTCCTTGCTAGCACCTTCTCTGTGCCTGGGAAGCAGAAGTGTTCACATTGCTTCGCAGAATCGCTTTTGTGCAGAAAACAGTAACACTTGTTCAGAACGAAAGAAAGCACAGAGCCCCAGATTCTATGTTGTTCTGGAGAGCTTGCAGAGCACTGGGGAAAGGCAGGCAGAGAATTCCCTGCTAGCACCTTCTCTGTGCCTGGGAAGCAGAAGTGTTCACATTGCTTGGCAGAATCGCTTTTGTGCAGAAAACAGTAACACTTGTTCAGAACGAAAGAAAGCACAGAGCCCCAGATTTGCTGTTGTCCTGGAGAGCTTGCAGAGCACTGGGGAAAGGCAGGCAGAGAATTCCTTGCTAGAACCTTCTCTGTGCCTGGGAAGCAGAAGTGTTCACATTGCTTCGCAAGAATCGCTTTTGTGCAGAAAACAGTTACACTTGTTCAGAACGAAAGAAAGCACAGAGCCCCAGATTCTATGTTGTCCTGGAGAGCTTGCAGAGCACTGGGGAAAGGCAGGCAGAGAGTTCCCTGATAGCACCTTCTCTGTGCCTGTTCACATTGCTTCGCAGAATCGCTTTTGTGCAGAAAACAGTAACAGTTGTTCAGAAGGAAAGAAAGCACAGAACTCCAGATTTGCTGTTGTCCTGGAGAGCTTGCAGAGCACTGGGGAAAGGCAGGCAGAGAATTCCCTGATAGCACCTTCTCTGTGCCTGTTCACATTGCTTCGCACAATCGCTTTTGTGCAGAAAACACTAACACTTGTTCAGAAGGAAAGAAAGCACAGAGCCCCAGATTTTATGTTGTCCTGGAGAGCTTGCAGAGCACTGGGGAAAGGCAGGCAGAGAATTCCTTGCTAGCACCTTCTCTGTGACTGGGAAGCAGAAGTGTTCACATTGCTTCACAAGAATCGCTTTTGTGCAGAAAACACTAACACTTGTTCAGAAGGAAAGAAAGCACAGAGCCCCAGATTTTATGTTGTCCTGGAGAGCTTGCAGAGCACTGGGGAAAGGGAAACAGAGAATTCCTTGCTAGCACCTTCTCTGTGCCTGGGAAGCAGAAGTGTTCACATTGCTTCGCAAGAATCGCTTTTGTGCAGAAAACAGTAACACTTGTTCAGAACGAAAGAAAGCACAGAGCCCCAGATTCTATGTTGTCCTGGAGAGCTTGCAGAGCACTGGGGAAAGGCAGGCAGAGAATTCCCTGCTAGCACCTTCTCTGTGCCTGGGAAGCAGAAGTGTTCACATTGCTTCGCAGAATCGCTTTTGTGCAGAAAACAGTAACACTTGTTCAGAAGGAAAGAAAGCACAGAGCCCCAGATTCTATGTTGTCCTGGAGAGCTTGCAGAGCACTGGGGAAAGGCAGGCAGAGAATTTCCTGATAGCACCTTCTCTGTGCCTGTTCACATTGCTTCGCAGAATCGCTTTTGTGCAGAAAACAGTAACACTTGTTCAGAAGGAAAGAAAGCACAGAGCCCCAGATTCTATGTTGTCCTGGAGAGCTTGCAGAGCACTGGGGAAAGGCAGGCAGAGAATTCCCTGATAGCACCTTCTCTGTGCCTGTTCACATTGCTTCGCAGAATCGCTTTTGTGCAGAAAACAGTAACACTTGTTCAGAAGGAAAGAAAGCACAGAGCCCCAGATTTTATGTTGTCCTGGAGAGCTTGCAGAGCACTGGGGAAAGGCAGGCAGAGAATTCCCTGCTAGCACCTTCTCTGTGCCTGGGAAGCAGAAGTGTTCACATTGCTTCGCAAGAATCGCTTTTGTGCAGAAAACACTAACACTTGTTCAGAAGGAAAGAAAGCACAGAGCCCCAGATTTTATGTTGTCCTGGAGAGCTTGCAGAGCACTGGGGAAAGGCAGGCAGAGAATTACCTGCTAGCACCTTCTCTGTGCCTGGGAAGCAGAAGTGTTCACATTGCTTCGCAGAATCGCTTTTGTGCAGAAAACTGTAACACTTGTTCATAACGAAAGAAAGCACAGAGCCCCAGATTCTATGTTGTCCTGGAGAGCTTGCAGAGCACTGGGGAAAGGCAGGCAGAGAATTCCTTGCTAGCACCTTCTCTGTGCCTGGGAAGCAGAAGTGTTCACATTGCTTCGCAAGAATCGCTTTTGTGCAGAAAACACTAACACTTGTTCAGAAGGAAAGAAAGCACAGAGCCCCAGATTTTATGTTGTCCTGGAGAGCTTGCAGAGCACTGGGGAAAGGCAGGCAGAGAATTCCCTGCTAGCACCTTCTCTGTGCCTGGGAAGCAGAAGTGTTCACATTGCTTCGCAGAATCGCTTTTGTGCAGAAAACAGTAACACTTGTTCAGAACGAAAGAAAGCACAGAGCCCCAGATTCTATGTTGTTCTGGAGAGCTTGCAGAGCACTGGGGAAAGGCAGGCAGAGAATTCCCTGCTAGCACCTTCTCTGTGCCTGGGAAGCAGAAGTGTTCACATTGCTTGGCAGAATCGCTTTTGTGCAGAAAACAGTAACACTTGTTCAGAACGAAAGAAAGCACAGAGCCCCAGATTCTATGTTGTCCTGGAGAGCTTGCAGAGCACTGGGGAAAGGCAAACACAGAATTCCCTGATAGCACCTTCTCTGTGCCTGGGAAGCAGAAGTGTTCACATTGCTTCGCAAGAATCGCTTTTGTGCAGAAAACAGTAACACTTGTTCAGAACGAAAGAAAGCACAGAGCCCCAGATTCTATGTTGTCCTGGAGAGCTTGCAGAGCACTGGGGAAAGGCAGGCAGAGAGTTCCCTGATAGCACCTTCTCTGTGCCTGTTCACATTGCTTCGCAGAATCGCTTTTGTGCAGAAAACAGTAACACTTGTTCAGAAGGAAAGAAAGCACAGAACTCCAGATTTGCTGTTGTCCTGGAGAGCTTGCAGAGCACTGGGGAAAGGCAGGCAGAGAATTCCCTGATAGCACCTTCTCTGTGCCTGTTCACATTGCTTCGCAGAATCGCTTTTGTGCAGAAAACACTAACACTTGTTCAGAAGGAAAGAAAGCACAGAGCCCCAGATTCTATGTTGTCCTGGAGAGCTTGCAGAGCACTGGGGAAAGGCAGGCAGAGAATTTCTTGCTAGCACCTTCTCTGTGCCTGGGAAGCAGAAGTGTTCACATTGCTTCACAAGAATCGCTTTTGTGCAGAAAACACTAACACTTGTTCAGAACGAAAGAAAGCACAGAGCCCCAGATTTTATGTTGTCCTGGAGAGCTTGCAGAGCACTGGGGAAAGGGAAACAGAGAATTCCTTGCTAGCACCTTCTCTGTGCCTGGGAAGCAGAAGTGTTCACATTGCTTCGCAAGAATCGCTTTTGTGCAGAAAACAGTAACACTTGTTCAGAACGAAAGAAAGCACAGAGCCCCAGATTCTATGTTGTCCTGGAGAGCTTGCAGAGCACTGGGGAAAGGCAGGCAGAGAATTACCTGATAGCACCTTCTCTGTGCCTGGGAAGCAGAAGTGTTCACATTGCTTCGCACAATCGCTTTTGTGCAGAAAACAGTAACACTTGTTCAGAAGGAAAGAAAGCACAGAGCCCCAGATTCTATGTTGTCCTGGAGAGCTTGCAGAGCACTGGGGAAAGGCAGGCAGAGAATTCCCTGATAGCACCTTCTCTGTGCCTGTTCACATTGCTTGGCAGAATCGCTTATGTGCAGAAAACAGTAACACTTGTTCAGAAGGAAAGAAAGCACAGAGCCCCAGATTCTATGTTGTCCTGGAGAGCTTGCAGAGCACTGGGGAAAGGCAGGCAGAGAATTTCCTGATAGCACCTTCTCTGTGCCTGTTCACATTGCTTCGCAGAATCGCTTTTGTGCAGAAAACTGTAACATTTGTTCATAACGAAAGAAAGCACAGAGCCCCAGATTCTATGTTGTCCTGGAGAGCTTGCAGAGCACTGGGGAAAGGCAGGCAGAGAGTTCCCTGATAGCACCTTCTCTGTGCCTTTTCACATTGCTTCGCAGAATCGCTTTTGTGCAGAAAACAGTAACACTTGTTCAGAAGGAAAGAAAGCACAGAGCCCCAGATTCTATGTTGTCCTGGAGAGCTTGCAGAGCACTGGGGAAAGGCAGGCAGAGAATTCCCTGATAGCACCTTCTCTGTGCCTGGGAAGCAGAAGTGTTCACATTGCTTCGCAAGAATCGCTTTTGTGCAGAAAACACTAACACTTGTTCAGAAGGAAAGAAAGCACAGAGCCCCAGATTTTATGTTGTCCTGGAGAGCTTGCAGAGCACTGGGGAAAGGCAGGCAGAGAATTCCTTGCTAGCACCTTCTCTGTGCCTGGGAAGCAGAAGTGTTCACATTGCTTCGCAGAATCGCTTTTGTGCAGAAAACTGTAACATTTGTTCATAACGAAAGAAAGCACAGAGCCCCAGATTCTATGTTGTCCTGGAGAGCTTGCAGAGCACTGGGGAAAGGCAGGCAGAGAGTTCCCTGATAGCACCTTCTCTGTGCCTTTTCACATTGCTTCGCAGAATCGCTTTTGTGCAGAAAACACTAACACTTGTTCAGAAGGAAAGAAAGCACAGAGCCCCAGATTTTATGTTGTCCTGGAGAGCTTGCAGAGCACTGGGGAAAGGCAGGCAGAGAATTCCTTGCTAGCACCTTCTCTGTGCCTGGGAAGCAGAAGTGTTCACATTGCTTCACAAGAATCGCTTTTGTGCAGAAAACAGTAACACTTGTTCAGAACGAAAGAAAGCACAGAGCCCCAGATTTTATGTTGTCCTGGAGAGCTTGCAGAGCTCTGGGGAAAGGCAGGCAGAGAATTACCTGCTAGCACCTTCTCTGTGCCTGGGAAGCAGAAGTGTTCACATTGCTTCGCACAATCGCTTTTGTGCAGAAAACAGTAACACTTGTTCAGAAGGAAAGAAAGCACAGAGCCCCAGATTCTATGTTGTCCTGGAGAGCTTGCAGACCACTGGGGAAAGGCAGGCAGAGAATTCCCTGATAGCACCTTCTCTGTGCCTGTTCACATTGCTTCGCAGAATCGCTTTTGTGCAGACAACACTAACAATTGTTCAGAAGGAAAGAAAGCACAGAGCCCCAGATTTTATGTTGTCCTGGAGAGCTTGCAGAGCACTGGGGAAAGGCAGGCAGAGAATTCCTTGCTAGCACCTTCTCTGTGCCTGGGAAGCAGTAGTGTTCACATTGCTTCGCAAGAATCGCTTTTGTGCAGAAAACACTAACACTTGTTCAGAAGGAAAGAAAGCACAGAGCCCCAGATTTTATGTTTTCCTGGAGAGCTTGCAGAGCACTGGGGAAAGGCAGGCGGAGAATTCCTTGCTAGCACCTTCTCTGTGCCTGGGAAGCAGAAGTGTTCACATTGCTTCGCAGAATCGCTTTTGTGCAGAAAACTGTAACACTTGTTCATAACGAAAGAAAGCACAGAGCCCCAGATTCTATGTTGTCCTGGAGAGCTTGCAGAGCACTGGGGAAAGGCAGGCAGAGAATTCCTTGCTAGCACCTTCTCTGTGCCTGGGAAGCAGAAGTGTTCACATTGCTTCGCAAGAATCGCTTTTGTGCAGAAAACACTAACACTTGTTCAGAATGAAAGAAAGCACAGAGCCCCAGATTTTATGTTGTCCTGGAGAGCTTGCAGAGCACTGGGGAAAGGCAGGCAGAGAATTCCTTGCTAGCACCTTCTCTGTGCCTGGGAAGCAGAAGTGTTCACATTGCTTCGCAGAATCGCTTTTGTGCAGAAAACAGTAACACTTGTTCAGAAGGAAAGAAAGCACAGAGCCCCAGATTCTATGTTGTTCTGGAGAGCTTGCAGAGCACTGGGGAAAGGCAGGCAGAGAATTCCCTGCTAGCACCTTCTCTGTGCCTGGGAAGCAGAAGTGTTCACATTGCTTGGCAGAATCGCTTTTGTGCAGAAAACAGTAACACTTGTTCAGAACGAAAGAAAGCACAGAGCCCCAGATTCTATGTTGTCCTGGAGAGCTTGCAGAGCACTGGGGAAAGGCAGGCAGAGAATTCCCTGATAGCACCTTCTCTGTGCCTGGGAAGCAGAAGTGTTCACATTGCTTCGCAAGAATCGCTTTTGTGCAGAAAACAGTAACTCTTGTTCAGAACGAAAGAAAGCACAGAGCCCCAGATTCTATGTTGTCCTGGAGAGCTTGCAGAGCACTGGGGAAAGGCAGGCAGAGAATTCCCTGATAGCACCTTCTCTGTGCCTGTTCACATTGCTTCGCAGAATCGCTTTTGTGCAGAAAACAGTAACACCTGTTCAGAAGGAAAGAAAGCACAGAGCCCCAGATTTTATGTTGTCCTGGAGAGCTTGCAGAGCACTGGGGAACGGCAGGCAGAGAATTTCCTGCTAGCACCTTCTCTGTGCCTGGGAAGCAGAAGTGTTCACATTGCTTCGCAAGAATCGCTTTTGTGCAGAAAACAGTAACACTTGTTCAGAAGGAAAGAAAGCACAGAGCCCCAGATTCTATGTTGTCCTGGAGAGCTTGCAGAGCACTGGGGAAAGGCAGGCAGAGAATTCCCTGATAGCACCTTCTCTGTGCCTGGGAAGCAGAAGTGTTCACATTGCTTCGCAAGAATCGCTTTTGTGCAGAAAACAGTAACACTTGTTCAGAAGGAAAGAAAGCACAGAGCCCCAGATTCTATGTTGTCCTGGAGAGCTTGCAGAGCACTGGGGAAAGGCAGGCAGAGAATTACCTGATAGCACCTTCTCTGTGCCTGTTCACATTGCTTCGCAGAATCGCTTTTGTGCAGAAAACAGTAACACTTGTTCAGAAGGAAAGAAAGCACAGAGCCCCAGATTTTATGTTGTCCTGGAGAGCTTGCAGAGCACTGGGGAAAGGCAGGCAGAGAATTCCTTGCTAGCACCTTCTCTGTGCCTGGGAAGCAGAAGTGTTCACATTGCTTCGCAAGAATCGCTTTTGTGCAGAAAACAGTAACACTTGTTCAGAACGAAAGAAAGCACAGAGCCCCAGATTTTATGTTGTCCTGGAGAGCTTGCAGAGCACTGGGGAAAGGCAGGCAGAGAATTCCTTGCTAGCACCTTCTCTGTGCCTGGGAAGCAGAAGTGTTCACATTGCTTCGCAGAATCGCTTTTGTGCAGAAAACTGTAACACTTGTTCAGAAGGAAAGAAAGCACAGAGCCCCAGATTCTATGTTGTCCTGGAGAGCTTGCAGAGCACTGGGGAAAGGCAAACACAGAATTCCTTGCTAGCACCTTCTCTGTGCCTGGGAAGCAGAAGTGTTCACATTGCTTCGCAAGAATCGCTTTTGTGCAGAAAACACTAACACTTGTTCAGAACGAAAGAAAGCACAGAGCCCCAGATTTTATGTTGTCCTGGAGAGCTTGCAGAGCACTGGGGAAAGGCAGGCAGAGAATTCCTTGCTAGCACCTTCTCTGTGCCTGGGAAGCAGAAGTGTTCACATTGCTTGGCAGAATCGCTTTTGTGCAGAAAACAGTAACACTTGTTCAGAACGAAAGAAAGCACAGAGCCCCAGATTCTATGTTGTTCTGGAGAGCTTGCAGAGCACTGGGGAAAGGCAGGCAGAGAATTCCCTGCTAGCACCTTCTCTGTGCCTGGGAAGCAGAAGTGTTCACATTGCTTGGCAGAATCGCTTTTGTGCAGAAAACAGTAACACTTGTTCAGAACGAAAGAAAGCACAGAGCCCCAGATTCTATGTTGTCCTGGAGAGCTTGCAGAGCACTGGGGAAAGGCAGGCAGAGAATTCCCTGATAGCACCTTCTCTGTGCCTGGGAAGCAGAAGTGTTCACATTGCTTCGCAAGAATCGCTTTTGTGCAGAAAACAGTAACTCTTGTTCAGAACGAAAGAAAGCACAGAGCCCCAGATTCTATGTTGTCCTGGAGAGCTTGCAGAGCACTGGGGAAAGGCAGGCAGAGAATTCCCTGATAGCACCTTCTCTGTGCCTGGGAAGCAGAAGTGTTCACATTGCTTCGCAAGAATCGCTTTTGTGCAGAAAACAGTAACACTTGTTCAGAAGGAAAGAAAGCACAGAGCCCCAGATTCTATGTTGTCCTGGAGAGCTTGCAGAGCACTGGGGAAAGGCAGGCAGAGAATTACCTGATAGCACCTTCTCTGTGCCTGTTCACATTGCTTCGCAGAATCGCTTTTGTGCAGAAAACAGTAACACTTGTTCAGAAGGAAAGAAAGCACAGAGCCCCAGATTCTATGTTGTCCTGTAGAGCTTGCAGAGCACTGGGGAAAGGCAGGCAGAGAATTACCTGATAGCACCTTCTCTGTGCCTGTTCACATTGCTTCGCAGAATCGCTTTTGTGCAGAAAACACTAACACTTGTTCAGAAGGAAAGAAAGCACAGAGCCCCAGATTTTATGTTGTCCTAGAGAGCTTGCAGAGCACTGGGGAAAGGCAAACACAGAATTCCTTGCTAGCACCTTCTCTGTGCCTGGGAAGCAGAAGTGTTCACATTGCTTCGCAGAATCGCTTTTGTGCAGAAAACAGTAACACTTCTTCAGAACGAAAGAAAGCACAGAGCCCCAGATTTTATGTTGCCCTGGAGAGCTTGCAGAGCACTGGGGAAAGGCAGGCAGAGAATTCCTTGCTAGCACCTTCTCTGTGCCTGGGAAGCAGAAGTGTTCACATTGCTTGGCAGAATCGCTTTTGTGCAGAAAACAGTCACACCTGTTCAGAACGAAAGAAAGCACAGAGCCCCAGATTCTATGTTGTCCTGGAGAGCTTGCAGAGCACTGGGGAAAGGCAGGCAGAGAATTCCCTGATAGCACCTTCTCTGTGCCTGGGAAGCAGAAGTGTTCACATTGCTTCGCAAGAATCGCTTTTGTGCAGAAAACAGTAACACTTGTTCAGAAGGAAAGAAAGCACAGAGCCCCAGATTCTATGTTGTCCTGGAGAGCTTGCAGAGCACTGGGGAAAGGCAGGCAGAGAGTTCCCTGATAGCACCTTCTCTGTGCCTGTTTACATTGCTTCGCAGAATCGCTTTTGTGCAGAAAACAGTAACACTTGTTCAGAACGAAAGAAAGCACAGAGCCCCAGATTTGCTGTTGTCCTGGAGAGCTTGCAGAGCACTGGGGAAAGGCAGGCAGAGAATTCCCTGATAGCACCTTCTCTGTGCCTGGGAAGCAGCAGTGTTCACATTGCTTCGCAGAATCGCTTTTGTGCAGAAAACACTAAAACTTGTTCAGAAGGAAAGAAAGCACAGAGCCCCAGATTTTATGTTGTCCTGGAGAGCTTGCAGAGCACTGGGGAAAGGCAGGCAGAGAATTCCCTGATAGCACCTTCTCTGTGCCTGGGAAGCAGAAGTGTTCACATTGCTTCGCAGAATCGCTTTTGTGCAGAAAACACTAACACTTGTTCAGAAGGAAAGAAAGCACAGAGCCCCAGATTTGCTGTTGTCCTGGAGAGCTTGCAGAGCACTGGGGAAAGGCAGGCAGAGAATTCCCTGATAGCACCTTCTCTGTGCCTGTTCACATTGCTTCGCAGAATCGCTTTTGTGCAGAAAACAGTAACACTTGTTCAGAAGGAAAGAAAGCACAGAGCCCCAGATTTTATGTTGTCCTGGAGAGCTTGCAGAGCACTGGGGAAAGGCAGGCAGAGAATTCCCTGATAGCACCTTCTCTGTGCCTGGGAAGCAGAAGTGTTCACATCGCTTCGCAAGAATCGCTTTTGTGCAGAAAACACTAACACTTGTTCAGAAGGAAAGAAAGCACAGAGCCCCAGATTCTATGTTGTCCTGGAGAGCTTGCAGAGCACTGGGGACAGGCAGGCAGAGAATTCCCTGCTAGCACCTTCTCTGTGCCTGTTCACATTGCTTCGCACAATCGCTTTTGTGCAGAAAACAGTAACACTTGTTCAGAACGAAAGAAAGCACAGAGCCCCAGATTCTATGTTGTCCTGGAGAGCTTGCAGAGCACTGGGGAAAGGCAGGCAGAGAATTCCTTGCTAGCACCTTCTCTGTGCCTGGGAAGCAGAAGTGTTCACATTGCTTCGCAAGAATCGCTTTTGTGCAGAAAACAGTAACACTTGTTCAGAACGAAAGAAAGCACAGAGCCCCAGATTCTATGTTGTCCTGGAGAGCTTGCAGAGCACTGGGGAAAGGCAGGCAGAGAATTCCCTGATAGCACCTTCTCTGTGCCTGGGAAGCAGAAGTGTTCACATTGCTTCGCAAGAATCGCTTTTGTGCAGAAAACTGTAAGACTTGTTCAGAAGGAAAGAAAGCACAGAGCCCCAGATTCTATGTTGTCCTGGAGAGCTTGCAGAGCACTGGGGAAAGGAAGGCAGAGAATTCCCTGATAGCACCTTCTCTGTGCCTGTTCACATTGCTTCGCAGAATCGTTTTTGTGCAGAAAACACTAACACTTGTTCAGAAGGAAAGAAAGCACAGAGCCCCAGATTCTATGTAGTCCTGGAGAGCTTGCAGAGCACTGGGGAAAGGCAGGCAGAGAATTCCTTGCTAGCACCTTCTCTGTGCCTGGGAAGCAGAAGTGTTCACATTGCTTCGCAAGAATCGCTTTTGTGCAGAAAACACTAACACTTGTTCAGAACGAAAGAAAGCACAGAGCCCCAGCTTTTATGTTGTCCTGGAGAGCTTGCAGAGCACTGGGGAAGTCAGGCAGAGAATTCCCTGATAGCACCTTCTCTGTGCCTGGGAAGCAGAAGTGTTCACATTGCTTCGCAGAATCGCTTTTGTGCAGAAAACAGTAACACTTCTTCAGAACGAAAGAAAGAACAGAGCCCCAGATTTTATGTTGTCCTGGAGAGCTTGCACAGCACTGGGGAAAGGCAGGCAGAGAATTCCCTGATAGCACCTTCTCTGTGCCTGTTCACATTGCTTCGCAGAATCGCTTTTGTGCAGAAAACAGTAACACTTGTTCAGAATGAAAGAAAGCAAAGAGCCCCAGATATTATGTTGCCCTGGAGAGCTTGCAGAGCACTGGGGAAAGGCAGGCAGAGAATTCCCTGCTAGCACCTTCTCTGTGCCTGTTCACATTGCTTCGCAGAATTGCTTTTGTGCAGAAAACACTAACACTTGTTCAGAAGGAAAGAAAGCACAGAGCCCCAGATTCTATGTTGTCCTGGAGAGCTTGCAGAGCACTGGGGAAAGGCAGGCAGAGAATTCCCTGATAGCACCTTCTCTGTGCCTGTTCACATTGCTTCGCAGAATCGCTTTTGTGCAGAAAACAGTAACACTTGTTCAGAAGGAAAGAAAGCACAGAGCCCCAGATTCTATGTTGTCCTGGAGAGCTTGCAGAGCACTGGGGAAAGGCAGGCAGAGAATTCCCTGATAGCACCTTCTCTGTGCCTGTTCACATTGCTTCGCAGAATCGCTTTTGTGCAGAAAACACTAACACTTGTTCAGAAGGAAAGAAAGCACAGAGCCCCAGATTTTATGTTGTCCTGGAGAGCTTGCAGAGCACTGGGGAAAGGCAGGCAGAGAATTCCTTGCTAGCACCTTCTCTGTGCCTGGGAAGCAGAAGTGTTCACATTGCTTCGCAGAATTGCTTTTGTGCAGAAAACAGTAACACTTGTTCAGAAGGAAAGAAAGCACAGAACTCCAGATTTGCTGTTGTCCTGGAGAGCTTGCAGAGCACTGGGGAAAGGCAGGCAGAGAATTCCCTGATAGCACCTTCTCTGTGCCTGTTCACATTGCTTCGCAGAATCGCTTTTGTGCAGAAAACACTAACACTTGTTCAGAAGGAAAGAAAGCACAGAGCCCCAGATTTTATGTTGTCCTGGAGAGCTTGCAGAGCACTGGGGAAAGGCAGGCAGAGAATTCCTTGCTAGCACCTTCTCTGTGCCTGGGAAGCAGAAGTGTTCACATTGCTTCACAAGAATCGCTTTTGTGCAGAAAACAGTAACACTTGTTCAGAAGGAAAGAAAGCACAGAGCCCCAGATTTTATGTTGTCCTGGAGAGCTTGCAGAGCACTGGGGAAAGGGAAACAGAGAATTCCTTGCTAGCACCTTCTCTGTGCCTGGGAAGCAGAAGTGTTCACATTGCTTCGCAAGAATCGCTTTTGTGCAGAAAACAGTAACACTTGTTCAGAACGAAAGAAAGCACAGAGCCCCAGATTTGCTGTTGTCCTGGAGAGCTTGCAGAGCACTGGGGAAAGGCAGGCAGAGAATTACCTGCTAGCACCTTCTCTGTGCCTGGGAAGCAGAAGTGTTCACATTGCTTCGCACAATCGCTTTTGTGCAGAAAACAGTAACACTTGTTCAGAAGGAAAGAAAGCACAGAGCCCCAGATTCTATGTTGTCCTGGAGAGCTTGCAGAGCACTGGGGAAAGGCAGGCAGAGAATTCCCTGCTAGCACCTTCTCTGTGCCTGTTCACATTGCTTCGCAGAATCGCTTTTGTGCAGACAACACTAACAATTGTTCAGAAGGAAAGAAAGCACAGAGCCCCAGATTTTATGTTGTCCTGGAGAGCTTGCAGAGCACTGGGGAAAGGCAGGCAGAGAATTCCCTGATAGCACCTTCTCTGTGCCTGTTCACATTGCTTGGCAGAATCGCTTATGTGCAGAAAACAGTAACACTTGTTCAGAAGGAAAGAAAGCACAGAGCCCCAGATTCTATGTTGTCCTGGAGAGCTTGCAGAGCACTGGGGAAAGGCAGGCAGAGAATTCCCTGCTAGCACCTTCTCTGTGCCTGTTCACATTGCTTCGCAGAATTGCTTTTGTGCAGAAAACACTAACACTTGTTCAGAAGGAAAGAAAGCACAGAGCCCCAGATTCTATGTTGTCCTGGAGAGCTTGCAGAGCACTGGGGAAAGGCAGGCAGAGAATTCCCTGATAGCACCTTCTCTGTGCCTGTTCACATTGCTTCGCAGAATCGCTTTTGTGCAGAAAACAGTAACACTTGTTCAGAAGGAAAGAAAGCACAGAGCCCCAGATTCTATGTTGTCCTGGAGAGCTTGCAGAGCACTGGGGAAAGGCAGGCAGAGAATTCCCTGATAGCACCTTCTCTGTGCCTGTTCACATTGCTTCGCAGAATCGCTTTTGTGCAGAAAACACTAACACTTGTTCAGAAGGAAAGAAAGCACAGAGCCCCAGATTTTATGTTGTCCTGGAGAGCTTGCAGAGCACTGGGGAAAGGCAGGCAGAGAATTCCTTGCTAGCACCTTCTCTGTGCCTGGGAAGCAGAAGTGTTCACATTGCTTCGCAGAATTGCTTTTGTGCAGAAAACAGTAACACTTGTTCAGAAGGAAAGAAAGCACAGAACTCCAGATTTGCTGTTGTCCTGGAGAGCTTGCAGAGCACTGGGGAAAGGCAGGCAGAGAATTCCCTGATAGCACCTTCTCTGTGCCTGTTCACATTGCTTCGCAGAATCGCTTTTGTGCAGAAAACACTAACACTTGTTCAGAAGGAAAGAAAGCACAGAGCCCCAGATTTTATGTTGTCCTGGAGAGCTTGCAGAGCACTGGGGAAAGGCAGGCAGAGAATTCCTTGCTAGCACCTTCTCTGTGCCTGGGAAGCAGAAGTGTTCACATTGCTTCACAAGAATCGCTTTTGTGCAGAAAACAGTAACACTTGTTCAGAAGGAAAGAAAGCACAGAGCCCCAGATTTTATGTTGTCCTGGAGAGCTTGCAGAGCACTGGGGAAAGGGAAACAGAGAATTCCTTGCTAGCACCTTCTCTGTGCCTGGGAAGCAGAAGTGTTCACATTGCTTCGCAAGAATCGCTTTTGTGCAGAAAACAGTAACACTTGTTCAGAACGAAAGAAAGCACAGAGCCCCAGATTTGCTGTTGTCCTGGAGAGCTTGCAGAGCACTGGGGAAAGGCAGGCAGAGAATTACCTGCTAGCACCTTCTCTGTGCCTGGGAAGCAGAAGTGTTCACATTGCTTCGCACAATCGCTTTTGTGCAGAAAACAGTAACACTTGTTCAGAAGGAAAGAAAGCACAGAGCCCCAGATTCTATGTTGTCCTGGAGAGCTTGCAGAGCACTGGGGAAAGGCAGGCAGAGAATTCCCTGCTAGCACCTTCTCTGTGCCTGTTCACATTGCTTCGCAGAATCGCTTTTGTGCAGACAACACTAACAATTGTTCAGAAGGAAAGAAAGCACAGAGCCCCAGATTTTATGTTGTCCTGGAGAGCTTGCAGAGCACTGGGGAAAGGCAGGCAGAGAATTCCCTGATAGCACCTTCTCTGTGCCTGTTCACATTGCTTGGCAGAATCGCTTATGTGCAGAAAACAGTAACACTTGTTCAGAAGGAAAGAAAGCACAGAGCCCCAGATTCTATGTTGTCCTGGAGAGCTTGCAGAGCACTGGGGAAAGGCAGGCAGAGAATTTCCTGATAGCACCTTCTCTGTGCCTGTTCACATTGCTTCGCAGAATCGCTTTTGTGCAGAAAACAGTAACACTTGTTCAGAAGGAAAGAAAGCACAGAGCCCCAGATTCTATGTTGTCCTGGAGAGCTTGCAGAGCACTGGGGAAAGGCAGGCAGAGAATTCCCTGATAGCACCTTCTCTGTGCCTGGGAAGCAGAAGTGTTCACATTGCTTCGCAAGAATCGCTTTTGTGCAGAAAACACTAACACTTGTTCAGAAGGAAAGAAAGCACAGAGCCCCAGATTTTATGTTGTCCTGGAGAGCTTGCAGAGCACTGGGGAAAGGCAGGCAGAGAATTCCTTGCTAGCACCTTCTCTGTGCCTGGGAAGCAGAAGTGTTCACATTGCTTCGCAGAATCTCTTTTGTGCAGAAAACTGTAACATTTGTTCATAACGAAAGAAAGCACAGAGCCCCAGATTCTATGTTGTCCTGGAGAGCTTGCAGAGCACTGGGGAAAGGCAGGCAGAGAGTTCCCTGATAGCACCTTCTCTGTGCCTTTTCACATTGCTTCGCAGAATCGCTTTTGTGCAGAAAACACTAACACTTGTTCAGAAGGAAAGAAAGCACAGAGCCCCAGATTTTATGTTGTCCTGGAGAGCTTGCAGAGCACTGGGGAAAGGGAAACAGAGAATTCCTTGCTAGCACCTTCTCTGTGCCTGGGAAGCAGAAGTGTTCACATTGCTTCGCAAGAATCGCTTTTGTGCAGAAAACAGTAACACTTGTTCAGAACGAAAGAAAGCACAGAGCCCCAGATTCTATGTTGTCCTGGAGAGCTTGCAGAGCACTGGGGAAAGGCAGGCAGAGAATTCCCTGATAGCACCTTCTCTGTGCCTGTTCACATTGCTTCGCAGAATCGCTTTTGTGCAGACAACACTAACAATTGTTCAGAAGGAAAGAAAGCACAGAGCCCCAGATTTTATGTTGTCCTGGAGAGCTTGCAGAGCACTGGGGAAAGGCAGGCAGAGAATTCCCTGATAGCACCTTCTCTGTGCCTGTTCACATTGCTTGGCAGAATCGCTTATGTGCAGAAAACAGTAACACTTGTTCAGAAGGAAAGAAAGCACAGAGCCCCAGATTCTATGTTGTCCTGGAGAGCTTGCAGAGCACTGGGGAAAGGCAGGCAGAGAATTTCCTGATAGCACCTTCTCTGTGCCTGTTCACATTGCTTCGCAGAATCGCTTTTGTGCAGAAAACAGTAACACTTGTTCAGAAGGAAAGAAAGCACAGAGCCCCAGATTCTATGTTGTCCTGGAGAGCTTGCAGAGCACTGGGGAAAGGCAGGCAGAGAATTCCCTGATAGCACCTTCTCTGTGCCTGGGAAGCAGAAGTGTTCACATTGCTTCGCAAGAATCGCTTTTGTGCAGAAAACACTAACACTTGTTCAGAAGGAAAGAAAGCACAGAGCCCCAGATTTTATGTTGTCCTGGAGAGCTTGCAGAGCACTGGGGAAAGGCAGGCAGAGAATTCCTTGCTAGCACCTTCTCTGTGCCTGGGAAGCAGAAGTGTTCACATTGCTTCGCAGAATCGCTTTTGTGCAGAAAACTGTAACATTTGTTCATAACGAAAGAAAGCACAGAGCCCCAGATTCTATGTTGTCCTGGAGAGCTTGCAGAGCACTGGGGAAAGGCAGGCAGAGAGTTCCCTGATAGCACCTTCTCTGTGCCTTTTCACATTGCTTCGCAGAATCGCTTTTGTGCAGAAAACACTAACACTTGTTCAGAAGGAAAGAAAGCACAGAGCCCCAGATTTTATGTTGTCCTGGAGAGCTTGCAGAGCACTGGGGAAAGGCAGGCAGAGAATTCCTTGCTAGCACCTTCTCTGTGCCTGGGAAGCAGAAGTGTTCACATTGCTTCACAAGAATCGCTTTTGTGCAGAAAACAGTAACACTTGTTCAGAACGAAAGAAAGCACAGAGCCCCAGATTTTATGTTGTCCTGGAGAGCTTGCAGAGCTCTGGGGAAAGGCAGGCAGAGAATTACCTGCTAGCACCTTCTCTGTGCCTGGGAAGCAGAAGTGTTCACATTGCTTCGCACAATCGCTTTTGTGCAGAAAACAGTAACACTTGTTCAGAAGGAAAGAAAGCACAGAGCCCCAGATTCTATGTTGTCCTGGAGAGCTTGCAGACCACTGGGGAAAGGCAGGCAGAGAATTCCCTGATAGCACCTTCTCTGTGCCTGTTCACATTGCTTCGCAGAATCGCTTTTGTGCAGACAACACTAACAATTGTTCAGAAGGAAAGAAAGCACAGAGCCCCAGATTTTATGTTGTCCTGGAGAGCTTGCAGAGCACTGGGGAAAGGCAGGCAGAGAATTCCTTGCTAGCACCTTCTCTGTGCCTGGGAAGCAGAAGTGTTCACATTGCTTCGCAGAATCGCTTTTGTGCAGAAAACACTAACACTTGTTCAGAAGGAAAGAAAGCACAGAGCCCCAGATTTTATGTTTTCCTGGAGAGCTTGCACAGCACTGGGGAAAGGCAGGCGGAGAATTCCTTGCTAGCACCTTCTCTGTGCCTGGGAAGCAGAAGTGTTCACATTGCTTCGCAGAATCGCTTTTGTGCAGAAAACTGTAACTCTTGTTCATAACGAAAGAAAGCACAGAGCCCCAGATTCTATGTTGTCCTGGAGAGCTTGCAGAGCACTGGGGAAAGGCAGGCAGAGAATTCCCTGATAGCACCTTCTCTGTGCCTGTTCACATTGCTTCGCAGAATCGCTTTTGTGCAGAAAACAGTAACACCTGTTCAGAAGGAAAGAAAGCACAGAGCCCCAGATTTTATGTTGTCCTGGAGAGCTTGCAGAGCACTGGGGAACGGCAGGCAGAGAATTTCCTGCTAGCACCTTCTCTGTGCCTGGGAAGCAGAAGTGTTCACATTGCTTCGCAAGAATCGCTTTTGTGCAGAAAACAGTAACACTTGTTCAGAAGGAAAGAAAGCACAGAGCCCCAGATTCTATGTTGTCCTGGAGAGCTTGCAGAGCACTGGGGAAAGGCAGGCAGAGAATTCCCTGATAGCACCTTCTCTGTGCCTGGGAAGCAGAAGTGTTCACATTGCTTCGCAAGAATCGCTTTTGTGCAGAAAACAGTAACACTTGTTCAGAAGGAAAGAAAGCACAGAGCCCCAGATTCTATGTTGTCCTGGAGAGCTTGCAGAGCACTGGGGAAAGGCAGGCAGAGAATTACCTGATAGCACCTTCTCTGTGCCTGTTCACATTGCTTCGCAGAATCGCTTTTGTGCAGAAAACAGTAACACTTGTTCAGAAGGAAAGAAAGCACAGAGCCCCAGATTCTATGTTGTCCTGTAGAGCTTGCAGAGCACTGGGGAAAGGCAGGCAGAGAATTACCTGATAGCACCTTCTCTGTGCCTGTTCACATTGCTTCGCAGAATCGCTTTTGTGCAGAAAACAGTAACACTTGTTCAGAAGGAAAGAAAGCACAGAGCCCCAGATTTTATGTTGTCCTGGAGAGCTTGCAGAGCACTGGGGAAAGGCAGGCAGAGAATTCCTTGCTAGCACCTTCTCTGTGCCTGGGAAGCAGAAGTGTTCACATTGCTTCGCAAGAATCGCTTTTGTGCAGAAAACAGTAACACTTGTTCAGAACGAAAGAAAGCACAGAGCCCCAGATTCTATGTTGTCCTGGAGAGCTTGCAGAGCACTGGGGAAAGGCAGGCAGAGAATTCCTTGCTAGCACCTTCTCTGTGCCTGGGAAGCAGAAGTGTTCACATTGCTTCGCAGAATCGCTTTTGTGCAGAAAACTGTAACACTTGTTCATAACGAAAGAAAGCACAGAGCCCCAGATTCTATGTTGTCCTGGAGAGCTTGCAGAGCACTGGGGAAAGGCAAACACAGAATTCCTTGCTAGCACCTTCTCTGTGCCTGGGAAGCAGAAGTGTTCACATTGCTTCGCAAGAATCGCTTTTGTGCAGAAAACACTAACACTTGTTCAGAACGAAAGAAAGCACAGAGCCCCAGATTTTATGTTGTCCTGGAGAGCTTGCAGAGCACTGGGGAAAGGCAGGCAGAGAATTCCTTGCTAGCACCTTCTCTGTGCCTGGGAAGCAGAAGTGTTCACATTGCTTGGCAGAATCGCTTTTGTGCAGAAAACAGTAACACTTGTTCAGAAGGAAAGAAAGCACAGAGCCCCAGATTCTATGTTGTTCTGGAGAGCTTGCAGAGCACTGGGGAAAGGCAGGCAGAGAATTCCCTGCTAGCACCTTCTCTGTGCCTGGGAAGCAGAAGTGTTCACATTGCTTGGCAGAATCGCTTTTGTGCAGAAAACAGTAACACTTGTTCAGAACGAAAGAAAGCACAGAGCCCCAGATTCTATGTTGTCCTGGAGAGCTTGCAGAGCACTGGGGAAAGGCAGGCAGAGAATTCCCTGATAGCACCTTCTCTGTGCCTGGGAAGCAGAAGTGTTCACATTGCTTCGCAAGAATCGCTTTTGTGCAGAAAACAGTAACTCTTGTTCAGAACGAAAGAAAGCACAGAGCCCCAGATTCTATGTTGTCCTGGAGAGCTTGCAGAGCACTGGGGAAAGGCAGGCAGAGAATTCCCTGATAGCACCTTCTCTGTGCCTGGGAAGCAGAAGTGTTCACATTGCTTCGCAAGAATCGCTTTTGTGCAGAAAACAGTAACACTTGTTCAGAAGGAAAGAAAGCACAGAGCCCCAGATTCTATGTTGTCCTGGAGAGCTTGCAGAGCACTGGGGAAAGGCAGGCAGAGAATTACCTGATAGCACCTTCTCTGTGCCTGTTCACATTGCTTCGCAGAATCGCTTTTGTGCAGAAAACAGTAACACTTGTTCAGAAGGAAAGAAAGCACAGAGCCCCAGATTCTATGTTGTCCTGTAGAGCTTGCAGAGCACTGGGGAAAGGCAGGCAGAGAATTACCTGATAGCACCTTCTCTGTGCCTGTTCACATTGCTTCGCAGAATCGCTTTTGTGCAGAAAACACTAACACTTGTTCAGAAGGAAAGAAAGCACAGAGCCCCAGATTTTATGTTGTCCTAGAGAGCTTGCAGAGCACTGGGGAAAGGCAAACACAGAATTCCTTGCTAGCACCTTCTCTGTGCCTGGGAAGCAGAAGTGTTCACATTGCTTCGCAGAATCGCTTTTGTGCAGAAAACAGTAACACTTCTTCAGAACGAAAGAAAGCACAGAGCCCCAGATTTTATGTTGCCCTGGAGAGCTTGCAGAGCACTGGGGAAAGGCAGGCAGAGAATTCCTTGCTAGCACCTTCTCTGTGCCTGGGAAGCAGAAGTGTTCACATTGCTTGGCAGAATCGCTTTTGTGCAGAAAACAGTCACACCTGTTCAGAACGAAAGAAAGCACAGAGCCCCAGATTCTATGTTGTCCTGGAGAGCTTGCAGAGCACTGGGGAAAGGCAGGCAGAGAATTCCCTGATAGCACCTTCTCTGTGCCTGGGAAGCAGAAGTGTTCACATTGCTTCGCAAGAATCGCTTTTGTGCAGAAAACAGTAACACTTGTTCAGAAGGAAAGAAAGCACAGAGCCCCAGATTCTATGTTGTCCTGGAGAGCTTGCAGAGCACTGGGGAAAGGCAGGCAGAGAGTTCCCTGATAGCACCTTCTCTGTGCCTGTTTACATTGCTTCGCAGAATCGCTTTTGTGCAGAAAACAGTAACACTTGTTCAGAACGAAAGAAAGCACAGAGCCCCAGATTTGCTGTTGTCCTGGAGAGCTTGCAGAGCACTGGGGAAAGGCAGGCAGAGAATTCCCTGATAGCACCTTCTCTGTGCCTGGGAAGCAGAAGTGTTCACATTGCTTCGCAGAATCGCTTTTGTGCAGAAAACACTAAAACTTGTTCAGAAGGAAAGAAAGCACAGAGCCCCAGATTTTATGTTGTCCTGGAGAGCTTGCAGAGCACTGGGGAAAGGCAGGCAGAGAATTCCCTGATAGCACCTTCTCTGTGCCTGGGAAGCAGAAGTGTTCACATTGCTTCGCAGAATCGCTTTTGTGCAGAAAACACTAACACTTGTTCAGAAGGAAAGAAAGCACAGAGCCCCAGATTTTATGTTGTCCTGGAGAGCTTGCAGAGCACTGGGGAAAGGCAGGCAGAGAATTCCCTGATAGCACCTTCTCTGTGCCTGTTCACATTGCTTCGCAGAATCGCTTTTGTGCAGAAAACAGTAACACTTGTTCAGAAGGAAAGAAAGCACAGAGCCCCAGATTTTATGTTGTCCTGGAGAGCTTGCAGAGCACTGGGGAAAGGCAGGCAGAGAATTCCCTGATAGCACCTTCTCTGTGCCTGGGAAGCAGAAGTGTTCACATCGCTTCGCAAGAATCGCTTTTGTGCAGAAAACACTAACACTTGTTCAGAAGGAAAGAAAGCACAGAGCCCCAGATTCTATGTTGTCCTGGAGAGCTTGCAGAGCACTGGGGACAGGCAGGCAGAGAATTCCCTGCTAGCACCTTCTCTGTGCCTGTTCACATTGCTTCGCACAATCGCTTTTGTGCAGAAAACAGTAACACTTGTTCAGAACGAAAGAAAGCACAGAGCCCCAGATTCTATGTTGTCCTGGAGAGCTTGCAGAGCACTGGGGAAAGGCAGGCAGAGAATTCCTTGCTAGCACCTTCTCTGTGCCTGGGAAGCAGAAGTGTTCACATTGCTTCGCAAGAATCGCTTTTGTGCAGAAAACAGTAACACTTGTTCAGAACGAAAGAAAGCACAGAGCCCCAGATTCTATGTTGTCCTGGAGAGCTTGCAGAGCACTGGGGAAAGGCAGGCAGAGAATTCCCTGATAGCACCTTCTCTGTGCCTGGGAAGCAGAAGTGTTCACATTGCTTCGCAAGAATCGCTTTTGTGCAGAAAACTGTAAGACTTGTTCAGAAGGAAAGAAAGCACAGAGCCCCAGATTCTATGTTGTCCTGGAGAGCTTGCAGAGCACTGGGGAAAGGAAGGCAGAGAATTCCCTGATAGCACCTTCTCTGTGCCTGTTCACATTGCTTCGCAGAATCGTTTTTGTGCAGAAAACACTAACACTTGTTCAGAAGGAAAGAAAGCACAGAGCCCCAGATTCTATGTTGTCCTGGAGAGCTTGCAGAGCACTGGGGAAAGGCAGGCAGAGAATTCCTTGCTAGCACCTTCTCTGTGCCTGGGAAGCAGAAGTGTTCACATTGCTTCGCAAGAATCGCTTTTGTGCAGAAAACACTAACACTTGTTCAGAACGAAAGAAAGCACAGAGCCCCAGATTTTATGTTGTCCTGGAGAGCTTGCAGAGCACTGGGGAAAGTCAGGCAGAGAATTCCCTGATAGCACCTTCTCTGTGCCTGGGAAGCGGAAGTGTTCACATTGCTTTGCAGAATCGCTTTTGTGCAGAAAACAGTAACACTTCTTCAGAACGAAAGAAAGAACAGAGCCCCAGATTTTATGTTGTCCTGGAGAGCTTGCAGAGCACTGGGGAAAGGCAGGCAGAGAATTCCCTGCTAGCACCTTCTCTGTGCCTGTTCACATTGCTTCGCAGAATCGCTTTTGTGCAGAAAACAGTAACACTTGTTCAGAATGAAAGAAAGCAAAGAGCCCCAGATATTATGTTGCCCTGGAGAGCTTGCAGAGCACTGGGGAAAGGCAGGCAGAGAATTCCCTGCTAGCACCTTCTCTGTGCCTGTTCACATTGCTTCGCAGAATTGCTTTTGTGCAGAAAACACTAACACTTGTTCAGAAGGAAAGAAAGCACAGAGCCCCAGATTCTATGTTGTCCTGGAGAGCTTGCAGAGCACTGGGGAAAGGCAGGCAGAGAATTCCCTGATAGCACCTTCTCTGTGCCTGTTCACATTGCTTCGCAGAATCGCTTTTGTGCAGAAAACAGTAACACTTGTTCAGAAGGAAAGAAAGCACAGAGCCCCAGATTCTATGTTGTCCTGGAGAGCTTGCAGAGCACTGGGGAAAGGCAGGCAGAGAATTCCCTGATAGCACCTTCTCTGTGCCTGTTCACATTGCTTCGCAGAATCGCTTTTGTGCAGAAAACACTAACACTTGTTCAGAAGGAAAGAAAGCACAGAGCCCCAGATTTTATGTTGTCCTGGAGAGCTTGCAGAGCACTGGGGAAAGGCAGGCAGAGAATTCCTTGCTAGCACCTTCTCTGTGCCTGGGAAGCAGAAGTGTTCACATTGCTTCGCAGAATTGCTTTTGTGCAGAAAACAGTAACACTTGTTCAGAAGGAAAGAAAGCACAGAACTCCAGATTTGCTGTTGTCCTGGAGAGCTTGCAGAGCACTGGGGAAAGGCAGGCAGAGAATTCCCTGATAGCACCTTCTCTGTGCCTGTTCACATTGCTTCGCAGAATCGCTTTTGTGCAGAAAACACTAACACTTGTTCAGAAGGAAAGAAAGCACAGAGCCCCAGATTTTATGTTGTCCTGGAGAGCTTGCAGAGCACTGGGGAAAGGCAGGCAGAGAATTCCTTGCTAGCACCTTCTCTGTGCCTGGGAAGCAGAAGTGTTCACATTGCTTCACAAGAATCGCTTTTGTGCAGAAAACAGTAACACTTGTTCAGAAGGAAAGAAAGCACAGAGCCCCAGATTTTATGTTGTCCTGGAGAGCTTGCAGAGCACTGGGGAAAGGGAAACAGAGAATTCCTTGCTAGCACCTTCTCTGTGCCTGGGAAGCAGAAGTGTTCACATTGCTTCGCAAGAATCGCTTTTGTGCAGAAAACAGTAACACTTGTTCAGAACGAAAGAAAGCACAGAGCCCCAGATTTGCTGTTGTCCTGGAGAGCTTGCAGAGCACTGGGGAAAGGCAGGCAGAGAATTACCTGCTAGCACCTTCTCTGTGCCTGGGAAGCAGAAGTGTTCACATTGCTTCGCAGAATCGCTTTTGTGCAGAAAACAGTAACACTTCTTCAGAACGAAAGAAAGAACAGAGCCCCAGATTTTATGTTGTCCTGGAGAGCTTGCACAGCACTGGGGAAAGGCAGGCAGAGAATTCCCTGATAGCACCTTCTCTGTGCCTGTTCACATTGCTTCGCAGAATCGCTTTTGTGCAGAAAACAGTAACACTTGTTCAGAATGAAAGAAAGCAAAGAGCCCCAGATATTATGTTGCCCTGGAGAGCTTGCAGAGCACTGGGGAAAGGCAGGCAGAGAATTCCCTGCTAGCACCTTCTCTGTGCCTGTTCACATTGCTTCGCAGAATTGCTTTTGTGCAGAAAACACTAACACTTGTTCAGAAGGAAAGAAAGCACAGAGCCCCAGATTCTATGTTGTCCTGGAGAGCTTGCAGAGCACTGGGGAAAGGCAGGCAGAGAATTCCCTGATAGCACCTTCTCTGTGCCTGTTCACATTGCTTCGCAGAATCGCTTTTGTGCAGAAAACAGTAACACTTGTTCAGAAGGAAAGAAAGCACAGAGCCCCAGATTCTATGTTGTCCTGGAGAGCTTGCAGAGCACTGGGGAAAGGCAGGCAGAGAATTCCCTGATAGCACCTTCTCTGTGCCTGTTCACATTGCTTCGCAGAATCGCTTTTGTGCAGAAAACACTAACACTTGTTCAGAAGGAAAGAAAGCACAGAGCCCCAGATTTTATGTTGTCCTGGAGAGCTTGCAGAGCACTGGGGAAAGGCAGGCAGAGAATTCCTTGCTAGCACCTTCTCTGTGCCTGGGAAGCAGAAGTGTTCACATTGCTTCGCAGAATTGCTTTTGTGCAGAAAACAGTAACACTTGTTCAGAAGGAAAGAAAGCACAGAACTCCAGATTTGCTGTTGTCCTGGAGAGCTTGCAGAGCACTGGGGAAAGGCAGGCAGAGAATTCCCTGATAGCACCTTCTCTGTGCCTGTTCACATTGCTTCGCAGAATCGCTTTTGTGCAGAAAACACTAACACTTGTTCAGAAGGAAAGAAAGCACAGAGCCCCAGATTTTATGTTGTCCTGGAGAGCTTGCAGAGCACTGGGGAAAGGCAGGCAGAGAATTCCTTGCTAGCACCTTCTCTGTGCCTGGGAAGCAGAAGTGTTCACATTGCTTCACAAGAATCGCTTTTGTGCAGAAAACAGTAACACTTGTTCAGAAGGAAAGAAAGCACAGAGCCCCAGATTTTATGTTGTCCTGGAGAGCTTGCAGAGCACTGGGGAAAGGGAAACAGAGAATTCCTTGCTAGCACCTTCTCTGTGCCTGGGAAGCAGAAGTGTTCACATTGCTTCGCAAGAATCGCTTTTGTGCAGAAAACAGTAACACTTGTTCAGAACGAAAGAAAGCACAGAGCCCCAGATTTGCTGTTGTCCTGGAGAGCTTGCAGAGCACTGGGGAAAGGCAGGCAGAGAATTACCTGATAGCACCTTCTCTGTGCCTGGGAAGCAGAAGTGTTCACATTGCTTCGCACAATCGCTTTTGTGCAGAAAACAGTAACACTTGTTCAGAAGGAAAGAAAGCACAGAGCCCCAGATTCTATGTTGTCCTGGAGAGCTTGCAGAGCACTGGGGAAAGGCAGGCAGAGAATTCCCTGCTAGCACCTTCTCTGTGCCTGTTCACATTGCTTCGCAGAATCGCTTTTGTGCAGACAACACTAACAATTGTTCAGAAGGAAAGAAAGCACAGAGCCCCAGATTTTATGTTGTCCTGGAGAGCTTGCAGAGCACTGGGGAAAGGCAGGCAGAGAATTCCCTGATAGCACCTTCTCTGTGCCTGTTCACATTGCTTCGCAGAATCGCTTTTGTGCAGAAAACAGTAACACTTGTTCAGAAGGAAAGAAAGCACAGAGCCCCAGATTTTATGTTGTCCTGGAGAGCTTGCAGAGCACTGGGGAAAGGCAGGCAGAGAATTCCCTGATAGCACCTTCTCTGTGCCTGTTCACATTGCTTCGCAGAATCGCTTTTGTGCAGAAAACAGTAACACTTGTTCAGAAGGAAAGAAAGCACAGAGCCCCAGATTTTATGTTGTCCTGGAGAGCTTGCAGAGCACTGGGGACAGGCAGGCAGAGAATTCCCTGCTAGCACCTTCTCTGTGCCTGTTCACATTGCTTCGCACAATCGCTTTTGTGCAGAAAACAGTAACACTTGTTCAGAACGAAAGAAAGCACAGAGCCCCAGATTCTATGTTGTCCTGGAGAGCTTGCAGAGCACTGGGGAAAGGCAGGCAGAGAATTCCCTGATAGCACCTTCTCTGTGCCTGGGAAGCAGAAGTGTTCACATTGCTTCGCAAGAATCGCTTTTGTGCAGAAAACAGTAACACTTGTTCAGAACGAAAGAAAGCACAGAGCCCCAGATTTGCTGTTGTCCTGGAGAGCTTGCAGAGCACTGGGGAAAGGCAGGCAGAGAATTACCTGCTAGCACCTTCTCTGTGCCTGGGAAGCAGAAGTGTTCACATTGCTTCGCAGAATCGCTTTTGTGCAGAAAACAGTAACACTTCTTCAGAACGAAAGAAAGAACAGAGCCCCAGATTTTATGTTGTCCTGGAGAGCTTGCACAGCACTGGGGAAAGGCAGGCAGAGAATTCCCTGATAGCACCTTCTCTGTGCCTGTTCACATTGCTTCGCAGAATCGCTTTTGTGCAGAAAACAGTAACACTTGTTCAGAATGAAAGAAAGCAAAGAGCCCCAGATATTATGTTGCCCTGGAGAGCTTGCAGAGCACTGGGGAAAGGCAGGCAGAGAATTCCCTGCTAGCACCTTCTCTGTGCCTGTTCACATTGCTTCGCAGAATTGCTTTTGTGCAGAAAACACTAACACTTGTTCAGAAGGAAAGAAAGCACAGAGCCCCAGATTCTATGTTGTCCTGGAGAGCTTGCAGAGCACTGGGGAAAGGCAGGCAGAGAATTCCCTGATAGCACCTTCTCTGTGCCTGTTCACATTGCTTCGCAGAATCGCTTTTGTGCAGAAAACAGTAACACTTGTTCAGAAGGAAAGAAAGCACAGAGCCCCAGATTCTATGTTGTCCTGGAGAGCTTGCAGAGCACTGGGGAAAGGCAGGCAGAGAATTCCCTGATAGCACCTTCTCTGTGCCTGTTCACATTGCTTCGCAGAATCGCTTTTGTGCAGAAAACACTAACACTTGTTCAGAAGGAAAGAAAGCACAGAGCCCCAGATTTTATGTTGTCCTGGAGAGCTTGCAGAGCACTGGGGAAAGGCAGGCAGAGAATTCCTTGCTAGCACCTTCTCTGTGCCTGGGAAGCAGAAGTGTTCACATTGCTTCGCAGAATTGCTTTTGTGCAGAAAACAGTAACACTTGTTCAGAAGGAAAGAAAGCACAGAACTCCAGATTTGCTGTTGTCCTGGAGAGCTTGCAGAGCACTGGGGAAAGGCAGGCAGAGAATTCCCTGATAGCACCTTCTCTGTGCCTGTTCACATTGCTTCGCAGAATCGCTTTTGTGCAGAAAACACTAACACTTGTTCAGAAGGAAAGAAAGCACAGAGCCCCAGATTTTATGTTGTCCTGGAGAGCTTGCAGAGCACTGGGGAAAGGCAGGCAGAGAATTCCTTGCTAGCACCTTCTCTGTGCCTGGGAAGCAGAAGTGTTCACATTGCTTCACAAGAATCGCTTTTGTGCAGAAAACAGTAACACTTGTTCAGAAGGAAAGAAAGCACAGAGCCCCAGATTTTATGTTGTCCTGGAGAGCTTGCAGAGCACTGGGGAAAGGGAAACAGAGAATTCCTTGCTAGCACCTTCTCTGTGCCTGGGAAGCAGAAGTGTTCACATTGCTTCGCAAGAATCGCTTTTGTGCAGAAAACAGTAACACTTGTTCAGAACGAAAGAAAGCACAGAGCCCCAGATTTGCTGTTGTCCTGGAGAGCTTGCAGAGCACTGGGGAAAGGCAGGCAGAGAATTACCTGATAGCACCTTCTCTGTGCCTGGGAAGCAGAAGTGTTCACATTGCTTCGCACAATCGCTTTTGTGCAGAAAACAGTAACACTTGTTCAGAAGGAAAGAAAGCACAGAGCCCCAGATTCTATGTTGTCCTGGAGAGCTTGCAGAGCACTGGGGAAAGGCAGGCAGAGAATTCCCTGCTAGCACCTTCTCTGTGCCTGTTCACATTGCTTCGCAGAATCGCTTTTGTGCAGACAACACTAACAATTGTTCAGAAGGAAAGAAAGCACAGAGCCCCAGATTTTATGTTGTCCTGGAGAGCTTGCAGAGCACTGGGGAAAGGCAGGCAGAGAATTCCCTGATAGCACCTTCTCTGTGCCTGTTCACATTGCTTCGCAGAATCGCTTTTGTGCAGAAAACAGTAACACTTGTTCAGAAGGAAAGAAAGCACAGAGCCCCAGATTTTATGTTGTCCTGGAGAGCTTGCAGAGCACTGGGGAAAGGCAGGCAGAGAATTCCCTGATAGCACCTTCTCTGTGCCTGTTCACATTGCTTCGCAGAATCGCTTTTGTGCAGAAAACAGTAACACTTGTTCAGAAGGAAAGAAAGCACAGAGCCCCAGATTTTATGTTGTCCTGGAGAGCTTGCAGAGCACTGGGGACAGGCAGGCAGAGAATTCCCTGCTAGCACCTTCTCTGTGCCTGTTCACATTGCTTCGCACAATCGCTTTTGTGCAGAAAACAGTAACACTTGTTCAGAACGAAAGAAAGCACAGAGCCCCAGATTCTATGTTGTCCTGGAGAGCTTGCAGAGCACTGGGGAAAGGCAGGCAGAGAATTCCCTGATAGCACCTTCTCTGTGCCTGGGAAGCAGAAGTGTTCACATTGCTTCGCAAGAATCGCTTTTGTGCAGAAAACAGTAACACTTGTTCAGAACGAAAGAAAGCACAGAGCCCCAGATTCTATGTTGTCCTGGAGAGCTTGCAGAGCACTGGGGAAAGGCAGGCAGAGAATTCCCTGCTAGCACCTTCTCTGTGCCTGGGAAGCAGAAGTGTTCACATTGCTTCGCAAGAATCGCTTTTGTGCAGAAAACTGTAAGACTTGTTCAGAAGGAAAGAAAGCACAGAGCCCCAGATTCTATGTTGTCCTGGAGAGCTTGCAGAGCACTGGGGAAAGGAAGGCAGAGAATTCCCTGATAGCACCTTCTCTGTGCCTGTTCACATTGCTTCGCAGAATCGCTTTTGTGCAGAAAACACTAACACTTGTTCAGAAGGAAAGAAAGCACAGAGCCCCAGATTTTATGTTGTCCTGGAGAGCTTGCAGAGCACTGGGGAAAGGCAGGCAGAGAATTCCTTGCTAGCACCTTCTCTGTGCCTGGGAAGCAGAAGTGTTCACATTGCTTCGCAAGAATCGCTTTTGTGCAGAAAACACTAACACTTGTTCAGAACGAAAGAAAGCACAGAGCCCCAGATTTTATGTTGTCCTGGAGAGCTTGCAGAGCACTGGGGAAAGGCAGGCAGAGAATTCCTTGCTAGCACCTTCTCTGTGCCTGGGAAGCAGAAGTGTTCACATTGCTTCGCAGAATCGCTTTTGTGCAGAAAACAGTAACACTTCTTCAGAACGAAAGAAAGAACAGAGCCCCAGATTTTATGTTGTCCTGGAGAGCTTGCACAGCACTGGGGAAAGGCAGGCAGAGAATTCCCTGATAGCACCTTCTCTGTGCCTGTTCACATTGCTTCGCAGAATCGCTTTTGTGCAGAAAACAGTAACACTTGTTCAGAATGAAAGAAAGCAAAGAGCCCCAGATATTATGTTGCCCTGGAGAGCTTGCAGAGCACTGGGGAAAGGCAGGCAGAGAATTCCCTGATAGCACCTTCTCTGTGCCTGTTCACATTGCTTCGCAGAATCGCTTTTGTGCAGAAAACACTAACACTTGTTCAGAAGGAAAGAAAGCACAGAGCCCCAGATTCTATGTTGTCCTGGAGAGCTTGCAGAGCACTGGGGAAAGGCAGGCAGAGAATTCCCTGATAGCACCTTCTCTGTGCCTGTTCACATTGCTTCGCAGAATCGCTTTTGTGAAGAAAACAGTAACACTTGTTCAGAAGGAAAGAAAGCACAGAGCCCCAGATTCTATGTTGTCCTGGAGAGCTTGCAGAGCACTGGGGAAAGGCAGGCAGAGAATTCCCTGATAGCACCTTCTCTGTGCCTCTTCACATTGCTTCGCAGAATCGCTTTTGTGCAGAAAACACTAACACTTGTTCAGAAGGAAAGAAAGCACAGAGCCCCAGATTTTATGTTGTCCTGGAGAGCTTGCAGAGCACTGGGGAAAGGGAAACAGAGAATTCCTTGCTAGCACCTTCTCTGTGCCTGGGAAGCAGAAGTGTTCACATTGCTTCGCAAGAATCGCTTTTGTGCAGAAAACAGTAACACTTGTTCAGAACGAAAGAAAGCACAGAGCCCCAGATTTTATGTTGTCCTGGAGAGCTTGCAGAGCACTGGGGAAAGGCAGGCAGAGAATTACCTGCTAGCACCTTCTCTGTGCCTGGGAAGCAGAAGTGTTCACATTGCTTCGCACAATCGCTTTTGTGCAGAAAACAGTAACACTTGTTCAGAAGGAAAGAAAGCACAGAGCCCCAGATTCTATGTTGTCCTGGAGAGCTTGCAGAGCACTGGGGAAAGGCAGGCAGAGAATTCCCTGCTAGCACCTTCTCTGTGCCTGTTCACATTGCTTCGCAGAATCGCTTTTGTGCAGACAACACTAACAATTGTTCAGAAGGAAAGAAAGCACAGAGCCCCAGATTTTATGTTGTCCTGGAGAGCTTGCAGAGCACTGGGGAAAGGCAGGCAGAGAATTCCCTGATAGCACCTTCTCTGTGCCTGTTCACATTGCTTCGCAGAATCGCTTTTGTGCAGAAAACAGTAACACTTGTTCAGAAGGAAAGAAAGCACAGAGCCCCAGATTTTATGTTGTCCTGGAGAGCTTGCAGAGCACTGGGGAAAGGCAGGCAGAGAATTCCCTGATAGCACCTTCTCTGTGCCTGTTCACATTGCTTCGCAGAATCGCTTCTGTGCAGAAAACAGTAACACTTGTTCAGAAGGAAAGAAAGCACAGAGCCCCAGATTTTATGTTGTCCTGGAGAGCTTGCAGAGCACTGGGGAAAGGCAGGCAGAGAATTACCTGCTAGCACCTTCTCTGTGCCTGGGAAGCAGAAGTGTTCACATTGCTTCGCAAGAATCGCTTTTGTGCAGAAAACACTAACACTTGTTCAGAAGGAAAGAAAGCACAGAGCCCAAGATTCTATGTTGTCCTGGAGAGCTTGCAGAGCACTGGGGAAAGGCAGGCAGAGAATTCCCTGATAGCACCTTCTCTGTGCCTGTTCACATTGCTTCGCAGAATCGCTTTTGTGCAGAAAACTGTAACACTTGTTCATAACGAAAGAAAGCACAGAGCCCCAGATTCTATGTTGTCCTGGAGAGCTTGCAGAGCACTGGGGAAAGGCAGGCAGAGAATTCCTTGCTAGCACCTTCTCTGTGCCTGGGAAGCAGAAGTGTTCACATTGCTTCGCAGAATCGCTTTTGTGCAGAAAACAGTAACACTTGTTCAGAACGAAAGAAAGCACAGAGCCCCAGATTCTATGTTGTCCTGGAGAGCTTGCAGAGCACTGGGGAAAGGCAGGCAGAGAATTCCTTGCTAGCACCTTCTCTGTGCCTGGGAAGCAGAAGTGTTCACATTGCTTCGCAAGAATCGCTTTTGTGCAGAAAACACTAACACTTGTTCAGAAGGAAAGAAAGCACAGAGCCCAAGATTCTATGTTGTCCTGTAGAGCTTGCAGAGCACTGGGGAAAGGCAGGCAGAGAATTCCCTGATAGCACCTTCTCTGTGCCTGTTCACATTGCTTCGCAGAATCGCTTTTGTGCAGAAAACACTAACACTTGTTCAGAAGGAAAGAAAGCACAGAGCCCCAGATTTTATGTTGTCCTGGAGAGCTTGCAGAGCACTGGGGAAAGGCAGGCAGAGAATTCCTTGCTAGCACCTTCTCTGTGCCTGGGAAGCAGAAGTGTTCACATTGCTTCACAAGAATCGCTTTTGTGCAGAAAACACTAACACTTGTTCAGAAGGAAAGAAAGCACAGAGCCCCAGATTTTATGTTGTCCTGGAGAGCTTGCAGAGCACTGGGGAAAGGCAGGCAGAGAATTCCTTGCTAGCACCTTCTCTGTGCCTGGGAAGCAGAAGTGTTCACATTGCTTCGCAAGAATCGCTTTTGTGCAGAAAACAGTAACACTTGTTCAGAACGAAAGAAAGCACAGAGCCCCAGATTCTATGTTGTCCTGGAGAGCTTGCAGAGCACTGGGGAAAGGCAGGCAGAGAAGTCCTTGCTAGCACCTTCTCTGTGCCTGGGAAGCAGAAGTGTTCACATTGCTTCGCAAGAATCGCTTTTGTGCAGAAAACACTAACACTTGTTCAGAAGGAAAGAAAGCACAGAGCCCCAGATTCTATGTTGTCCTGGAGAGCTTGCAGAGCACTGGGGAAAGGCAGGCAGAGAATTCCTTGCTAGCACCTTCTCTGTGCCTGGGAAGCAGAAGTGTTCACATTGCTTCACAAGAATCGCTTTTGTGCAGAAAACACTAACACTTGTTCAGAAGGAAAGAAAGCACAGAGCCCCAGATTTTATGTTGTCCTGGAGAGCTTGCAGAGCACTGGGGAAAGGGAAACAGAGAATTCCTTGCTAGCACCTTCTCTGTGCCTGGGAAGCAGAAGTGTTCACATTGCTTCGCAAGAATCGCTTTTGTGCAGAAAACAGTAACACTTGTTCAGAACGAAAGAAAGCACAGAGCCCCAGATTCTATGTTGTCCTGGAGAGCTTGCAGAGCATTGGGGAAAGGCAGGCAGAGAATTCCTTGCTAGCACCTTCTCTGTGCCTGGGAAGCAGAAGTGTTCACATTGCTTCGCAAGAATCGCTTTTGTGCAGAAAACACTAACACTTGTTCAGAAGGAAAGAAAGCACAGAGCCCCAGATTCTATGTTGTCCTGGAGAGCTTGCAGAGCACTGGGGAAAGGCAGGCAGAGAATTCCCTGATAGCACCTTCTCTGTGCCTGTTCACATTGCTTCGCAGAATCGCTTTTGTGCAGAAAACAGTAACACTTGTTCAGAAGGAAAGAAAGCACAGAGCCCCAGATTTTATGTTGTCCTGGAGAGCTTGCAGAGCACTGGGGAAAGGCAGGCAGAGAATTCCTTGCTAGCACCTTCTCTGTGCCTGGGAAGCAGAAGTGTTCACATTGCTTCGCAGAATTGCTTTTGTGCAGAAAACAGTAACACTTGTTCAGAAGGAAAGAAAGCACAGAACTCCAGATTTGCTGTTGTCCTGGAGAGCTTGCAGAGCACTGGGGAAAGGCAGGCAGAGAATTCCCTGATAGCACCTTCTCTGTGCCTGGGAAGCAGAAGTGTTCACATTGCTTCGCAAGAATCGCTTTTGTGCAGAAAACAGTAACACTTGTTCAGAACGAAAGAAAGCACAGAGCCCCAGATTCTATGTTGTCCTGGAGAGCTTGCAGAGCACTGGGGAAAGGCAGGCAGAGAATTCCCTGATAGCACCTTCTCTGTGCCTGGGAAGCAGAAGTGTTCACATTGCTTCGCAAGAATCGCTTTTGTGCAGAAAACAGTAACACTTGTTCAGAACGAAAGAAAGCACACAGCCCCAGATTCTATGTTGTCCTGGAGAGCTTGCAGAGCACTGGGGAAAGGAAGGCAGAGAATTCCCTGATAGCACCTTCTCTGTGCCTGTTCACATTGCTTTGCAGAATCGTTTTTGTGCAGAAAACACTAACACTTGTTCAGAAGGAAAGAAAGCACAGAGCCCCAGATTTTATGTTGTCCTGGAGAGCTTGCAGAGCACTGGGGAAAGGCAGGCAGAGAATTCCTTGCTAGCACCTTCTCTGTGCCTGGGAAGCAGAAGTGTTCACATTGCTTCGCAAGAATCGCTTTTGTGCAGAAAACACTAACACTTGTTCAGAACGAAAGAAAGCACAGAGCCCCAGATTTTATGTTGTCCTGGAGAGCTTGCAGAGCACTGGGGAAAGGCAAACAGAGAATTCCTTGCTAGCACCTTCTCTGTGCCTGGGAAGCAGAAGTGTTCACATTGCTTCGCAGAATCGCTTTTGTGCAGAAAACAGTAACACTTCTTCAGAACGAAAGAAAGAACAGAGCCCCAGATTTTATGTTGTCCTGGAGAGCTTGCACAGCACTGGGGAAAGGCAGGCAGAGAATTCCCTGCTAGCACCTTCTCTGTGCCTGTTCACATTGCTTCGCAGAATCGCTTTTGTGCAGAAAACAGTAACACTTGTTCAGAATGAAAGAAAGCAAAGAGCCCCAGATATTATGTTGCCCTGGAGAGCTTGCAGAGCACTGGGGAAAGGCAGGCAGAGAATTCCCTGATAGCACCTTCTCTGTGCCTGTTCACATTGCTTCGCAGAATCGCTTTTGTGCAGAAAACACTAACACTTGTTCAGAAGGAAAGAAAGCACAGAGCCCCAGATTCTATGTTGTCCTGGAGAGCTTGCAGAGCACTGGGGACAGGCAGGCAGAGAATTCCCTGATAGCACCTTCTCTGTGCCTGTTCACATTGCTTCGCAGAATCGCTTTTGTGCAGAAAACAGTAACACTTGTTCAGAAGGAAAGAAAGCACAGAGCCCCAGATTCTATGTTGTCCTGGAGAGCTTGCAGAGCACTGGGGAAAGGCAGGCAGAGAATTCCTTGCTAGCACCTTCTCTGTGCCTGGGAAGCAGAAGTGTTCACATTGCTTCGCAGAATTGCTTTTGTGCAGAAAACAGTAACACTTGTTCAGAAGGAAAGAAAGCACAGAACTCCAGATTTGCTGTTGTCCTGGAGAGCTTGCAGAGCACTGGGGAAAGGCAGGCAGAGAATTCCCTGCTAGCACCTTCTCTGTGCCTGGGAAGCAGAAGTGTTCACATTGCTTCGCAGAATTGCTTTTGTGCAGAAAACAGTAACACTTGTTCAGAAGGAAAGAAAGCACAGAACTCCAGATTTGCTGTTGTCCTGGAGAGCTTGCAGAGCACTGGGGAAAGGCAGGCAGAGAATTCCCTGATAGCACCTTCTCTGTGCCTGTTCACATTGCTTCGCAGAATCGCTTTTGTGCAGAAAACACTAACACTTGTTCAGAAGGAAAGAAAGCACAGAGCCCCAGATTTTATGTTGTCCTGGAGAGCTTGCAGAGCACTGGGGAAAGGCAGGCAGAGAATTCCTTGCTAGCACCTTCTCTGTGCCTGGGAAGCAGAAGTGTTCACATTGCTTCGCAAGAATCGCTTTTGTGCAGAAAACACTAACACTTGTTCAGAACGAAAGAAAGAACAGAGCCCCAGATTTTATGTTGTCCTGGAGAGCTTGCAGAGCACTGGGGAAAGGCAAACAGAGAATTCCTTGCTAGCACCTTCTCTGTGCCTGGGAAGCAGAAGTGTTCACATTGCTTCGCAGAATCGCTTTTGTGCAGAAAACAGTAACACTTCTTCAGAACGAAAGAAAGAACAGAGCCCCAGATTTTATGTTGTCCTGGAGAGCTTGCAGAGCACTGGGGAAAGGCAGGCAGAGAATTCCCTGCTAGCACCTTCTCTGTGCCTGTTCACATTGCTTCGCAGAATCGCTTTTGTGCAGAAAACAGTAACACTTGTTCAGAATGAAAGAAAGCAAAGAGCCCCAGATATTATGTTGCCCTGGAGAGCTTGCAGAGCACTGGGGAAAGGCAGGCAGAGAATTCCCTGATAGCACCTTCTCTGTGCCTGTTCACATTGCTTCGCAGAATCGCTTTTGTGCAGAAAACACTAACACTTGTTCAGAAGGAAAGAAAGCACAGAGCCCCAGATTCTATGTTGTCCTGGAGAGCTTGCAGAGCACTGGGGACAGGCAGGCAGAGAATTCCCTGATAGCACCTTCTCTGTGCCTGTTCACATTGCTTCGCAGAATCGCTTTTGTGCAGAAAACAGTAACACTTGTTCAGAAGGAAAGAAAGCACAGAGCCCCAGATTCTATGTTGTCCTGGAGAGCTTGCAGAGCACTGGGGAAAGGCAGGCAGAGAATTCCTTGCTAGCACCTTCTCTGTGCCTGGGAAGCAGAAGTGTTCACATTGCTTCGCAGAATTGCTTTTGTGCAGAAAACAGTAACACTTGTTCAGAAGGAAAGAAAGCACAGAACTCCAGATTTGCTGTTGTCCTGGAGAGCTTGCAGAGCACTGGGGAAAGGCAGGCAGAGAATTCCCTGCTAGCACCTTCTCTGTGCCTGGGAAGCAGAAGTGTTCACATTGCTTCGCAGAATTGCTTTTGTGCAGAAAACAGTAACACTTGTTCAGAAGGAAAGAAAGCACAGAACTCCAGATTTGCTGTTGTCCTGGAGAGCTTGCAGAGCACTGGGGAAAGGCAGGCAGAGAATTCCCTGATAGCACCTTCTCTGTGCCTGTTCACATTGCTTCGCAGAATCGCTTTTGTGCAGAAAACAGTAACACTTGTTCAGAAGGAAAGAAAGCACAGAGCCCCAGATTTTATGTTGTCCTGGAGAGCTTGCAGAGCACTGGGGAAAGGCAGGCAGAGAATTCCTTGCTAGCACCTTCTCTGTGCCTGGGAAGCAGAAGTGTTCACATTGCTTCGCAAGAATCGCTTTTGTGCAGAAAACACTAACACTTGTTCAGAACGAAAGAAAGAACAGAGCCCCAGATTTTATGTTGTCCTGGAGAGCTTGCACAGCACTGGGGAAAGGCAGGCAGAGAATTCCCTGCTAGCACCTTCTCTGTGCCTGTTCACATTGCTTCGCAGAATCGCTTTTGTGCAGAAAACAGTAACACTTGTTCAGAATGAAAGAAAGCAAAGAGCCCCAGATATTATGTTGCCCTGGAGAGCTTGCAGAGCACTGGGGAAAGGCAGGCAGAGAATTCCTTGCTAGCACCTTCTCTGTGCCTGGGAAGCAGAAGTGTTCACATTGCTTCGCAAGAATCGCTTTTGTGCAGAAAACACTAACACTTGTTCAGAAGGAAAGAAAGCACAGAGCCCCAGATTCTATGTTGTCCTGGAGAGCTTGCAGAGCACTGGGGAAAGGCAGGCAGAGAATTCCTTGCTAGCACCTTCTCTGTGCCTGGGAAGCAGAAGTGTTCACATTGCTTCACAAGAATCGCTTTTGTGCAGAAAACACTAACACTTGTTCAGAAGGAAAGAAAGCACAGAGCCCCAGATTTTATGTTGTCCTGGTGAGCTTGCAGAGCACTGGGGAAAGGGAAACAGAGAATTCCTTGCTAGCACCTTCTCTGTGCCTGGGAAGCAGAAGTGTTCACATTGCTTCGCAAGAATCGCTTTTGTGCAGAAAACAGTAACACTTGTTCAGAACGAAAGAAAGCACAGAGCCCCAGATTCTATGTTGTCCTGGAGAGCTTGCAGAGCACTGGGGAAAGGCAGGCAGAGAATTCCTTGCTAGCACCTTCTCTGTGCCTGGGAAGCAGAAGTGTTCACATTGCTTCGCAAGAATCGCTTTTGTGCAGAAAACACTAACACTTGTTCAGAAGGAAAGAAAGCACAGAGCCCCAGATTCTATGTTGTCCTGGAGAGCTTGCAGAGCACTGGGGAAAGGCAGGCAGAGAATTCCCTGATAGCACCTTCTCTGTGCCTGTTCACATTGCTTCGCAGAATCGCTTTTGTGCAGAAAACAGTAACACTTGTTCAGAAGGAAAGAAAGCACAGAGCCCCAGATTTTATGTTGTCCTGGAGAGCTTGCAGAGCACTGGGGAAAGGCAGGCAGAGAATTCCTTGCTAGCACCTTCTCTGTGCCTGGGAAGCAGAAGTGTTCACATTGCTTCGCAGAATTGCTTTTGTGCAGAAAACAGTAACACTTGTTCAGAAGGAAAGAAAGCACAGAACTCCAGATTTGCTGTTGTCCTGGAGAGCTTGCAGAGCACTGGGGAAAGGCAGGCAGAGAATTCCCTGATAGCACCTTCTCTGTGCCTGGGAAGCAGAAGTGTTCACATTGCTTCGCAAGAATCGCTTTTGTGCAGAAAACAGTAACACTTGTTCAGAACGAAAGAAAGCACAGAGCCCCAGATTCTATGTTGTCCTGGAGAGCTTGCAGAGCACTGGGGAAAGGCAGGCAGAGAATTCCCTGATAGCACCTTCTCTGTGCCTGTTCACATTGCTTCGCAGAATCGCTTTTGTGCAGAAAACAGTAACACTTGTTCAGAAGGAAAGAAAGCACAGAGCCCCAGATTTTATGTTGTCCTGGAGAGCTTGCAGAGCACTGGGGAAAGGCAGGCAGAGAATTCCTTGCTAGCACCTTCTCTGTGCCTGGGAAGCAGAAGTGTTCACATTGCTTCGCAGAATTGCTTTTGTGCAGAAAACAGTAACACTTGTTCAGAAGGAAAGAAAGCACAGAACTCCAGATTTGCTGTTGTCCTGGAGAGCTTGCAGAGCACTGGGGAAAGGCAGGCAGAGAATTCCCTGATAGCACCTTCTCTGTGCCTGGGAAGCAGAAGTGTTCACATTGCTTCGCAAGAATCGCTTTTGTGCAGAAAACAGTAACACTTGTTCAGAACGAAAGAAAGCACAGAGCCCCAGATTCTATGTTGTCCTGGAGAGCTTGCAGAGCACTGGGGAAAGGCAGGCAGAGAATTCCCTGATAGCACCTTCTCTGTGCCTGGGAAGCAGAAGTGTTCACATTGCTTCGCAAGAATCGCTTTTGTGCAGAAAACACTAACACTTGTTCAGAAGGAAAGAAAGCACAGAGCCCCAGATTCTATGTTGTCCTGGAGAGCTTGCAGAGCACTGGGGAAAGGCAGGCAGAGAATTCCTTGCTAGCACCTTCTCTGTGCCTGGGAAGCAGAAGTGTTCACATTGCTTCACAAGAATCGCTTTTGTGCAGAAAACACTAACACTTGTTCAGAAGGAAAGAAAGCACAGAGCCCCAGATTTTATGTTGTCCTGGAGAGCTTGCAGAGCACTGGGGAAAGGGAAACAGAGAATTCCTTGCTAGCACCTTCTCTGTGCCTGGGAAGCAGAAGTGTTCACATTGCTTCGCAAGAATCGCTTTTGTGCAGAAAACAGTAACACTTGTTCAGAACGAAAGAAAGCACAGAGCCCCAGATTCTATGTTGTCCTGGAGAGCTTGCAGAGCACTGGGGAAAGGCAGGCAGAGAATTCCTTGCTAGCACCTTCTCTGTGCCTGGGAAGCAGAAGTGTTCACATTGCTTCGCAAGAATCGCTTTTGTGCAGAAAACACTAACACTTGTTCAGAAGGAAAGAAAGCACAGAGCCCCAGATTCTATGTTGTCCTGGAGAGCTTGCAGAGCACTGGGGAAAGGCAGGCAGAGAATTCCCTGATAGCACCTTCTCTGTGCCTGTTCACATTGCTTCGCAGAATCGCTTTTGTGCAGAAAACAGTAACACTTGTTCAGAAGGAAAGAAAGCACAGAGCCCCAGATTTTATGTTGTCCTGGAGAGCTTGCAGAGCACTGGGGAAAGGCAGGCAGAGAATTCCTTGCTAGCACCTTCTCTGTGCCTGGGAAGCAGAAGTGTTCACATTGCTTCGCAGAATTGCTTTTGTGCAGAAAACAGTAACACTTGTTCAGAAGGAAAGAAAGCACAGAACTCCAGATTTGCTGTTGTCCTGGAGAGCTTGCAGAGCACTGGGGAAAGGCAGGCAGAGAATTCCCTGATAGCACCTTCTCTGTGCCTGGGAAGCAGAAGTGTTCACATTGCTTCGCAAGAATCGCTTTTGTGCAGAAAACAGTAACACTTGTTCAGAAGGAAAGAAAGCACAGAGCCCCAGATTCTATGTTGTCCTGGAGAGCTTGCAGAGCACTGGGGAAAGGCAGGCAGAGAATTCCCTGATAGCACCTTCTCTGTGCCTGGGAAGCAGAAGTGTTCACATTGCTTCGCAAGAATCGCTTTTGTGCAGAAAACAGTAACACTTGTTCAGAACGAAAAAAAGCACAGAGCCCCAGATTCTATGTTGTCCTGGAGAGCTTGCAGAGCACTGGGGAAAGGAAGGCAGAGAATTCCCTGATAGCACCTTCTCTGTGCCTGTTCACATTGCTTTGCAGAATCGTTTTTGTGCAGAAAACACTAACACTTGTTCAGAAGGAAAGAAAGCACAGAGCCCCAGATTTTATGTTGTCCTGGAGAGCTTGCAGAGCACTGGGGAAAGGCAGGCAGAGAATTCCTTGCTAGCACCTTCTCTGTGCCTGGGAAGCAGAAGTGTTCACATTGCTTCGCAAGAATCGCTTTTGTGCAGAAAACACTAACACTTGTTCAGAACGAAAGAAAGCACAGAGCCCCAGATTTTATGTTGTCCTGGAGAGCTTGCAGAGCACTGGGGAAAGGCAAACAGAGAATTCCTTGCTAGCACCTTCTCTGTGCCTGGGAAGCAGAAGTGTTCACATTGCTTCGCAGAATCGCTTTTGTGCAGAAAACAGTAACACTTCTTCAGAACGAAAGAAAGAACAGAGCCCCAGATTTTATGTTGTCCTGGAGAGCTTGCACAGCACTGGGGAAAGGCAGGCAGAGAATTCCCTGCTAGCACCTTCTCTGTGCCTGTTCACATTGCTTCGCAGAATCGCTTTTGTGCAGAAAACAGTAACACTTGTTCAGAATGAAAGAAAGCAAAGAGCCCCAGATATTATGTTGCCCTGGAGAGCTTGCAGAGCACTGGGGAAAGGCAGGCAGAGAATTCCCTGATAGCACCTTCTCTGTGCCTGTTCACATTGCTTCGCAGAATCGCTTTTGTGCAGAAAACACTAACACTTGTTCAGAAGGAAAGAAAGCACAGAGCCCCAGATTCTATGTTGTCCTGGAGAGCTTGCAGAGCACTGGGGACAGGCAGGCAGAGAATTCCCTGATAGCACCTTCTCTGTGCCTGTTCACATTGCTTCGCAGAATCGCTTTTGTGCAGAAAACAGTAACACTTGTTCAGAAGGAAAGAAAGCACAGAGCCCCAGATTCTATGTTGTCCTGGAGAGCTTGCAGAGCACTGGGGAAAGGCAGGCAGAGAATTCCTTGCTAGCACCTTCTCTGTGCCTGGGAAGCAGAAGTGTTCACATTGCTTCGCAGAATTGCTTTTGTGCAGAAAACAGTAACACTTGTTCAGAAGGAAAGAAAGCACAGAACTCCAGATTTGCTGTTGTCCTGGAGAGCTTGCAGAGCACTGGGGAAAGGCAGGCAGAGAATTCCTTGCTAGCACCTTCTCTGTGCCTGGGAAGCAGAAGTGTTCACATTGCTTCACAAGAATCGCTTTTGTGCAGAAAACACTAACACTTGTTCAGAACGAAAGAAAGCACAGAGCCCCAGATTTTATGTTGTCCTGGAGAGCTTGCAGAGCACTGGGGAAAGGGAAACAGAGAATTCCTTGCTAGCACCTTCTCTGTGCCTGGGAAGCAGAAGTGTTCACATTGCTTCGCAAGAATCGCTTTTGTGCAGAAAACAGTAACACTTGTTCAGAAGGAAAGAAAGCACAGAGCCCCAGATTTTATGTTGTCCTGGAGAGCTTGCAGAGCACTGGGGAAAGGCAGGCAGAGAATTCCCTGCTAGCACCTTCTCTGTGCCTGTTCACATTGCTTCGCAGAATCGCTTTTGTGCAGACAACACTAACAATTGTTCAGAAGGAAAGAAAGCACAGAGCCCCAGATTTTATGTTGTCCTGGAGAGCTTGCAGAGCACTGGGGAAAGGCAGGCAGAGAATTCCCTGATAGCACCTTCTCTGTGCCTGTTCACATTGCTTCGCAGAATCGCTTTTGTGCAGAAAACAGTAACACTTGTTCAGAATGAAAGAAAGCAAAGAGCCCCAGATATTATGTTGCCCTGGAGAGCTTGCAGAGCACTGGGGAAAGGCAGGCAGAGAATTCCCTGATAGCACCTTCTCTGTGCCTGTTCACATTGCTTCGCAGAATCGCTTTTGTGCAGAAAACACTAACACTTGTTCAGAAGGAAAGAAAGCACAGAGCCCCAGATTTTATGTTGTCCTGGAGAGCTTGCAGAGCACTGGGGAAAGGCAGGCAGAGAATTCCTTGCTAGCACCTTCTCTGTGCCTGGGAAGCAGAAGTGTTCACATTGCTTCACAAGAATCGCTTTTGTGCAGAAAACAGTAACACTTGTTCAGAAGGAAAGAAAGCACAGAGCCCCAGATTTTATGTTGTCCTGGAGAGCTTGCAGAGCACTGGGGAAAGAGAAACAGAGAATTCCTTGCTAGCACCTTCTCTGTGCCTGGGAAGCAGAAGTGTTCACATTGCTTCGCAAGAATCGCTTTTGTGCAGAAAACAGTAACACTTGTTCAGAACGAAAGAAAGCACAGAGCCCCAGATTTGCTGTTGTCCTGGAGAGCTTGCAGAGCACTGGGGAAAGGCAGGCAGAGAATTACCTGCTAGCACCTTCTCTGTGCCTGGGAAGCAGAAGTGTTCACATTGCTTCGCACAATCGCTTTTGTGCAGAAAACAGTAACACTTGTTCAGAAGGAAAGAAAGCACAGAGCCCCAGATTCTATGTTGTCCTGGAGAGCTTGCAGAGCACTGGGGAAAGGCAGGCAGAGAATTCCCTGCTAGCACCTTCTCTGTGCCTGTTCACATTGCTTCGCAGAATCGCTTTTGTGCAGACAACACTAACAATTGTTCAGAAGGAAAGAAAGCACAGAGCCCCAGATTTTATGTTGTCCTGGAGAGCTTGCAGAGCACTGGGGAAAGGCAGGCAGAGAATTCCCTGATAGCACCTTCTCTGTGCCTGTTCACATTGCTTCGCAGAATCGCTTTTGTGCAGAAAACAGTAACACTTGTTCAGAAGGAAAGAAAGCACAGAGCCCCAGATTTTATGTTGTCCTGGAGAGCTTGCAGAGCACTGGGGAAAGGCAGGCAGAGAATTCCCTGATAGCACCTTCTCTGTGCCTGTTCACATTGCTTCGCAGAATCGCTTTTGTGCAGAAAACAGTAACACTTGTTCAGAAGGAAAGAAAGCACAGAGCCCCAGATTTTATGTTGTCCTGGAGAGCTTGCAGAGCACTGGGGACAGGCAGGCAGAGAATTCCCTGCTAGCACCTTCTCTGTGCCTGTTCACATTGCTTCGCACAATCGCTTTTGTGCAGAAAACAGTAACACTTGTTCAGAACGAAAGAAAGCACAGAGCCCCAGATTCTATGTTGTCCTGGAGAGCTTGCAGAGCACTGGGGAAAGGCAGGCAGAGAATTCCCTGATAGCACCTTCTCTGTGCCTGGGAAGCAGAAGTGTTCACATTGCTTCGCAAGAATCGCTTTTGTGCAGAAAACAGTAACACTTGTTCAGAACGAAAGAAAGCACAGAGCCCCAGATTCTATGTTGTCCTGGAGAGCTTGCAGAGCACTGGGGAAAGGCAGGCAGAGAATTCCCTGATAGCACCTTCTCTGTGCCTGGGAAGCAGAAGTGTTCACATTGCTTCGCAGAATCGCTTTTGTGCAGAAAACAGTAACACTTCTTCAGAACGAAAGAAAGAACAGAGCCCCAGATTTTATGTTGTCCTGGAGAGCTTGCACAGCACTGGGGAAAGGCAGGCAGAGAATTCCCTGATAGCACCTTCTCTGTGCCTGTTCACATTGCTTCGCAGAATCGCTTTTGTGCAGAAAACAGTAACACTTGTTCAGAATGAAAGAAAGCAAAGAGCCCCAGATATTATGTTGCCCTGGAGAGCTTGCAGAGCACTGGGGAAAGGCAGGCAGAGAATTCCCTGATAGCACCTTCTCTGTGCTTGTTCACATTGCTTCGCAGAATCGCTTTTGTGCAGAAAACACTAACACTTGTTCAGAAGGAAAGAAAGCACAGAGCCCCAGATTCTATGTTGTCCTGGAGAGCTTGCAGAGCACTGGGGAAAGGCAGGCAGAGAATTCCCTGCTAGCACCTTCTCTGTGCCTGTTCACATTGCTTCGCAGAATCGCTTTTGTGCAGAAAACAGTAACACTTGTTCAGAAGGAAAGAAAGCACAGAGCCCCAGATTCTATGTTGTCCTGGAGAGCTTGCAGAGCACTGGGGAAAGGCAGGCAGAGAATTCCCTGATAGCACCTTCTCTGTGCCTGTTCACATTGCTTCGCAGAATCGCTTTTGTGCAGAAAACACTAACACTTGTTCAGAAGGAAAGAAAGCACAGAGCCCCAGATTTTATGTTGTCCTGGAGAGCTTGCAGAGCACTGGGGAAAGGGAAACAGAGAATTCCCTGCTAGCACCTTCTCTGTGCCTGGGAAGCAGAAGTGTTCACATTGCTTCGCAAGAATCGCTTTTGTGCAGAAAACAGTAACACTTGTTCAGAAGGAAAGAAAGCACAGAACTCCAGATTTGCTGTTGTCCTGGAGAGCTTGCAGAGCACTGGGGAAAGGCAGGCAGAGAATTCCTTGCTAGCACCTTCTCTGTGCCTGGGAAGCAGAAGTGTTCACATTGCTTCGCAAGAATCGCTTTTGTGCAGAAAACACTAACACTTGTTCAGAACGAAAGAAAGCACAGAGCCCCAGATTTTATGTTGTCCTGGAGAGCTTGCAGAGCACTGGGGAAAGGGAAACAGAGAATTCCTTGCTAGCACCTTCTCTGTGCCTGGGAAGCAGAAGTGTTCACATTGCTTCACAAGAATCGCTTTTGTGCAGAAAACAGTAACACTTGTTCAGAACGAAAGAAAGCACAGAGCCCCAGATTTTATGTTGTCCTGGAGAGCTTGCAGAGCACTGGGGAAAGGCAGGCAGAGAATTACCTGCTAGCACCTTCTCTGTGCCTGGGAAGCAGAAGTGTTCACATTGCTTCGCACAATCGCTTTTGTGCAGAAAACAGTAACACTTGTTCAGAAGGAAAGAAAGCACAGAGCCCCAGATTCTATGTTGTCCTGGAGAGCTTGCAGAGCACTGGGGAAAGGCAGGCAGAGAATTCCCTGCTAGCACCTTCTCTGTGCCTGTTCACATTGCTTCGCAGAATCGCTTTTGTGCAGACAACACTAACAATTGTTCAGAAGGAAAGAAAGCACAGAGCCCCAGATTTTATGTTGTCCTGGAGAGCTTGCAGAGCACTGGGGAAAGGCAGGCAGAGAATTCCCTGATAGCACCTTCTCTGTGCCTGTTCACATTGCTTCGCAGAATCGCTTTTGTGCAGAAAACAGTAACACTTGTTCAGAAGGAAAGAAAGCACAGAGCCCCAGATTTTATGTTGTCCTGGAGAGCTTGCAGAGCACTGGGGAAAGGCAGGCAGAGAATTCCCTGATAGCACCTTCTCTGTGCCTGTTCACATTGCTTCGCAGAATCGCTTCTGTGCAGAAAACAGTAACACTTGTTCAGAAGGAAAGAAAGCACAGAGCCCCAGATTTTATGTTGTCCTGGAGAGCTTGCAGAGCACTGGGGAAAGGCAGGCAGAGAATTACCTGCTAGCACCTTCTCTGTGCCTGGGAAGCAGAAGTGTTCACATTGCTTCGCAGAATCGCTTTTGTGCAGAAAACTGTAACACTTGTTCATAACGAAAGAAAGCACAGAGCCCCAGATTTTATGTTGTCCTGGAGAGCTTGCAGAGCACTGGGGAAAGGCAGGCAGAGAATTCCCTGATAGCACCTTCTCTGTGCCTGTTCACATTGCTTCGCAGAATCGCTTTTGTGCAGAAAACAGTAACACTTGTTCAGAAGGAAAGAAAGCACAGAGCCCCAGATTTTATGTTGTCCTGGAGAGCTTGCAGAGCACTGGGGAAAGGCAGGCAGAGAATTCCCTGATAGCACCTTCTCTGTGCCTGTTCACATTGCTTCGCAGAATCGCTTCTGTGCAGAAAACAGTAACACTTGTTCAGAAGGAAAGAAAGCACAGAGCCCCAGATTTTATGTTGTCCTGGAGAGCTTGCAGAGCACTGGGGAAAGGCAGGCAGAGAATTACCTGCTAGCACCTTCTCTGTGCCTGGGAAGCAGAAGTGTTCACATTGCTTCGCAGAATCGCTTTTGTGCAGAAAACTGTAACACTTGTTCATAACGAAAGAAAGCACAGAGCCCCAGATTCTATGTTGTCCTGGAGAGCTTGCAGAGCACTGGGGAAAGGCAGGCAGAGAATTCCTTGCTAGCACCTTCTCTGTGCCTGGGAAGCAGAAGTGTTCACATTGCTTCGCAGAATCGCTTTTGTGCAGAAAACAGTAACACTTGTTCAGAACGAAAGAAAGCACAGAGCCCCAGATTTTATGTTGTCCTGGAGAGCTTGCAGAGCACTGGGGAAAGGCAGGCAGAGAATTCCTTGCTAGCACCTTCTCTGTGCCTGGGAAGCAGAAGTGTTCACATTGCTTCGCAAGAATCGCTTTTGTGCAGAAAACACTAACACTTGTTCAGAAGGAAAGAAAGCACAGAGCCCCAGATTTTATGTTGTCCTGGAGAGCTTGCAGAGCACTGGGGAAAGGCAGGCAGAGAATTCCTTGCTAGCACCTTCTCTGTGCCTGGGAAGCAGAAGTGTTCACATTGCTTCACAAGAATCGCTTTTGTGCAGAAAACACTAACACTTGTTCAGAACGAAATAAAGCACAGAGCCCCAGATTTTATGTTGTCCTGGAGAGCTTGCAGAGCACTGGGGAAAGGGAAACAGAGAATTCCTTGCTAGCACCTTCTCTGTGCCTGGGAAGCAGAAGTGTTCACATTGCTTCGCAAGAATCGCTTTTGTGCAGAAAACAGTAACACTTGTTCAGAAGGAAAGAAAGCACAGAGCCCCAGATTCTATGTTGTCCTGGAGAGCTTGCAGAGCACTGGGGAAAGGCAGGCAGAGAATTCCTTGCTAGCACCTTCTCTGTGCCTGGGAAGCAGAAGTGTTCACATTGCTTCGCAAGAATCGCTTTTGTGCAGAAAACACTAACACTTGTTCAGAAGGAAAGAAAGCACAGAGCCCCAGATTCTATGTTGTCCTGGAGAGCTTGCAGAGCACTGGGGAAAGGCAGGCAGAGAATTCCCTGATAGCACCTTCTCTGTGCCTGTTCACATTGCTTCGCAGAATCGCTTTTGTGCAGACAACACTAACAATTGTTCAGAAGGAAAGAAAGCACAGAGCCCCAGATTTTATGTTGTCCTGGAGAGCTTGCAGAGCACTGGGGAAAGGCAGGCAGAGAATTCCCTGATAGCACCTTCTCTGTGCCTGTTCACATTGCTTCGCAGAATCGCTTTTGTGCAGAAAACAGTAACACTTGTTCAGAAGGAAAGAAAGCACAGAGCCCCAGATTTTATGTTGTCCTGGAGAGCTTGCAGAGCACTGGGGAAAGGCAGGCAGAGAATTCCCTGATAGCACCTTCTCTGTGCCTGTTCACATTGCTTCGCAGAATCGCTTCTGTGCAGAAAACAGTAACACTTGTTCAGAAGGAAAGAAAGCACAGAGCCCCAGATTTTATGTTGTCCTGGAGAGCTTGCAGAGCACTGGGGAAAGGCAGGCAGAGAATTACCTGCTAGCACCTTCTCTGTGCCTGGGAAGCAGAAGTGTTCACATTGCTTCGCAGAATCGCTTTTGTGCAGAAAACTGTAACACTTGTTCATAACGAAAGAAAGCACAGAGCCCCAGATTCTATGTTGTTCTGGAGAGCTTGCAGAGCACTGGGGAAAGGCAGGCAGGGAATTCCTTGCTAGCACCTTCTCTGTGCCTGGGAAGCAGAAGTGTTCACATTGCTTCGCAGAATCGCTTTTGTGCAGAAAACAGTAACACTTGTTCAGAACGAAAGAAAGCACAGAGCCCCAGATTTTATGTTGTCCTGGAGAGCTTGCAGAGCACTGGGGAAAGGCAGGCAGAGAATTCCTTGCTAGCACCTTCTCTGTGCCTGGGAAGCAGAAGTGTTCACATTGCTTCGCAAGAATCGCTTTTGTGCAGAAAACACTAACACTTGTTCAGAAGGAAAGAAAGCACAGAGCCCCAGATTTTATGTTGTCCTGGAGAGCTTGCAGAGCACTGGGGAAAGGCAGGCAGAGAATTCCTTGCTAGCACCTTCTCTGTGCCTGGGAAGCAGAAGTGTTCACATTGCTTCACAAGAATCGCTTTTGTGCAGAAAACACTAACACTTGTTCAGAACGAAATAAAGCACAGAGCCCCAGATTTTATGTTGTCCTGGAGAGCTTGCAGAGCACTGGGGAAAGGGAAACAGAGAATTCCTTGCTAGCACCTTCTCTGTGCCTGGGAAGCAGAAGTGTTCACATTGCTTCGCAAGAATCGCTTTTGTGCAGAAAACAGTAACACTTGTTCAGAACGAAAGAAAGCACAGAGCCCCAGATTCTATGTTGTCCTGGAGAGCTTGCAGAGCACTGGGGAAAGGCAGGCAGAGAATTCCCTGCTAGCACCTTCTCTGTGCCTGGGAAGCAGAAGTGTTCACATTGCTTCGCAGAATTGCTTTTGTGCAGAAAACAGTAACACTTGTTCAGAAGGAAAGAAAGCACAGAACTCCAGATTTGCTGTTGTCCTGGAGAGCTTGCAGAGCACTGGGGAAAGGCAGGCAGAGAATTCCCTGATAGCACCTTCTCTGTGCCTGGGAAGCAGAAGTGTTCACATTGCTTCGCAAGAATCGCTTTTGTGCAGAAAACAGTAACACTTGTTCAGAACGAAAGAAAGCACAGAGCCCCAGATTCTATGTTGTCCTGGAGAGCTTGCAGAGCACTGGGGAAAGGCAGGCAGAGAATTCCCTGATAGCACCTTCTCTGTGCCTGGGAAGCAGAAGTGTTCACATTGCTTCGCAAGAATCGCTTTTGTGCAGAAAACAGTAACACTTGTTCAGAACGAAAGAAAGCACACAGCCCCAGATTCTATGTTGTCCTGGAGAGCTTGCAGAGCACTGGGGAAAGGAAGGCAGAGAATTCCCTGATAGCACCTTCTCTGTGCCTGTTCACATTGCTTTGCAGAATCGTTTTTGTGCAGAAAACACTAACACTTGTTCAGAAGGAAAGAAAGCACAGAGCCCCAGATTTTATGTTGTCCTGGAGAGCTTGCAGAGCACTGGGGAAAGGCAGGCAGAGAATTCCTTGCTAGCACCTTCTCTGTGCCTGGGAAGCAGAAGTGTTCACATTGCTTCGCAAGAATCGCTTTTGTGCAGAAAACACTAACACTTGTTCAGAACGAAAGAAAGCACAGAGCCCCAGATTTTATGTTGTCCTGGAGAGCTTGCAGAGCACTGGGGAAAGGCAAACAGAGAATTCCTTGCTAGCACCTTCTCTGTGCCTGGGAAGCAGAAGTGTTCACATTGCTTCGCAGAATCGCTTTTGTGCAGAAAACAGTAACACTTCTTCAGAACGAAAGAAAGAACAGAGCCCCAGATTTTATGTTGTCCTGGAGAGCTTGCACAGCACTGGGGAAAGGCAGGCAGAGAATTCCCTGCTAGCACCTTCTCTGTGCCTGTTCACATTGCTTCGCAGAATCGCTTTTGTGCAGAAAACAGTAACACTTGTTCAGAATGAAAGAAAGCAAAGAGCCCCAGATATTATGTTGCCCTGGAGAGCTTGCAGAGCACTGGGGAAAGGCAGGCAGAGAATTCCCTGATAGCACCTTCTCTGTGCCTGTTCACATTGCTTCGCAGAATCGCTTTTGTGCAGAAAACACTAACACTTGTTCAGAAGGAAAGAAAGCACAGAGCCCCAGATTCTATGTTGTCCTGGAGAGCTTGCAGAGCACTGGGGACAGGCAGGCAGAGAATTCCCTGATAGCACCTTCTCTGTGCCTGTTCACATTGCTTCGCAGAATCGCTTTTGTGCAGAAAACAGTAACACTTGTTCAGAAGGAAAGAAAGCACAGAGCCCCAGATTCTATGTTGTCCTGGAGAGCTTGCAGAGCACTGGGGAAAGGCAGGCAGAGAATTCCTTGCTAGCACCTTCTCTGTGCCTGGGAAGCAGAAGTGTTCACATTGCTTCGCAGAATTGCTTTTGTGCAGAAAACAGTAACACTTGTTCAGAAGGAAAGAAAGCACAGAACTCCAGATTTGCTGTTGTCCTGGAGAGCTTGCAGAGCACTGGGGAAAGGCAGGCAGAGAATTCCTTGCTAGCACCTTCTCTGTGCCTGGGAAGCAGAAGTGTTCACATTGCTTCACAAGAATCGCTTTTGTGCAGAAAACACTAACACTTGTTCAGAACGAAAGAAAGCACAGAGCCCCAGATTTTATGTTGTCCTGGAGAGCTTGCAGAGCACTGGGGAAAGGGAAACAGAGAATTCCTTGCTAGCACCTTCTCTGTGCCTGGGAAGCAGAAGTGTTCACATTGCTTCGCAAGAATCGCTTTTGTGCAGAAAACAGTAACACTTGTTCAGAACGAAAGAAAGCACAGAGCCCCAGATTTTATGTTGTCCTGGAGAGCTTGCAGAGCACTGGGGAAAGGCAGGCAGAGAATTACCTGCTAGCACCTTCTCTGTGCCTGGGAAGCAGAAGTGTTCACATTGCTTCGCACAATCGCTTTTGTGCAGAAAACAGTAACACTTGTTCAGAAGGAAAGAAAGCACAGAGCCCCAGATTCTATGTTGTCCTGGAGAGCTTGCAGAGCACTGGGGAAAGGCAGGCAGAGAATTCCCTGCTAGCACCTTCTCTGTGCCTGTTCACATTGCTTCGCAGAATCGCTTTTGTGCAGACAACACTAACAATTGTTCAGAAGGAAAGAAAGCACAGAGCCCCAGATTTTATGTTGTCCTGGAGAGCTTGCAGAGCACTGGGGAAAGGCAGGCAGAGAATTCCCTGATAGCACCTTCTCTGTGCCTGTTCACATTGCTTCGCAGAATCGCTTTTGTGCAGAAAACAGTAACACTTGTTCAGAATGAAAGAAAGCAAAGAGCCCCAGATATTATGTTGCCCTGGAGAGCTTGCAGAGCACTGGGGAAAGGCAGGCAGAGAATTCCCTGATAGCACCTTCTCTGTGCCTGTTCACATTGCTTCGCAGAATCGCTTTTGTGCAGAAAACACTAACACTTGTTCAGAAGGAAAGAAAGCACAGAGCCCCAGATTCTATGTTGTCCTGGAGAGCTTGCAGAGCACTGGGGAAAGGCAGGCAGAGAATTCCCTGATAGCACCTTCTCTGTGCCTGTTCACATTGCTTCGCAGAATCGCTTTTGTGCAGAAAACAGTAACACTTGTTCAGAAGGAAAGAAAGCACAGAGCCCCAGATTCTATGTTGTCCTGGAGAGCTTGCAGAGCACTGGGGAAAGGCAGGCAGAGAATTCCTTGATAGCACCTTCTCTGTGCCTGTTCACATTGCTTCGCAGAATCGCTTTTGTGCAGAAAACACTAACACTTGTTCAGAAGGAAAGAAAGCACAGAGCCCCAGATTTTATGTTGTCCTGGAGAGCTTGCAGAGCACTGGGGAAAGGCAGGCAGAGAATTCCTTGCTAGCACCTTCTCTGTGCCTGGGAAGCAGAAGTGTTCACATTGCTTCGCAGAATTGCTTTTGTGCAGAAAACAGTAACACTTGTTCAGAAGGAAAGAAAGCACAGAACTCCAGATTTGCTGTTGTCCTGGAGAGCTTGCAGAGCACTGGGGAAAGGCAGGCAGAGAATTCCTTGCTAGCACCTTCTCTGTGCCTGGGAAGCAGAAGTGTTCACATTGCTTCACAAGAATCGCTTTTGTGCAGAAAACACTAACACTTGTTCAGAACGAAAGAAAGCACAGAGCCCCAGATTTTATGTTGTCCTGGAGAGCTTGCAGAGCACTGGGGAAAGGGAAACAGAGAATTCCTTGCTAGCACCTTCTCTGTGCCTGGGAAGCAGAAGTGTTCACATTGCTTCGCAAGAATCGCTTTTGTGCAGAAAACAGTAACACTTGTTCAGAACGAAAGAAAGCACAGAGCCCCAGATTTTATGTTGTCCTGGAGAGCTTGCAGAGCACTGGGGAAAGGCAGGCAGAGAATTACCTGCTAGCACCTTCTCTGTGCCTGGGAAGCAGAAGTGTTCACATTGCTTCGCACAATCGCTTTTGTGCAGAAAACAGTAACACTTGTTCAGAACGAAAGAAAGCACAGAGCCCCAGATTCTATGTTGTCCTGGAGAGCTTGCAGAGCACTGGGGAAAGGCAGGCAGAGAATTCCCTGCTAGCACCTTCTCTGTGCCTGTTCACATTGCTTCGCAGAATCGCTTTTGTGCAGACAACACTAACAATTGTTCAGAAGGAAAGAAAGCACAGAGCCCCAGATTTTATGTTGTCCTGGAGAGCTTGCAGAGCACTGGGGAAAGGCAGGCAGAGAATTCCCTGATAGCACCTTCTCTGTGCCTGTTCACATTGCTTCGCAGAATCGCTTTTGTGCAGAAAACAGTAACACTTGTTCAGAAGGAAAGAAAGCACAGAGCCCCAGATTTTATGTTGTCCTGGAGAGCTTGCAGAGCACTGGGGAAAGGCAGGCAGAGAATTCCCTGATAGCACCTTCTCTGTGCCTGTTCACATTGCTTCGCAGAATAGCTTTTGTGCAGAAAACACTAACACTTGTTCAGAAGGAAAGAAAGCACAGAGCCCCAGATTTTATGTTGTCCTGGAGAGCTTGCAGAGCACTGGGGAAAGGCAGGCAGAGAATTCCCTGCTAGCACCTTCTCTGTGCCTGGGAAGCAGAAGTGTTCACATTGCTTCGCAAGAATCGCTTTTGTGCAGAAAACAGTAACACTTGTTCAGAACGAAAGAAAGCACAGAGCCCCAGATTTTATGTTGTCCTGGAGAGCTTGCAGAGCACTGGGGAAAGGCAGGCAGAGAATTACCTGCTAGCACCTTCTCTGTGCCTGGGAAGCAGAAGTGTTCACATTGCTTCGCACAATCGCTTTTGTGCAGAAAACAGTAACACTTGTTCAGAAGGAAAGAAAGCACAGAGCCCCAGATTCTATGTTGTCCTGGAGAGCTTGCAGAGCACTGGGGAAAGGCAGGCAGAGAATTCCCTGCTAGCACCTTCTCTGTGCCTGTTCACATTGCTTCGCAGAATCGCTTTTGTGCAGACAACACTAACAATTGTTCAGAAGGAAAGAAAGCACAGAGCCCCAGATTTTATGTTGTCCTGGAGAGCTTGCAGAGCACTGGGGAAAGGCAGGCAGAGAATTCCCTGATAGCACCTTCTCTGTGCCTGTTCACATTGCTTCGCAGAATCGCTTTTGTGCAGAAAACAGTAACACTTGTTCAGAATGAAAGAAAGCAAAGAGCCCCAGATATTATGTTGCCCTGGAGAGCTTGCAGAGCACTGGGGAAAGGCAGGCAGAGAATTCCCTGATAGCACCTTCTCTGTGCCTGTTCACATTGCTTCGCAGAATCGCTTTTGTGCAGAAAACACTAACACTTGTTCAGAAGGAAAGAAAGCACAGAGCCCCAGATTCTATGTTGTCCTGGAGAGCTTGCAGAGCACTGGGGACAGGCAGGCAGAGAATTCCCTGATAGCACCTTCTCTGTGCCTGTTCACATTGCTTCGCAGAATCGCTTTTGTGCAGAAAACAGTAACACTTGTTCAGAAGGAAAGAAAGCACAGAGCCCCAGATTCTATGTTGTCCTGGAGAGCTTGCAGAGCACTGGGGAAAGGCAGGCAGAGAATTCCTTGATAGCACCTTCTCTGTGCCTGTTCACATTCCTTCGCAGAATCGCTTTTGTGCAGAAAACAGTAACACTTGTTCAGAAGGAAAGAAAGCACAGAGCCCCAGATTTTATGTTGTCCTGGAGAGCTTGCAGAGCACTGGGGAAAGGCAGGCAGAGAATTCCTTGCTAGCACCTTCTCTGTGCCTGGGAAGCAGAAGTGTTCACATTGCTTCGCAGAATTGCTTTTGTGCAGAAAACAGTAACGCTTGTTCAGAAGGAAAGAAAGCACAGAACTCCAGATTTGCTGTTGTCCTGGAGAGCTTGCAGAGCACTGGGGAAAGGCAGGCAGAGAATTCCTTGCTAGCACCTTCTCTGTGCCTGGGAAGCAGAAGTGTTCACATTGCTTCACAAGAATCGCTTTTGTGCAGAAAACACTAACACTTGTTCAGAACGAAAGAAAGCACAGAGCCCCAGATTTTATGTTGTCCTGGAGAGCTTGCAGAGCACTGGGGAAAGGGAAACAGAGAATTCCTTGCTAGCACCTTCTCTGTGCCTGGGAAGCAGAAGTGTTCACATTGCTTCGCAAGAATCGCTTTTGTGCAGAAAACAGTAACACTTGTTCAGAACGAAAGAAAGCACAGAGCCCCAGATTTTATGTTGTCCTGGAGAGCTTGCAGAGCACTGGGGAAAGGCAGGCAGAGAATTACCTGCTAGCACCTTCTCTGTGCCTGGGAAGCAGAAGTGTTCACATTGCTTCGCACAATCGCTTTTGTGCAGAAAACAGTAACACTTGTTCAGAAGGAAAGAAAGCACAGAGCCCCAGATTCTATGTTGTCCTGGAGAGCTTGCAGAGCACTGGGGAAAGGCAGGCAGAGAATTCCCTGCTAGCACCTTCTCTGTGCCTGTTCACATTGCTTCGCAGAATCGCTTTTGTGCAGACAACACTAACAATTGTTCAGAAGGAAAGAAAGCACAGAGCCCCAGATTTTATGTTGTCCTGGAGAGCTTGCAGAGTACTGGGGAAAGGCAGGCAGAGAATTCCCTGATAGCACCTTCTCTGTGCCTGTTCACATTGCTTCGCAGAATCGCTTTTGTGCAGAAAACAGTAACACTTGTTCAGAAGGAAAGAAAGCACAGAGCCCCAGATTTTATGTTGTCCTGGAGAGCTTGCAGAGCACTGGGGAAAGGCAGGCAGAGAATTCCTTGCTAGCACCTTCTCTGTGCCTGGGAAGCAGAAGTGTTCACATTGCTTCGCAAGAATCGCTTTTGTGCAGAAAACACTAACACTTGTTCAGAAGGAAAGAAAGCACAGAGCCCCAGATTTTATGTTGTCCTGGAGAGCTTGCAGAGCACTGGGGAAAGGCAGGCAGAGAATTACCTGCTAGCACCTTCTCTGTGCCTGGGAAGCAGAAGTGTTCACATTGCTTCGCAGAATCGCTTTTGTGCAGAAAACTGTAACACTTGTTCATAACGAAAGAAAGCACAGAGCCCCAGATTTTATGTTGTCCTGGAGAGCTTGCAGAGCACTGGGGAAAGGCAGGCAGAGAATTCCTTGCTAGCACCTTCTCTGTGCCTGGGAAGCAGAAGTGTTCACATTGCTTCGCAAGAATCGCTTTTGTGCAGAAAACACTAACACTTGTTCAGAAGGAAAGAAAGCACAGAGCCCCAGATTCTATGTTGTCCTGGAGAGCTTGCAGAGCACTGGGGAAAGGCAGGCAGAGAATTCCCTGATAGCACCTTCTCTGTGCCTGTTCACATTGCTTCGCAGAATCGCTTTTGTGCAGAAAACACTAACACTTGTTCAGAAGGAAAGAAAGCACAGAGCCCCAGATTCTATGTTGTCCTGGAGAGCTTGCAGAGCACTGGGGAAAGGCAGGCAGAGAATTCCCTGATAGCACCTTCTCTGTGCCTGTTCACATTGCTTCGCAGAATCGCTTTTGTGCAGAAAACACTAACACTTGTTCAGAAAGAAAGAAAGCACAGAGCCCCAGATTCTATGTTGTCCTGGAGAGCTTGCAGAGCACTGGGGAAAGGCAGGCAGAGAATTCCTTGCTAGCAGCTTCTCTGTGCCTAGGAAGCAGAAGTGTTCACATTGCTTCGCAGAATTGCTTTTGTGCAGAAAACAGTAACACTTATTCAGAAGGAAAGAAAGCACAGAACTCCAGATTTGCTGTTGTCCTGGAGAGCTTGCAGAGCACTGGGGAAATGCAGGCAGAGAATTCCCTGATAGCACCTTCTCTGTGCCTGTTCACATTGCTTCGCAGAATCGCTTTTGTGCAGAAAACACTAACACTTGTTCAGAAGGAAAGAAAGCACAGAGCCCCAGATTTTATGTTGTCCTGGAGAGCTTGCAGAGCACTGGGGAAAGGCAGGCAGAGAATTCCCTGATAGCACCTTCTCTGTGCCTGGGAAGCAGAAGTGTTCACATTGCTTCACAAGAATCGCTTTTGTGCAGAAAACAGTAACACTTGTTCAGAAGGAAAGAAAGCACAGAGCCCCAGATTTTATGTTGTCCTGGAGAGCTTGCAGAGCACTGGGGAAAGGCAGGCAGAGAATTCCTTGCTAGCACCTTCTCTGTGCCTGGGAAGCAGAAGTGTTCACATTGCTTCGCAAGAATCGCTTTTGTGCAGAAAACAGTAACACTTGTTCAGAACGAAAGAAAGCACAGAGCCCCAGATTCTATGTTGTCCTGGAGAGCTTGCAGAGCACTGGGGAAAGGCAGGCAGAGAATTCCTTGCTAGCACCTTCTCTGTGCCTGGGAAGCAGAAGTGTTCACATTGCTTCGCAAGAATCGCTTTTGTGCAGAAAACACTAACACTTGTTCAGAAGGAAAGAAAGCACAGAGCCCCAGATTCTATGTTGTCCTGGAGAGCTTGCAGAGCACTGGGGAAAGGCAGGCAGAGAATTCCCTGATAGCACCTTCTCTGTGCCTGTTCACATTGCTTCGCAGAATCGCTTTTGTGCAGAAAACACTAACACTTGTTCAGAAGGAAAGAAAGCACAGAGCCCCAGATTTTATGTTGTCCTGGAGAGCTTGCAGAGCACTGGGGAAAGGCAGGCAGAGAATTCCTTGCTAGCAGCTTCTCTGTGCCTGGGAAGCAGAAGTGTTCACATTGCTTCGCAGAATTGCTTTTGTGCAGAAAACAGTAACACTTATTCAGAAGGAAAGAAAGCACAGAACTCCAGATTTGCTGTTGTCCTGGAGAGCTTGCAGAGCACTGGGGAAAGGCAGGCAGAGAATTCCCTGATAGCACCTTCTCTGTGCCTGTTCACATTGCTTCGCAGAATCGCTTTTGTGCAGAAAACACTAACACTTGTTCAGAAGGAAAGAAAGCACAGAGCCCCAGATTTTATGTTGTCCTGGAGAGCTTGCAGAGCACTGGGGAAAGGCAGGCAGAGAATTCCTTGCTAGCACCTTCTCTGTGCCTGGGAAGCAGAAGTGTTCACATTGCTTCACAAGAATCGCTTTTGTGCAGAAAACACTAACACTTGTTCAGAACGAAAGAAAGCACAGAGCCCCAGATTTTATGTTGTCCTGGAGAGCTTGCAGAGCACTGGGGAAAGGGAAACAGAGAATTCCTTGCTAGCACCTTCTCTGTGCCTGGGAAGCAGAAGTGTTCACATTGCTTCGCAAGAATCGCTTTTGTGCAGAAAACAGTAACACTTGTTCAGAACGAAAGAAAGCACAGAGCCCCAGATTTTATGTTGTCCTGGAGAGCTTGCAGAGCACTGGGGAAAGGCAGGCAGAGAATTACCTGCTAGCACCTTCTCTGTGCCTGGGAAGCAGAAGTGTTCACATTGCTTCGCACAATCGCTTTTGTGCAGAAAACAGTAACACTTGTTCAGAACGAAAGAAAGCACAGAGCCCCAGATTCTATGTTGTCCTGGAGAGCTTGCAGAGCACTGGGGAAAGGCAGGCAGAGAATTCCCTGCTAGCACCTTCTCTGTGCCTGTTCACATTGCTTCGCAGAATCGCTTTTGTGCAGACAACACTAACAATTGTTCAGAAGGAAAGAAAGCACAGAGCCCCAGATTTTATGTTGTCCTGGAGAGCTTGCAGAGCACTGGGGAAAGGCAGGCAGAGAATTCCCTGATAGCACCTTCTCTGTGCCTGTTCACATTGCTTCGCAGAATCGCTTTTGTGCAGAAAACAGTAACACTTGTTCAGAAGGAAAGAAAGCACAGAGCCCCAGATTTTATGTTGTCCTGGAGAGCTTGCAGAGCACTGGGGAAAGGCAGGCAGAGAATTCCCTGATAGCACCTTCTCTGTGCCTGTTCACATTGCTTCGCAGAATAGCTTTTGTGCAGAAAACACTAACACTTGTTCAGAAGGAAAGAAAGCACAGAGCCCCAGATTCTATGTTGTTCTGGAGAGCTTGCAGAGCACTGGGGAAAGGCAGGCAGAGAATTCCCTGCTAGCACCTTCTCTGTGCCTGGGAAGCAGAAGTGTTCACATTGCTTCGCAGAATCGCTTTTGTGCAGAAAACACTAACACTTGTTCAGAAGGAAAGAAAGCACAGAGCCCCAGATTTTATGTTGTCCTGGAGAGCTTGCAGAGCACTGGGGAAAGGCAGGCAGAGAATTCCTTGCTAGCACCTTCTCTGTGCCTGGGAAGCAGAAGTGTTCACATTGCTTCACAAGAATCGCTTTTGTGCAGAAAACACTAACACTTGTTCAGAACGAAAGAAAGCACAGAGCCCCAGATTTTATGTTGTCCTGGAGAGCTTGCAGAGCACTGGGGAAAGGCAGGCAGAGAATTCCCTGATAGCACCTTCTCTGTGCCTGTTCACATTGCTTCGCAGAATCGCTTTTGTGCAGAAAACAGTAACACTTGTTCAGAAGGAAAGAAAGCACAGAGCCCCAGATTTTATGTTGTCCTGGAGAGCTTGCAGAGCACTGGGGAAAGGCAGGCAGAGAATTACCTGCTAGCACCTTCTCTGTGCCTGGGAAGCAGAAGTGTTCACATTGCTTCGCAGAATCGCTTTTGTGCAGAAAACAGTAACACTTGTTCAGAACGAAAGAAAGCACAGAGCCCCAGATTTTATGTTGTCCTGGAGAGCTTGCAGAGCACTGGGGAAAGGCAGGCAGAGAATTCCTTGCTAGCACCTTCTCTGTGCCTGGGAAGCAGAAGTGTTCACATTGCTTCGCAAGAATCGCTTTTGTGCAGAAAACACTAACACTTGTTCAGAAGGAAAGAAAGCACAGAGCCCCAGATTTTATGTTGTCCTGGAGAGCTTGCAGAGCACTGGGGAAAGGCAGGCAGAGAATTCCCTGATAGCACCTTCTCTGTGCCTGTTCACATTGCTTCGCAGAGTCGCTTTTGTGCAGAAAACACTAACACTTGTTCAGAAGGAAAGAAAGCACAGAGCCCCAGATTTTATGTTGTCCTGGAGAGCTTGCAGAGCACTGGGGAAAGGCAGGCAGAGAATTCCCTGCTAGCACCTTCTCTGTGCCTGGGAAGCAGAAGTGTTCACATTGCTTCGCAAGAATCGCTTTTGTGCAGAAAACAGTAACACTTGTTCAGAACGAAAGAAAGCACAGAGCCCCAGATTCTATGTTGTCCTGGAGAGCTTGCAGAGCACTGGGGAAAGGCAGGCAGAGAATTCCTTGCTAGCACCTTCTCTGTGCCTGGGAAGCAGAAGTGTTCACATTGCTTCGCAAGAATCGCTTTTGTGCAGAAAACACTAACACTTGTTCAGAAGGAAAGAAAGCACAGAGCCCCAGATTCTATGTTGTCCTGGAGAGCTTGCAGAGCACTGGGGAAAGGCAGGCAGAGAATTCCCTGATAGCACCTTCTCTGTGCCTGTTCACATTGCTTCGCAGAATCGCTTTTGTGCAGAAAACAGTAACACTTGTTCAGAAGGAAAGAAAGCACAGAGCCCCAGATTTTATGTTGTCCTGGAGAGCTTGCAGAGCACTGGGGAAAGGCAGGCAGAGAATTCCCTGATAGCACCTTCTCTGTGCCTGTTCACATTGCTTCGCAGAATCGCTTTTGTGCAGAAAACACTAACACTTGTTCAGAAGGAAAGAAAGCACAGAGCCCCAGATTTTATGTTGTCCTGGAGAGCTTGCAGAGCACTGGGGAAAGGCAGGCAGAGAATTCCTTGCTAGCAGCTTCTCTGTGCCTGGGAAGCAGAAGTGTTCACATTGCTTCGCAGAATTGCTTTTGTGCAGAAAACAGTAACACTTATTCAGAAGGAAAGAAAGCACAGAACTCCAGATTTGCTGTTGTCCTGGAGAGCTTGCAGAGCACTGGGGAAAGGCAGGCAGAGAATTCCCTGATAGCACCTTCTCTGTGCCTGTTCACATTGCTTCGCAGAATCGCTTTTGTGCAGAAAACACTAACACTTGTTCAGAAGGAAAGAAAGCACAGAGCCCCAGATTTTATGTTGTCCTGGAGAGCTTGCAGAGCACTGGGGAAAGGCAGGCAGAGAATTCCCTGCTAGCACCTTCTCTGTGCCTGGGAAGCAGAAGTGTTCACATTGCTTCACAAGAATCGCTTTTGTGCAGAAAACACTAACACTTGTTCAGAACGAAAGAAAGCACAGAGCCCCAGATTTTATGTTGTCCTGGAGAGCTTGCAGAGCACTGGGGAAAGGGAAACAGAGAATTCCTTGCTAGCACCTTCTCTGTGCCTGGGAAGCAGAAGTGTTCACATTGCTTCGCAAGAATCGCTTTTGTGCAGAAAACAGTAACACTTGTTCAGAACGAAAGAAAGCACAGAGCCCCAGATTTTATGTTGTCCTGGAGAGCTTGCAGAGCACTGGGGAAAGGCAGGCAGAGAATTACCTGCTAGCACCTTCTCTGTGCCTGGGAAGCAGAAGTGTTCACATTGCTTCGCACAATCGCTTTTGTGCAGAAAACAGTAACACTTGTTCAGAAGGAAAGAAAGCACAGAGCCCCAGATTCTATGTTGTCCTGGAGAGCTTGCAGAGCACTGGGGAAAGGCAGGCAGAGAATTCCCTGCTAGCACCTTCTCTGTGCCTGTTCACATTGCTTCGCAGAATCGCTTTTGTGCAGACAACACTAACAATTGTTCAGAAGGAAAGAAAGCACAGAGCCCCAGATTCTATGTTGTCCTGGAGAGCTTGCAGAGCACTGGGGAAAGGCAGGCAGAGAATTCCCTGATAGCACCTTCTCTGTGCCTGTTCACATTGCTTCGCAGAATCGCTTTTGTGCAGAAAACAGTAACACTTGTTCAGAAGGAAAGAAAGCACAGAGCCCCAGATTTTATGTTGTCCTGGAGAGCTTGCAGAGCACTGGGGAAAGGCAGGCAGAGAATTCCCTGATAGCACCTTCTCTGTGCCTGTTCACATTGCTTCGCAGAATCGCTTTTGTGCAGAAAACAGTAACACTTGTTCAGAAGGAAAGAAAGCACAGAGCCCCAGATTTTATGTTGTCCTGGAGAGCTTGCAGAGCACTGGGGAAAGGCAGGCAGAGAATTCCCTGCTAGCACCTTCTCTGTGCCTGGGAAGCAGAAGTGTTCACGTTGCTTCGCAGAATCGCTTTTGTGCAGAAAACAGTAACACTTGTTCAGAACGAAAGAAAGCACAGAACTCCAGATTTGCTGTTGTCCTGGAGAGCTTGCAGAGCACTGGGGAAAGGCAGGCAGAGAATTCCCTGCTAGCACCTTCTCTGTGCCTGGGAAGCAGAAGTGTTCACATTGCTTCGCAGAATCGCTTTTGTGCAGAAAACACTAACACTTGTTCAGAAGGAAAGAAAGCACAGAGCCCCAGATTTTATGTTGTCCTGGAGAGCTTGCAGAGCACTGGGGAAAGGCAGGCAGAGAATTCCTTGCTAGCACCTTCTCTGTGCCTGGGAAGCAGAAGTGTTCACATTGCTTCACAAGAATCGCTTTTGTGCAGAAAACACTAACACTTGTTCAGAACGAAAGAAAGCACAGAGCCCCAGATTTTATGTTGTCCTGGAGAGCTTGCAGAGCACTGGGGAAAGGGAAACAGAGAATTCCTTGCTAGCACCTTCTCTGTGCCTGGGAAGCAGAAGTGTTCACATTGCTTCGCAAGAATCGCTTTTGTGCAGAAAACACTAACACTTGTTCAGAAGGAAAGAAAGCACAGAGCCCCAGATTTTATGTTGTCCTGGAGAGCTTGCAGAGCACTGGGGAAAGGCAGGCAGAGAATTACCTGCTAGCACCTTCTCTGTGCCTGGGAAGCAGAAGTGTTCACATTGCTTCGCAGAATCGCTTTTGTGCAGAAAACAGTAACACTTGTTCAGAACGAAAGAAAGCACAGAGCCCCAGATTTTATGTTGTCCTGGAGAGCTTGCAGAGCACTGGGGAAAGGCAGGCAGAGAATTCCTTGCTAGCACCTTCTCTGTGCCTGGGAAGCAGAAGTGTTCACATTGCTTCGCAAGAATCGCTTTTGTGCAGAAAACAGTAACACTTGTTCAGAAGGAAAGAAAGCACAGAGCCCCAGATTCTATGTTGTCCTGGAGAGCTTGCAGAGCACTGGGGAAAGGCAGGCAGAGAATTCCCTGATAGCACCTTCTCTGTGCCTGGGAAGCAGAAGTGTTCACATTGCTTCGCAAGAATCGCTTTTGTGCAGAAAACAGTAACACTTGTTCAGAACGAAAGAAAGCACAGAGCCCCAGATTCTATGTTGTCCTGGAGAGCTTGCAGAGCACTGGCGAAAGGCAGGCAGAGAGTTCCCTGATAGCACCTTCTCTGTGCCTGTTCACATTGCTTCGCAGAATCGCTTTTGTGCAGAAAACAGTAACACTTGTTCAGAACGAAAGAAAGCAGAGAGCCCCAGATTTGCTGTTGTCCTGGAGAGCTTGCAGAGCACTGGGGAAAGGCAGGCAGAGAATTCCCTGCTAGCACCTTCTCTGTGCCTGGGAAGCAGAAGTGTTCACATTGCTTCGCAGAATCGCTTTTGTGCAGAAAACAGTAACACTTGTTCAGAAGGAAAGAAAGCACAGAGCCCCAGATTTTATGTTGTCCTGGAGAGCTTGCAGAGCACTGGGGAAAGGCAGGCAGAGAATTCCCTGCTAGCACCTTCTCTGTGCCTGGGAAGCAGAAGTGTTCACATTGCTTCGCAGAATCGCTTTTGTGCAGAAAACAGTAACACTTGTTCAGAAGGAAAGAAACCACAGAGCCCCAGATTTTATGTTGTCCTGGAGAGCTTGCAGAGCACTGGGGAAAGGCAGGCAGAGAATTCCTTGCTAGCACCTTCTCTGTGCCTGGGAAGCAGAAGTGTTCACATTGCTTCGCAAGAATCGCTTTTGTGCAGAAAACAGTAACACTTGTTCAGAAGGAAAGAAAGCACAGAGCCCCAGATTTGCTGTTGTCCTGGAGAGCTTGCAGAGCACTGGGGAAAGGCAGGCAGAGAATTCCTTGCTAGAACCTTCTCTGTGCCTGGGAAGCAGAAGTGTTCACATTGCTTCGCAGAATCGCTTTTGTGCAGAAAACTGTAACACTTGTTCATAACGAAAGAAAGCACAGAGCCCCAGATTCTATGTTGTCCTGGAGAGCTTGCAGAGCACTGGGGAAAGGCAGGCAGAGAATTCCTTGCTAGCACCTTCTCTGTGCCTGGGAAGCAGAAGTGTTCACATTGCTTCGCAAGAATCGCTTTTGTGCAGAAAACACTAACACTTGTTCAGAAGGAAAGAAAGCACAGAGCCCCAGATTCTATGTTGTCCTGGAGAGCTTGCAGAGCACTGGGGAAAGGCAGGCAGAGAATTCCTTGCTAGCAGCTTCTCTGTGCCTGGGAAGCAGAAGTGTTCACATTGCTTCGCAGAATTGCTTTTGTGCAGAAAACAGTAACACTTATTCAGAAGGAAAGAAAGCACAGAACTCCAGATTTGCTGTTGTCCTGGAGAGCTTGCAGAGCACTGGGGAAAGGCAGGCAGAGAATTCCCTGATAGCACCTTCTCTGTGCCTGTTCACATTGCTTCGCAGAATCGCTTTTGTGCAGAAAACACTAACACTTGTTCAGAAGGAAAGAAAGCACAGAGCCCCAGATTTTATGTTGTCCTGGAGAGCTTGCAGAGCACTGGGGAAAGGCAGGCAGAGAATTCCCTGCTAGCACCTTCTCTGTGCCTGGGAAGCAGAAGTGTTCACATTGCTTCACAAGAATCGCTTTTGTGCAGAAAACACTAACACTTGTTCAGAACGAAAGAAAGCACAGAGCCCCAGATTTTATGTTGTCCTGGAGAGCTTGCAGAGCACTGGGGAAAGGGAAACAGAGAATTCCTTGCTAGCACCTTCTCTGTGCCTGGGAAGCAGAAGTGTTCACATTGCTTCGCAAGAATCGCTTTTGTGCAGAAAACAGTAACACTTGTTCAGAACGAAAGAAAGCACAGAGCCCCAGATTTTATGTTGTCCTGGAGAGCTTGCAGAGCACTGGGGAAAGGCAGGCAGAGAATTACCTGCTAGCACCTTCTCTGTGCCTGGGAAGCAGAAGTGTTCACATTGCTTCGCACAATCGCTTTTGTGCAGAAAACAGTAACACTTGTTCAGAAGGAAAGAAAGCACAGAGCCCCAGATTCTATGTTGTCCTGGAGAGCTTGCAGAGCACTGGGGAAAGGCAGGCAGAGAATTCCCTGCTAGCACCTTCTCTGTGCCTGTTCACATTGCTTCGCAGAATCGCTTTTGTGCAGACAACACTAACAATTGTTCAGAAGGAAAGAAAGCACAGAGCCCCAGATTCTATGTTGTCCTGGAGAGCTTGCAGAGCACTGGGGAAAGGCAGGCAGAGAATTCCCTGATAGCACCTTCTCTGTGCCTGTTCACATTGCTTCGCAGAATTGCTTTTGTGCAGAAAACAGTAACACTTGTTCAGAAGGAAAGAAAGCACAGAGCCCCAGATTTTATGTTGTCCTGGAGAGCTTGCAGAGCACTGGGGAAAGGCAGGCAGAGAATTCCCTGATAGCACCTTCTCTGTGCCTGTTCACATTGCTTCGCAGAATCGCTTTTGTGCAGAAAACAGTAACACTTGTTCAGAAGGAAAGAAAGCACAGAGCCCCAGATTTTATGTTGTCCTGGAGAGCTTGCAGAGCACTGGGGAAAGGCAGGCAGAGAATTCCCTGCTAGCACCTTCTCTGTGCCTGGGAAGCAGAAGTGTTCACATTGCTTCGCAGAATCGCTTTTGTGCAGAAAACACTAACACTTGTTCAGAACGAAAGAAAGCACAGAACTCCAGATTTGCTGTTGTCCTGGAGAGCTTGCAGAGCACTGGGGAAAGGCAGGCAGAGAATTCCCTGCTAGCACCTTCTCTGTGCCTGGGAAGCAGAAGTGTTCACATTGCTTCGCAGAATCGCTTTTGTGCAGAAAACACTAACACTTGTTCAGAAGGAAAGAAAGCACAGAGCCCCAGATTTTATGTTGTCCTGGAGAGCTTGCAGAGCACTGGGGAAAGGCAGGCAGAGAATTCCTTGCTAGCACCTTCTCTGTGCCTGGGAAGCAGAAGTGTTCACATTGCTTCACAAGAATCGCTTTTGTGCAGAAAACACTAACACTTGTTCAGAACGAAAGAAAGCACAGAGCCCCAGATTTTATGTTGTCCTGGAGAGCTTGCAGAGCACTGGGGAAAGGGAAACAGAGAATTCCTTGCTAGCACCTTCTCTGTGCCTGGGAAGCAGAAGTGTTCACATTGCTTCGCAAGAATCGCTTTTGTGCAGAAAACACTAACACTTGTTCAGAAGGAAAGAAAGCACAGAGCCCCAGATTTTATGTTGTCCTGGAGAGCTTGCAGAGCACTGGGGAAAGGCAGGCAGAGAATTACCTGCTAGCACCTTCTCTGTGCCTGGGAAGCAGAAGTGTTCACATTGCTTCGCAGAATCGCTTTTGTGCAGAAAACAGTAACACTTGTTCAGAACGAAAGAAAGCACAGAGCCCCAGATTTTATGTTGTCCTGGAGAGCTTGCAGAGCACTGGGGAAAGGCAGGCAGAGAATTCCTTGCTAGCACCTTCTCTGTGCCTGGGAAGCAGAAGTGTTCACATTGCTTCGCAAGAATCGCTTTTGTGCAGAAAACAGTAACACTTGTTCAGAACGAAAGAAAGCACAGAGCCCCAGATTCTATGTTGTCCTGGAGAGCTTGCAGAGCACTGGGGAAAGGCAGGCAGAGAATTCCTTGCTAGCACCTTCTCTGTGCCTGGGAAGCAGAAGTGTTCACATTGCTTCGCAAGAATCGCTTTTGTGCAGAAAACACTAACACTTGTTCAGAAGGAAAGAAAGCACAGAGCCCCAGATTCTATGTTGTCCTGGAGAGCTTGCAGAGCACTGGGGAAAGGCAGGCAGAGAATTCCCTGATAGCACCTTCTCTGTGCCTGTTCACATTGCTTCGCAGAATCGCTTTTGTGCAGAAAACAGTAACACTTGTTCAGAAGGAAAGAAAGCACAGAGCCCCAGATTTTATGTTGTCCTGGAGAGCTTGCAGAGCACTGGCGAAAGGCAGGCAGAGAATTCCCTGATAGCACCTTCTCTGTGCCTGTTCACATTGCTTCGCAGAATCGCTTTTGTGCAGAAAACAGTAACACTTGTTCAGAACGAAAGAAAGCACAGAGCCCCAGATTTTATGTTGTCCTGGAGAGCTTGCAGAGCACTGGGGAAAGGCAGGCAGAGAATTCCTTGCTAGCACCTTCTCTGTGCCTGGGAAGCAGAAGTGTTCACATTGCTTCGCAAGAATCGCTTTTGTGCAGAAAACACTAACACTTGTTCAGAAGGAAAGAAAGCACAGAGCCCCAGATTTTATGTTGTCCTGGAGAGCTTGCAGAGCACTGGGGAAAGGCAGGCAGAGAATTACCTGCTAGCACCTTCTCTGTGCCTGGGAAGCAGAAGTGTTCACATTGCTTCGCAGAATCGCTTTTGTGCAGAAAACTGTAACACTTGTTCATAACGAAAGAAAGCACAGAGCCCCAGATTTTATGTTGTCCTGGAGAGCTTGCAGAACACTGGGGAAAGGGAAACAGAGAATTCCTTGCTAGCACCTTCTCTGTGCCTGGGAAGCAGAAGTGTTCACATTGCTTCGCAAGAATCGCTTTTGTGCAGAAAACAGTAACACTTGTTCAGAACGAAAGAAAGCACAGAGCCCCAGATTTTATGTTGTCCTGGAGAGCTTGCAGAGCTCTGGGGAAAGGCAGGCAGAGAATTACCTGCTAGCACCTTCTCTGTGCCTGGGAAGCAGAAGTGTTCACATTGCTTCGCACAATCGCTTTTGTGCAGAAAACAGTAACACTTGTTCAGAAGGAAAGAAAGCACAGAGCCCCAGATTCTATGTTGTCCTGGAGAGCTTGCAGAGCACTGGGGAAAGGCAGGCAGAGAATTCCCTGCTAGCACCTTCTCTGTGCCTGTTCACATTGCTTCGCAGAATCGCTTTTGTGCAGACAACACTAACAATAGTTCAGAAGGAAAGAAAGCACAGAGCCCCAGATTCTATGTTGTCCTGGAGAGCTTGCAGAGCACTGGGGAAAGGCAGGCAGAGAATTCCCTGATAGCACCTTCTCTGTGCCTGGGAAGCAGAAGTGTTCACATTGCTTCACAAGAATCGCTTTTGTGCAGAAAACAGTAACACTTGTTCAGAACGAAAGAAAGCACAGAGCCCCAGATTCTATGTTGTCCTGGAGAGCTTGCAGAGCACTGGGGAAAGGCAGGCAGAGAATTCCCTGCTAGCACCTTCTCTGTGCCTGTTCACATTGCTTCGCAGAATCGCTTTTGTGCAGAAAACAGTAACACTTGTTCAGAACGAAAGAAAGCACAGAGCCCCAGATTTGCTGTTGTCCTGGAGAGCTAGCAGAGCACTGGGGAAAGGCAGGCAGAGAATTCCCTGCTAGCACCTTCTCTGTGCCTGGGAAGCAGAAGTGTTCACATTGCTTCGCAGAATCGCTTTTGTGCAGAAAACAGTAACACTTGTTCAGAAGGAAAGAAAGCACAGAGCCCCAGATTTTATGTTGTCCTGGAGAGCTTGCAGAGCACTGGGGAAAGGCAGGCAGAGAATTCCCTGCTAGCACCTTCTCTGTGCCTGGGAAGCAGAAGTGTTCACATTGCTTCGCAAGAATCGCTTTTGTGCAGAAAACAGTAACACTTGTTCAGAAGGAAAGAAAGCACAGAGCCCCAGATTCTATGTTGTCCTGGAGAGCTTGCAGAGCACTGGGGAAAGGCAGGCAGAGAATTCCCTGATAGCACCTTCTCTGTGCCTGTTCACATTGCTTCGCAGAATCGCTTTTGTGCAGACAATACTAACAATTGTTCAGAATGAAAGAAAGCACAGAGCCCCAGATTTTATGTTGTCCTGGAGAGCTTGCAGAGCACTGGGGAAAGGCAGGCAGAGAATTTCCTGATAGCACCTTCTCTGTGCCTGTTCACATTGCTTGGCAGAATCGCTTTTGTGCAGAAAACAGTAACACTTGTTCAGAAGGAAAGAAAGCACAGAGCCCCAGATTTTATGTTGTCCTGGAGAGCTTGCAGAGCACTGGGGAAAGGCAGGCAGAGAATTCCCTGATAGCACCTTCTCTGTGCCTGTTCACATTGCTTCGCAGAATCGCTTTTGTGCAGAAAACACTAACACTTGTTCAGAAAGAAAGAAAGCACAGAGCCCCAGATTTGCTGTTGTCCTGGAGAGCTTGCAGAGCACTGGGGAAAGGCAGGCAGAGAATTCCTTGCTAGCACCTTCGCTGTGCCTGGGAAGCAGAAGTGTTCACATTGCTTCGCAAGAATCGCTTTTGTGCAGAAAACACTAACACTTGTTCAGAAGGAAAGAAAGCACAGAGCCCCAGATTTTATGTTGTCCTGGAGAGCTTGCAGAGCACTGGGGAAAGGCAGGCAGAGAATTCCTTGCTAGCACCTTCTCTGTGCCTGGGAAGCAGAAGTGTTCACATTGCTTCGCAGAATCGCTTTTGTGCAGAAAACAGTAACACTTCTTCAGAACGAAAGAAAGCACAGAGCCCCAGATTTTATGTTGTCCTGGAGAGCTTGCAGAGCACTGGAGAAAGGCAGGCAGAGAATTCCCTGCTAGCACCTTCTCTGTGCCTGGGAAGCAGAAGTGTTCACATTGCTTCACAAGAATCGCTTTTGTGCAGAAAACACTAACACTTGTTCAGAACGAAAGAAAGCACAGAGCCCCAGATTTTATGTTGTCCTGGAGAGCTTGCAGAGCACTGGGGAAAGGGAAACAGAGAATTCCTTGCTAGCACCTTCTCTGTGCCTGGGAAGCAGAAGTGTTCACATTGCTTCGCAAGAATCGCTTTTGTGCAGAAAACAGTAACACTTGTTCAGAACGAAAGAAAGCACAGAGCCCCAGATTTTATGTTGTCCTGGAGAGCTTGCAGAGCACTGGGGAAAGGCAGGCAGAGAATTACCTGCTAGCACCTTCTCTGTGCCTGGGAAGCAGAAGTGTTCACATTGCTTCGCACAATCGCTTTTGTGCAGAAAACAGTAACACTTGTTCAGAAGGAAAGAAAGCACAGAGCCCCAGATTCTATGTTGTCCTGGAGAGCTTGCAGAGCACTGGGGAAAGGCAGGCAGAGAATTCCCTGCTAGCACCTTCTCTGTGCCTGTTCACATTGCTTCGCAGAATCGCTTTTGTGCAGACAACACTAACAATTGTTCAGAAGGAAAGAAAGCACAGAGCCCCAGATTCTATGTTGTCCTGGAGAGCTTGCAGAGCACTGGGGAAAGGCAGGCAGAGAATTCCCTGCTAGCACCTTCTCTGTGCCTGTTCACATTGCTTCGCAGAATCGCTTTTGTGCAGAAAACAGTAACACTTGTTCAGAAGGAAAGAAAGCACAGAGCCCCAGATTTTATGTTGTCCTGGAGAGCTTGCAGAGCACTGGGGAAAGGCAGGCAGAGAATTCCCTGATAGCACCTTCTCTGTGCCTGTTCACATTGCTTCGCAGAATCGCTTTTGTGCAGAAAACAGTAACACTTGTTCAGAAGGAAAGAAAGCACAGAGCCCCAGATTTTATGTTGTCCTGGAGAGCTTGCAGAGCACTGGGGAAAGGCAGGCAGAGAATTCCCTGCTAGCACCTTCTCTGTGCCTGGGAAGCAGAAGTGTTCACATTGCTTCGCAGAATCGCTTTTGTGCAGAAAACAGTAACACTTGTTCAGAACGAAAGAAAGCACAGAACTCCAGATTTGCTGTTGTCCTGGAGAGCTTGCAGAGCACTGGGGAAAGGCAGGCAGAGAATTCCCTGCTAGCACCTTCTCTGTGCCTGGGAAGCAGAAGTGTTCACATTGCTTCGCAGAATCGCTTTTGTGCAGAAAACACTAACACTTGTTCAGAAGGAAAGAAAGCACAGAGCCCCAGATTTTATGTTGTCCTGGAGAGCTTGCAGAGCACTGGGGAAAGGCAGGCAGAGAATTCCTTGCTAGCACCTTCTCTGTGCCTGGGAAGCAGAAGTGTTCACATTGCTTCACAAGAATCGCTTTTGTGCAGAAAACACTAACACTTGTTCAGAACGAAAGAAAGCACAGAGCCCCAGATTTTATGTTGTCCTGGAGAGCTTGCAGAGCACTGGGGAAAGGGAAACAGAGAATTCCTTGCTAGCACCTTCTCTGTGCCTGGGAAGCAGAAGTGTTCACATTGCTTCGCAAGAATCGCTTTTGTGCAGAAAACACTAACACTTGTTCAGAAGGAAAGAAAGCACAGAGCCCCAGATTTTATGTTGTCCTGGAGAGCTTGCAGAGCACTGGGGAAAGGCAGGCAGAGAATTACCTGCTAGCACCTTCTCTGTGCCTGGGAAGCAGAAGTGTTCACATTGCTTCGCAGAATCGCTTTTGTGCAGAAAACAGTAACACTTGTTCAGAACGAAAGAAAGCACAGAGCCCCAGATTTTATGTTGTCCTGGAGAGCTTGCAGAGCACTGGGGAAAGGCAGGCAGAGAATTCCTTGCTAGCACCTTCTCTGTGCCTGGGAAGCAGAAGTGTTCACATTGCTTCGCAAGAATCGCTTTTGTGCAGAAAACAGTAACACTTGTTCAGAACGAAAGAAAGCACAGAGCCCCAGATTCTATGTTGTCCTGGAGAGCTTGCAGAGCACTGGGGAAAGGCAGGCAGAGAATTCCTTGCTAGCACCTTCTCTGTGCCTGGGAAGCAGAAGTGTTCACATTGCTTCGCAAGAATCGCTTTTGTGCAGAAAACACTAACACTTGTTCAGAAGGAAAGAAAGCACAGAGCCCCAGATTCTATGTTGTCCTGGAGAGCTTGCAGAGCACTGGGGAAAGGCAGGCAGAGAATTCCCTGATAGCACCTTCTCTGTGCCTGTTCACATTGCTTCGCAGAATCGCTTTTGTGCAGAAAACAGTAACACTTGTTCAGAAGGAAAGAAAGCACAGAGCCCCAGATTTTATGTTGTCCTGGAGAGCTTGCAGAGCACTGGCGAAAGGCAGGCAGAGAATTCCCTGATAGCACCTTCTCTGTGCCTGTTCACATTGCTTCGCAGAATCGCTTTTGTGCAGAAAACAGTAACACTTGTTCAGAAGGAAAGAAAGCACAGAGCCCCAGATTTTATGTTGTCCTGGAGAGCTTGCAGAGCACTGGGGAAAGGCAGGCAGAGAATTCCTTGCTAGCACCTTCTCTGTGCCTGGGAAGCAGAAGTGTTCACATTGCTTCGCAAGAATCGCTTTTGTGCAGAAAACACTAACACTTGTTCAGAAGGAAAGAAAGCACAGAGCCCCAGATTTTATGTTGTCCTGGAGAGCTTGCAGAGCACTGGGGAAAGGCAGGCAGAGAATTACCTGCTAGCACCTTCTCTGTGCCTGGGAAGCAGAAGTGTTCACATTGCTTCGCAGAATCGCTTTTGTGCAGAAAACTGTAACACTTGTTCATAACGAAAGAAAGCACAGAGCCCCAGATTTTATGTTGTCCTGGAGAGCTTGCAGAACACTGGGGAAAGGGAAACAGAGAATTCCTTGCTAGCACCTTCTCTGTGCCTGGGAAGCAGAAGTGTTCACATTGCTTCGCAAGAATCGCTTTTGTGCAGAAAACACTAACACTTGTTCAGAAGGAAAGAAAGCACAGAGCCCCAGATTTTATGTTGTCCTGGAGAGCTTGCAGAGCACTGGGGAAAGGCAGGCAGAGAATTCCTTGCTAGCACCTTCTCTGTGCCTGGGAAGCAGAAGTGTTCACATTGCTTCGCAGAATCGCTTTTGTGCAGAAAACAGTAACACTTCTTCAGAACGAAAGAAAGCACAGAGCCCCAGATTTTATGTTGTCCTGGAGAGCTTGCAGAGCACTGGAGAAAGGCAGGCAGAGAATTCCCTGCTAGCACCTTCTCTGTGCCTGGGAAGCAGAAGTGTTCACATTGCTTCACAAGAATCGCTTTTGTGCAGAAAACACTAACACTTGTTCAGAACGAAAGAAAGCACAGAGCCCCAGATTTTATGTTGTCCTGGAGAGCTTGCAGAGCACTGGGGAAAGGGAAACAGAGAATTCCTTGCTAGCACCTTCTCTGTGCCTGGGAAGCAGAAGTGTTCACATTGCTTCGCAAGAATCGCTTTTGTGCAGAAAACAGTAACACTTGTTCAGAACGAAAGAAAGCACAGAGCCCCAGATTTTATGTTGTCCTGGAGAGCTTGCAGAGCACTGGGGAAAGGCAGGCAGAGAATTACCTGCTAGCACCTTCTCTGTGCCTGGGAAGCAGAAGTGTTCACATTGCTTCGCACAATCGCTTTTGTGCAGAAAACAGTAACACTTGTTCAGAAGGAAAGAAAGCACAGAGCCCCAGATTCTATGTTGTCCTGGAGAGCTTGCAGAGCACTGGGGAAAGGCAGGCAGAGAATTCCCTGCTAGCACCTTCTCTGTGCCTGTTCACATTGCTTCGCAGAATCGCTTTTGTGCAGACAACACTAACAATTGTTCAGAAGGAAAGAAAGCACAGAGCCCCAGATTCTATGTTGTCCTGGAGAGCTTGCAGAGCACTGGGGAAAGGCAGGCAGAGAATTCCCTGATAGCACCTTCTCTGTGCCTGTTCACATTGCTTCGCAGAATCGCTTTTGTGCAGAAAACAGTAACACTTGTTCAGAAGGAAAGAAAGCACAGAGCCCCAGATTTTATGTTGTCCTGGAGAGCTTGCAGAGCACTGGGGAAAGGCAGGCAGAGAATTCCCTGATAGCACCTTCTCTGTGCCTGTTCACATTGCTTCGCAGAATCGCTTTTGTGCAGAAAACAGTAACACTTGTTCAGAAGGAAAGAAAGCACAGAGCCCCAGATTTTATGTTGTCCTGGAGAGCTTGCAGAGCACTGGGGAAAGGCAGGCAGAGAATTCCCTGCTAGCACCTTCTCTGTGCCTGGGAAGCAGAAGTGTTCACATTGCTTCGCAGAATCGCTTTTGTGCAGAAAACACTAACACTTGTTCAGAACGAAAGAAAGCACAGAACTCCAGATTTGCTGTTGTCCTGGAGAGCTTGCAGAGCACTGGGGAAAGGCAGGCAGAGAATTCCCTGCTAGCACCTTCTCTGTGCCTGGGAAGCAGAAGTGTTCACATTGCTTCGCAGAATCGCTTTTGTGCAGAAAACACTAACACTTGTTCAGAAGGAAAGAAAGCACAGAGCCCCAGATTTTATGTTGTCCTGGAGAGCTTGCAGAGCACTGGGGAAAGGCAGGCAGAGAATTCCTTGCTAGCACCTTCTCTGTGCCTGGGAAGCAGAAGTGTTCACATTGCTTCACAAGAATCGCTTTTGTGCAGAAAACACTAACACTTGTTCAGAACGAAAGAAAGCACAGAGCCCCAGATTTTATGTTGTCCTGGAGAGCTTGCAGAGCACTGGGGAAAGGGAAACAGAGAATTCCTTGCTAGCACCTTCTCTGTGCCTGGGAAGCAGAAGTGTTCACATTGCTTCGCAAGAATCGCTTTTGTGCAGAAAACACTAACACTTGTTCAGAAGGAAAGAAAGCACAGAGCCCCAGATTTTATGTTGTCCTGGAGAGCTTGCAGAGCACTGGGGAAAGGCAGGCAGAGAATTACCTGCTAGCACCTTCTCTGTGCCTGGGAAGCAGAAGTGTTCACATTGCTTCGCAGAATCGCTTTTGTGCAGAAAACAGTAACACTTGTTCAGAACGAAAGAAAGCACAGAGCCCCAGATTTTATGTTGTCCTGGAGAGCTTGCAGAGCACTGGGGAAAGGCAGGCAGAGAATTCCTTGCTAGCACCTTCTCTGTGCCTGGGAAGCAGAAGTGTTCACATTGCTTCGCAAGAATCGCTTTTGTGCAGAAAACAGTAACACTTGTTCAGAACGAAAGAAAGCACAGAGCCCCAGATTCTATGTTGTCCTGGAGAGCTTGCAGAGCACTGGGGAAAGGCAGGCAGAGAATTCCTTGCTAGCACCTTCTCTGTGCCTGGGAAGCAGAAGTGTTCACATTGCTTCGCAAGAATCGCTTTTGTGCAGAAAACACTAACACTTGTTCAGAAGGAAAGAAAGCACAGAGCCCCAGATTCTATGTTGTCCTGGAGAGCTTGCAGAGCACTGGGGAAAGGCAGGCAGAGAATTCCCTGATAGCACCTTCTCTGTGCCTGTTCACATTGCTTCGCAGAATCGCTTTTGTGCAGAAAACAGTAACACTTGTTCAGAAGGAAAGAAAGCACAGAGCCCCAGATTTTATGTTGTCCTGGAGAGCTTGCAGAGCACTGGCGAAAGGCAGGCAGAGAATTCCCTGATAGCACCTTCTCTGTGCCTGTTCACATTGCTTCGCAGAATCGCTTTTGTGCAGAAAACAGTAACACTTGTTCAGAAGGAAAGAAAGCACAGAGCCCCAGATTTTATGTTGTCCTGGAGAGCTTGCAGAGCACTGGGGAAAGGCAGGCAGAGAATTCCTTGCTAGCACCTTCTCTGTGCCTGGGAAGCAGAAGTGTTCACATTGCTTCGCAAGAATCGCTTTTGTGCAGAAAACACTAACACTTGTTCAGAAGGAAAGAAAGCACAGAGCCCCAGATTTTATGTTGTCCTGGAGAGCTTGCAGAGCACTGGGGAAAGGTAGGCAGAGAATTCCCTGATAGCACCTTCTCTGTGCCTGTTCACATTGCTTCGCAGAGTCGCTTTTGTGCAGAAAACACTAACACTTGTTCAGAAGGAAAGAAAGCACAGAGCCCCAGATTTTATGTTGTCCTGGAGAGCTTGCAGAGCACTGGGGAAAGGCAGGCAGAGAATTCCCTGCTAGCACCTTCTCTGTGCCTGGGAAGCAGAAGTGTTCACATTGCTTCGCAAGAATCGCTTTTGTGCAGAAAACAGTAACACTTGTTCAGAACGAAAGAAAGCACAGAGCCCCAGATTCTATGTTGTCCTGGAGAGCTTGCAGAGCACTGGGGAAAGGCAGGCAGAGAATTCCTTGCTAGCACCTTCTCTGTGCCTGGGAAGCAGAAGTGTTCACATTGCTTCGCAAGAATCGCTTTTGTGCAGAAAACACTAACACTTGTTCAGAAGGAAAGAAAGCACAGAGCCCCAGATTCTATGTTGTCCTGGAGAGCTTGCAGAGCACTGGGGAAAGGCAGGCAGAGAATTCCCTGATAGCACCTTCTCTGTGCCTGTTCACATTGCTTCGCAGAATCGCTTTTGTGCAGAAAACAGTAACACTTGTTCAGAAGGAAAGAAAGCACAGAGCCCCAGATTTTATGTTGTCCTGGAGAGCTTGCAGAGCACTGGGGAAAGGCAGGCAGAGAATTCCCTGATAGCACCTTCTCTGTGCCTGTTCACATTGCTTCGCAGAATCGCTTTTGTGCAGAAAACACTAACACTTGTTCAGAAGGAAAGAAAGCACAGAGCCCCAGATTTTATGTTGTCCTGGAGAGCTTGCAGAGCACTGGGGAAAGGCAGGCAGAGAATTCCTTGCTAGCAGCTTCTCTGTGCCTGGGAAGCAGAAGTGTTCACATTGCTTCGCAGAATTGCTTTTGTGCAGAAAACAGTAACACTTATTCAGAAGGAAAGAAAGCACAGAACTCCAGATTTGCTGTTGTCCTGGAGAGCTTGCAGAGCACTGGGGAAAGGCAGGCAGAGAATTCCCTGATAGCACCTTCTCTGTGCCTGTTCACATTGCTTCGCAGAATCGCTTTTGTGCAGAAAACACTAACACTTGTTCAGAAGGAAAGAAAGCACAGAGCCCCAGATTTTATGTTGTCCTGGAGAGCTTGCAGAGCACTGGGGAAAGGCAGGCAGAGAATTCCCTGCTAGCACCTTCTCTGTGCCTGGGAAGCAGAAGTGTTCACATTGCTTCACAAGAATCGCTTTTGTGCAGAAAACACTAACACTTGTTCAGAACGAAAGAAAGCACAGAGCCCCAGATTTTATGTTGTCCTGGAGAGCTTGCAGAGCACTGGGGAAAGGGAAACAGAGAATTCCTTGCTAGCACCTTCTCTGTGCCTGGGAAGCAGAAGTGTTCACATTGCTTCGCAAGAATCGCTTTTGTGCAGAAAACAGTAACACTTGTTCAGAACGAAAGAAAGCACAGAGCCCCAGATTTTATGTTGTCCTGGAGAGCTTGCAGAGCACTGGGGAAAGGCAGGCAGAGAATTACCTGCTAGCACCTTCTCTGTGCCTGGGAAGCAGAAGTGTTCACATTGCTTCGCACAATCGCTTTTGTGCAGAAAACAGTAACACTTGTTCAGAAGGAAAGAAAGCACAGAGCCCCAGATTCTATGTTGTCCTGGAGAGCTTGCAGAGCACTGGGGAAAGGCAGGCAGAGAATTCCCTGCTAGCACCTTCTCTGTGCCTGTTCACATTGCTTCGCAGAATCGCTTTTGTGCAGACAACACTAACAATTGTTCAGAAGGAAAGAAAGCACAGAGCCCCAGATTCTATGTTGTCCTGGAGAGCTTGCAGAGCACTGGGGAAAGGCAGGCAGAGAATTCCCTGATAGCACCTTCTCTGTGCCTGTTCACATTGCTTCGCAGAATCGCTTTTGTGCAGAAAACAGTAACACTTGTTCAGAAGGAAAGAAAGCACAGAGCCCCAGATTTTATGTTGTCCTGGAGAGCTTGCAGAGCACTGGGGAAAGGCAGGCAGAGAATTCCCTGATAGCACCTTCTCTGTGCCTGTTCACATTGCTTCGCAGAATCGCTTTTGTGCAGAAAACAGTAACACTTGTTCAGAAGGAAAGAAAGCACAGAGCCCCAGATTTTATGTTGTCCTGGAGAGCTTGCAGAGCACTGGGGAAAGGCAGGCAGAGAATTCCCTGCTAGCACCTTCTCTGTGCCTGGGAAGCAGAAGTGTTCACGTTGCTTCGCAGAATCGCTTTTGTGCAGAAAACAGTAACACTTGTTCAGAACGAAAGAAAGCACAGAACTCCAGATTTGCTGTTGTCCTGGAGAGCTTGCAGAGCACTGGGGAAAGGCAGGCAGAGAATTCCCTGCTAGCACCTTCTCTGTGCCTGGGAAGCAGAAGTGTTCACATTGCTTCGCAGAATCGCTTTTGTGCAGAAAACACTAACACTTGTTCAGAAGGAAAGAAAGCACAGAGCCCCAGATTTTATGTTGTCCTGGAGAGCTTGCAGAGCACTGGGGAAAGGCAGGCAGAGAATTCCTTGCTAGCACCTTCTCTGTGCCTGGGAAGCAGAAGTGTTCACATTGCTTCACAAGAATCGCTTTTGTGCAGAAAACACTAACACTTGTTCAGAACGAAAGAAAGCACAGAGCCCCAGATTTTATGTTGTCCTGGAGAGCTTGCAGAGCACTGGGGAAAGGGAAACAGAGAATTCCTTGCTAGCACCTTCTCTGTGCCTGGGAAGCAGAAGTGTTCACATTGCTTCGCAAGAATCGCTTTTGTGCAGAAAACACTAACACTTGTTCAGAAGGAAAGAAAGCACAGAGCCCCAGATTTTATGTTGTCCTGGAGAGCTTGCAGAGCACTGGGGAAAGGCAGGCAGAGAATTACCTGCTAGCACCTTCTCTGTGCCTGGGAAGCAGAAGTGTTCACATTGCTTCGCAGAATCGCTTTTGTGCAGAAAACAGTAACACTTGTTCAGAACGAAAGAAAGCACAGAGCCCCAGATTTTATGTTGTCCTGGAGAGCTTGCAGAGCACTGGGGAAAGGCAGGCAGAGAATTCCCTGATAGCACCTTCTCTGTGCCTGGGAAGCAGAAGTGTTCACATTGCTTCGCAAGAATCGCTTTTGTGCAGAAAACAGTAACACTTGTTCAGAACGAAAGAAAGCACAGAGCCCCAGATTCTATGTTGTCCTGGAGAGCTTGCAGAGCACTGGCGAAAGGCAGGCAGAGAGTTCCCTGATAGCACCTTCTCTGTGCCTGTTCACATTGCTTCGCAGAATCGCTTTTGTGCAGAAAACAGTAACACTTGTTCAGAACGAAAGAAAGCAGAGAGCCCCAGATTTGCTGTTGTCCTGGAGAGCTTGCAGAGCACTGGGGAAAGGCAGGCAGAGAATTCCCTGCTAGCACCTTCTCTGTGCCTGGGAAGCAGAAGTGTTCACATTGCTTCGCAGAATCGGTTTTGTGCAGAAAACAGTAACACTTGTTCAGAAGGAAAGAAAGCACAGAGCCCCAGATTTTATGTTGTCCTGGAGAGCTTGCAGAGCACTGGGGAAAGGCAGGCAGAGAATTCCTTGCTAGCACCTTCTCTGTGCCTGGGAAGCAGAAGTGTTCACATTGCTTCGCAGAATCGCTTTTGTGCAGAAAACAGTAACACTTGTTCAGAAGGAAAGAAACCACAGAGCCCCAGATTTTATGTTGTCCTGGAGAGCTTGCAGAGCACTGGGGAAAGGCAGGCAGAGAATTCCTTGCTAGCACCTTCTCTGTGCCTGGGAAGCAGAAGTGTTCACATTGCTTCGCAAGAATCGCTTTTGTGCAGAAAACAGTAACACTTGTTCAGAAGGAAAGAAAGCACAGAGCCCCAGATTTGCTGTTGTCCTGGAGAGCTTGCAGAGCACTGGGGAAAGGCAGGCAGAGAATTCCTTGCTAGAACCTTCTCTGTGCCTGGGAAGCAGAAGTGTTCACATTGCTTCGCAGAATCGCTTTTGTGCAGAAAACTGTAACACTTGTTCATAACGAAAGAAAGCACAGAGCCCCAGATTCTATGTTGTCCTGGAGAGCTTGCAGAGCACTGGGGAAAGGCAGGCAGAGAATTCCTTGCTAGCACCTTCTCTGTGCCTGGGAAGCAGAAGTGTTCACATTGCTTCGCAAGAATCGCTTTTGTGCAGAAAACACTAACACTTGTTCAGAAGGAAAGAAAGCACAGAGCCCCAGATTCTATGTTGTCCTGGAGAGCTTGCAGAGCACTGGGGAAAGGCAGGCAGAGAATTCCTTGCTAGCAGCTTCTCTGTGCCTGGGAAGCAGAAGTGTTCACATTGCTTCGCAGAATTGCTTTTGTGCAGAAAACAGTAACACTTATTCAGAAGGAAAGAAAGCACAGAACTCCAGATTTGCTGTTGTCCTGGAGAGCTTGCAGAGCACTGGGGAAAGGCAGGCAGAGAATTCCCTGATAGCACCTTCTCTGTGCCTGTTCACATTGCTTCGCAGAATCGCTTTTGTGCAGAAAACACTAACACTTGTTCAGAAGGAAAGAAAGCACAGAGCCCCAGATTTTATGTTGTCCTGGAGAGCTTGCAGAGCACTGGGGAAAGGCAGGCAGAGAATTCCCTGCTAGCACCTTCTCTGTGCCTGGGAAGCAGAAGTGTTCACATTGCTTCACAAGAATCGCTTTTGTGCAGAAAACACTAACACTTGTTCAGAACGAAAGAAAGCACAGAGCCCCAGATTTTATGTTGTCCTGGAGAGCTTGCAGAGCACTGGGGAAAGGGAAACAGAGAATTCCTTGCTAGCACCTTCTCTGTGCCTGGGAAGCAGAAGTGTTCACATTGCTTCGCAAGAATCGCTTTTGTGCAGAAAACAGTAACACTTGTTCAGAACGAAAGAAAGCACAGAGCCCCAGATTTTATGTTGTCCTGGAGAGCTTGCAGAGCACTGGGGAAAGGCAGGCAGAGAATTACCTGCTAGCACCTTCTCTGTGCCTGGGAAGCAGAAGTGTTCACATTGCTTCGCACAATCGCTTTTGTGCAGAAAACAGTAACACTTGTTCAGAAGGAAAGAAAGCACAGAGCCCCAGATTCTATGTTGTCCTGGAGAGCTTGCAGAGCACTGGGGAAAGGCAGGCAGAGAATTCCCTGCTAGCACCTTCTCTGTGCCTGTTCACATTGCTTCGCAGAATCGCTTTTGTGCAGACAACACTAACAATTGTTCAGAAGGAAAGAAAGCACAGAGCCCCAGATTCTATGTTGTCCTGGAGAGCTTGCAGAGCACTGGGGAAAGGCAGGCAGAGAATTCCCTGATAGCACCTTCTCTGTGCCTGTTCACATTGCTTCGCAGAATCGCTTTTGTGCAGAAAACAGTAACACTTGTTCAGAAGGAAAGAAAGCACAGAGCCCCAGATTTTATGTTGTCCTGGAGAGCTTGCAGAGCACTGGGGAAAGGCAGGCAGAGAATTCCCTGATAGCACCTTCTCTGTGCCTGTTCACATTGCTTCGCAGAATCGCTTTTGTGCAGAAAACAGTAACACTTGTTCAGAAGGAAAGAAAGCACAGAGCCCCAGATTTTATGTTGTCCTGGAGAGCTTGCAGAGCACTGGGGAAAGGCAGGCAGAGAATTCCCTGCTAGCACCTTCTCTGTGCCTGGGAAGCAGAAGTGTTCACGTTGCTTCGCAGAATCGCTTTTGTGCAGAAAACAGTAACACTTGTTCAGAACGAAAGAAAGCACAGAACTCCAGATTTGCTGTTGTCCTGGAGAGCTTGCAGAGCACTGGGGAAAGGCAGGCAGAGAATTCCCTGCTAGCACCTTCTCTGTGCCTGGGAAGCAGAAGTGTTCACATTGCTTCGCAGAATCGCTTTTGTGCAGAAAACACTAACACTTGTTCAGAAGGAAAGAAAGCACAGAGCCCCAGATTTTATGTTGTCCTGGAGAGCTTGCAGAGCACTGGGGAAAGGCAGGCAGAGAATTCCTTGCTAGCACCTTCTCTGTGCCTGGGAAGCAGAAGTGTTCACATTGCTTCACAAGAATCGCTTTTGTGCAGAAAACACTAACACTTGTTCAGAACGAAAGAAAGCACAGAGCCCCAGATTTTATGTTGTCCTGGAGAGCTTGCAGAGCACTGGGGAAAGGGAAACAGAGAATTCCTTGCTAGCACCTTCTCTGTGCCTGGGAAGCAGAAGTGTTCACATTGCTTCGCAAGAATCGCTTTTGTGCAGAAAACACTAACACTTGTTCAGAAGGAAAGAAAGCACAGAGCCCCAGATTTTATGTTGTCCTGGAGAGCTTGCAGAGCACTGGGGAAAGGCAGGCAGAGAATTACCTGCTAGCACCTTCTCTGTGCCTGGGAAGCAGAAGTGTTCACATTGCTTCGCAGAATCGCTTTTGTGCAGAAAACAGTAACACTTGTTCAGAACGAAAGAAAGCACAGAGCCCCAGATTTTATGTTGTCCTGGAGAGCTTGCAGAGCACTGGGGAAAGGCAGGCAGAGAATTCCCTGATAGCACCTTCTCTGTGCCTGGGAAGCAGAAGTGTTCACATTGCTTCGCAAGAATCGCTTTTGTGCAGAAAACAGTAACACTTGTTCAGAACGAAAGAAAGCACAGAGCCCCAGATTCTATGTTGTCCTGGAGAGCTTGCAGAGCACTGGCGAAAGGCAGGCAGAGAGTTCCCTGATAGCACCTTCTCTGTGCCTGTTCACATTGCTTCGCAGAATCGCTTTTGTGCAGAAAACAGTAACACTTGTTCAGAACGAAAGAAAGCAGAGAGCCCCAGATTTGCTGTTGTCCTGGAGAGCTTGCAGAGCACTGGGGAAAGGCAGGCAGAGAATTCCCTGCTAGCACCTTCTCTGTGCCTGGGAAGCAGAAGTGTTCACATTGCTTCGCAGAATCGGTTTTGTGCAGAAAACAGTAACACTTGTTCAGAAGGAAAGAAAGCACAGAGCCCCAGATTTTATGTTGTCCTGGAGAGCTTGCAGAGCACTGGGGAAAGGCAGGCAGAGAATTCCTTGCTAGCACCTTCTCTGTGCCTGGGAAGCAGAAGTGTTCACATTGCTTCGCAGAATCGCTTTTGTGCAGAAAACAGTAACACTTGTTCAGAAGGAAAGAAACCACAGAGCCCCAGATTTTATGTTGTCCTGGAGAGCTTGCAGAGCACTGGGGAAAGGCAGGCAGAGAATTCCTTGCTAGCACCTTCTCTGTGCCTGGGAAGCAGAAGTGTTCACATTGCTTCGCAAGAATCGCTTTTGTGCAGAAAACAGTAACACTTGTTCAGAAGGAAAGAAAGCACAGAGCCCCAGATTTGCTGTTGTCCTGGAGAGCTTGCAGAGCACTGGGGAAAGGCAGGCAGAGAATTCCTTGCTAGAACCTTCTCTGTGCCTGGGAAGCAGAAGTGTTCACATTGCTTCGCAGAATCGCTTTTGTGCAGAAAACTGTAACACTTGTTCATAACGAAAGAAAGCACAGAGCCCCAGATTCTATGTTGTCCTGGAGAGCTTGCAGAGCACTGGGGAAAGGCAGGCAGAGAATTCCTTGCTAGCACCTTCTCTGTGCCTGGGAAGCAGAAGTGTTCACATTGCTTCGCAAGAATCGCTTTTGTGCAGAAAACACTAACACTTGTTCAGAAGGAAAGAAAGCACAGAGCCCCAGATTCTATGTTGTCCTGGAGAGCTTGCAGAGCACTGGGGAAAGGCAGGCAGAGAATTCCTTGCTAGCAGCTTCTCTGTGCCTGGGAAGCAGAAGTGTTCACATTGCTTCGCAGAATTGCTTTTGTGCAGAAAACAGTAACACTTATTCAGAAGGAAAGAAAGCACAGAACTCCAGATTTGCTGTTGTCCTGGAGAGCTTGCAGAGCACTGGGGAAAGGCAGGCAGAGAATTCCCTGATAGCACCTTCTCTGTGCCTGTTCACATTGCTTCGCAGAATCGCTTTTGTGCAGAAAACACTAACACTTGTTCAGAAGGAAAGAAAGCACAGAGCCCCAGATTTTATGTTGTCCTGGAGAGCTTGCAGAGCACTGGGGAAAGGCAGGCAGAGAATTCCCTGCTAGCACCTTCTCTGTGCCTGGGAAGCAGAAGTGTTCACATTGCTTCACAAGAATCGCTTTTGTGCAGAAAACACTAACACTTGTTCAGAACGAAAGAAAGCACAGAGCCCCAGATTTTATGTTGTCCTGGAGAGCTTGCAGAGCACTGGGGAAAGGGAAACAGAGAATTCCTTGCTAGCACCTTCTCTGTGCCTGGGAAGCAGAAGTGTTCACATTGCTTCGCAAGAATCGCTTTTGTGCAGAAAACAGTAACACTTGTTCAGAACGAAAGAAAGCACAGAGCCCCAGATTTTATGTTGTCCTGGAGAGCTTGCAGAGCACTGGGGAAAGGCAGGCAGAGAATTACCTGCTAGCACCTTCTCTGTGCCTGGGAAGCAGAAGTGTTCACATTGCTTCGCACAATCGCTTTTGTGCAGAAAACAGTAACACTTGTTCAGAAGGAAAGAAAGCACAGAGCCCCAGATTCTATGTTGTCCTGGAGAGCTTGCAGAGCACTGGGGAAAGGCAGGCAGAGAATTCCCTGCTAGCACCTTCTCTGTGCCTGTTCACATTGCTTCGCAGAATCGCTTTTGTGCAGACAACACTAACAATTGTTCAGAAGGAAAGAAAGCACAGAGCCCCAGATTCTATGTTGTCCTGGAGAGCTTGCAGAGCACTGGGGAAAGGCAGGCAGAGAATTCCCTGATAGCACCTTCTCTGTGCCTGTTCACATTGCTTCGCAGAATCGCTTTTGTGCAGAAAACAGTAACACTTGTTCAGAAGGAAAGAAAGCACAGAGCCCCAGATTTTATGTTGTCCTGGAGAGCTTGCAGAGCACTGGGGAAAGGCAGGCAGAGAATTCCCTGATAGCACCTTCTCTGTGCCTGTTCACATTGCTTCGCAGAATCGCTTTTGTGCAGAAAACAGTAACACTTGTTCAGAAGGAAAGAAAGCACAGAGCCCCAGATTTTATGTTGTCCTGGAGAGCTTGCAGAGCACTGGGGAAAGGCAGGCAGAGAATTCCCTGCTAGCACCTTCTCTGTGCCTGGGAAGCAGAAGTGTTCACATTGCTTCGCAGAATCGCTTTTGTGCAGAAAACACTAACACTTGTTCAGAACGAAAGAAAGCACAGAACTCCAGATTTGCTGTTGTCCTGGAGAGCTTGCAGAGCACTGGGGAAAGGCAGGCAGAGAATTCCCTGCTAGCACCTTCTCTGTGCCTGGGAAGCAGAAGTGTTCACATTGCTTCGCAGAATCGCTTTTGTGCAGAAAACACTAACACTTGTTCAGAAGGAAAGAAAGCACAGAGCCCCAGATTTTATGTTGTCCTGGAGAGCTTGCAGAGCACTGGGGAAAGGCAGGCAGAGAATTCCTTGCTAGCACCTTCTCTGTGCCTGAGAAGCAGAAGTGTTCACATTGCTTCACAAGAATCGCTTTTGTGCAGAAAACACTAACACTTGTTCAGAACGAAAGAAAGCACAGAGCCCCAGATTTTATGTTGTCCTGGAGAGCTTGCAGAGCACTGGGGAAAGGGAAACAGAGAATTCCTTGCTAGCACCTTCTCTGTGCCTGGGAAGCAGAAGTGTTCACATTGCTTCGCAAGAATCGCTTTTGTGCAGAAAACACTAACACTTGTTCAGAAGGAAAGAAAGCACAGAGCCCCAGATTTTATGTTGTCCTGGAGAGCTTGCAGAGCACTGGGGAAAGGCAGGCAGAGAATTACCTGCTAGCACCTTCTCTGTGCCTGGGAAGCAGAAGTGTTCACATTGCTTCGCAGAATCGCTTTTGTGCAGAAAACAGTAACACTTGTTCAGAACGAAAGAAAGCACAGAGCCCCAGATTTTATGTTGTCCTGGAGAGCTTGCAGAGCACTGGGGAAAGGCAGGCAGAGAATTCCTTGCTAGCACCTTCTCTGTGCCTGGGAAGCAGAAGTGTTCACATTGCTTCGCAAGAATCGCTTTTGTGCAGAAAACAGTAACACTTGTTCAGAACGAAAGAAAGCACAGAGCCCCAGATTCTATGTTGTCCTGGAGAGCTTGCAGAGCACTGGGGAAAGGCAGGCAGAGAATTCCTTGCTAGCACCTTCTCTGTGCCTGGGAAGCAGAAGTGTTCACATTGCTTCGCAAGAATCGCTTTTGTGCAGAAAACACTAACACTTGTTCAGAAGGAAAGAAAGCACAGAGCCCCAGATTCTATGTTGTCCTGGAGAGCTTGCAGAGCACTGGGGAAAGGCAGGCAGAGAATTCCCTGATAGCACCTTCTCTGTGCCTGTTCACATTGCTTCGCAGAATCGCTTTTGTGCAGAAAACAGTAACACTTGTTCAGAAGGAAAGAAAGCACAGAGCCCCAGATTTTATGTTGTCCTGGAGAGCTTGCAGAGCACTGGCGAAAGGCAGGCAGAGAATTCCCTGATAGCACCTTCTCTGTGCCTGTTCACATTGCTTCGCAGAATCGCTTTTGTGCAGAAAACAGTAACACTTGTTCAGAAGGAAAGAAAGCACAGAGCCCCAGATTTTATGTTGTCCTGGAGAGCTTGCAGAGCACTGGGGAAAGGCAGGCAGAGAATTCCCTGCTAGCACCTTCTCTGTGCCTGGGAAGCAGAAGTGTTCACATTGCTTCGCAAGAATCGCTTTTGTGCAGAAAACACTAACACTTGTTCAGAAGGAAAGAAAGCACAGAGCCCCAGATTTTATGTTGTCCTGGAGAGCTTGCAGAGCACTGGGGAAAGGCAGGCAGAGAATTACCTGCTAGCACCTTCTCTGTGCCTGGGAAGCAGAAGTGTTCACATTGCTTCGCAGAATCGCTTTTGTGCAGAAAACTGTAACACTTGTTCATAACGAAAGAAAGCACAGAGCCCCAGATTTTATGTTGTCCTGGAGAGCTTGCAGAACACTGGGGAAAGGGAAACAGAGAATTCCTTGCTAGCACCTTCTCTGTGCCTGGGAAGCAGAAGTGTTCACATTGCTTCGCAAGAATCGCTTTTGTGCAGAAAACAGTAACACTTGTTCAGAACGAAAGAAAGCACAGAGCCCCAGATTTTATGTTGTCCTGGAGAGCTTGCAGAGCTCTGGGGAAAGGCAGGCAGAGAATTACCTGCTAGCACCTTCTCTGTGCCTGGGAAGCAGAAGTGTTCACATTGCTTCGCACAATCGCTTTTGTGCAGAAAACAGTAACACTTGTTCAGAAGGAAAGAAAGCACAGAGCCCCAGATTCTATGTTGTCCTGGAGAGCTTGCAGAGCACTGGGGAAAGGCAGGCAGAGAATTCCCTGCTAGCACCTTCTCTGTGCCTGTTCACATTGCTTCGCAGAATCGCTTTTGTGCAGACAACACTAACAATTGTTCAGAAGGAAAGAAAGCACAGAGCCCCAGATTCTATGTTGTCCTGGAGAGCTTGCAGAGCACTGGGGAAAGGCAGGCAGAGAATTCCCTGATAGCACCTTCTCTGTGCCTGGGAAGCAGAAGTGTTCACATTGCTTCACAAGAATCGCTTTTGTGCAGAAAACAGTAACACTTGTTCAGAACGAAAGAAAGCACAGAGCCCCAGATTCTATGTTGTCCTGGAGAGCTTGCAGAGCACTGGGGAAAGGCAGGCAGAGAATTCCCTGCTAGCACCTTCTCTGTGCCTGTTCACATTGCTTCGCAGAATCGCTTTTGTGCAGAAAACAGTAACACTTGTTCAGAACGAAAGAAAGCACAGAGCCCCAGATTTGCTGTTGTCCTGGAGAGCTAGCAGAGCACTGGGGAAAGGCAGGCAGAGAATTCCCTGCTAGCACCTTCTCTGTGCCTGGGAAGCAGAAGTGTTCACATTGCTTCGCAGAATCGCTTTTGTGCAGAAAACAGTAACACTTGTTCAGAAGGAAAGAAAGCACAGAGCCCCAGATTTTATGTTGTCCTGGAGAGCTTGCAGAGCACTGGGGAAAGGCAGGCAGAGAATTCCCTGCTAGCACCTTCTCTGTGCCTGGGAAGCAGAAGTGTTCACATTGCTTCGCAAGAATCGCTTTTGTGCAGAAAACAGTAACACTTGTTCAGAAGGAAAGAAAGCACAGAGCCCCAGATTCTATGTTGTCCTGGAGAGCTTGCAGAGCACTGGGGAAAGGCAGGCAGAGAATTCCCTGATAGCACCTTCTCTGTGCCTGTTCACATTGCTTCGCAGAATCGCTTTTGTGCAGAAAACACTAACACTTGTTCAGAATGAAAGAAAGCACAGAGCCCCAGATTTTATGTTGTCCTGGAGAGCTTGCAGAGCACTGGGGAAAGGCAGGCAGAGAATTTCCTGATAGCACCTTCTCTGTGCCTGTTCACATTGCTTGGCAGAATCGCTTTTGTGCAGAAAACAGTAACACTTGTTCAGAAGGAAAGAAAGCACAGAGCCCCAGATTTTATGTTGTCCTGGAGAGCTTGCAGAGCACTGGGGAAAGGCAGGCAGAGAATTCCCTGATAGCACCTTCTCTGTGCCTGTTCACATTGCTTCGCAGAATCGCTTTTGTGCAGAAAACACTAACACTTGTTCAGAAAGAAAGAAAGCACAGAGCCCCAGATTTGCTGTTGTCCTGGAGAGCTTGCAGAGCACTGGGGAAAGGCAGGCAGAGAATTCCTTGCTAGCACCTTCGCTGTGCCTGGGAAGCAGAAGTGTTCACATTGCTTCGCAAGAATCGCTTTTGTGCAGAAAACACTAACACTTGTTCAGAAGGAAAGAAAGCACAGAGCCCCAGATTTTATGTTGTCCTGGAGAGCTTGCAGAGCACTGGGGAAAGGCAGGCAGAGAATTCCTTGCTAGCACCTTCTCTGTGCCTGGGAAGCAGAAGTGTTCACATTGCTTCGCAGAATCGCTTTTGTGCAGAAAACAGTAACACTTCTTCAGAACGAAAGAAAGCACAGAGCCCCAGATTTTATGTTGTCCTGGAGAGCTTGCAGAGCACTGGAGAAAGGCAGGCAGAGAATTCCCTGCTAGCACCTTCTCTGTGCCTGGGAAGCAGAAGTGTTCACATTGCTTCACAAGAATCGCTTTTGTGCAGAAAACACTAACACTTGTTCAGAACGAAAGAAAGCACAGAGCCCCAGATTTTATGTTGTCCTGGAGAGCTTGCAGAGCACTGGGGAAAGGGAAACAGAGAATTCCTTGCTAGCACCTTCTCTGTGCCTGGGAAGCAGAAGTGTTCACATTGCTTCGCAAGAATCGCTTTTGTGCAGAAAACAGTAACACTTGTTCAGAACGAAAGAAAGCACAGAGCCCCAGATTTTATGTTGTCCTGGAGAGCTTGCAGAGCACTGGGGAAAGGCAGGCAGAGAATTACCTGCTAGCACCTTCTCTGTGCCTGGGAAGCAGAAGTGTTCACATTGCTTCGCAGAATCGCTTTTGTGCAGAAAACAGTAACACTTGTTCAGAAGGAAAGAAAGCACAGAGCCCCAGATTCTATGTTGTCCTGGAGAGCTTGCAGAGCACTGGGGAAAGGCAGGCAGAGAATTCCCTGCTAGCACCTTCTCTGTGCCTGTTCACATTGCTTCGCAGAATCGCTTTTGTGCAGACAACACTAACAATTGTTCAGAAGGAAAGAAAGCACAGAGCCCCAGATTCTATGTTGTCCTGGAGAGCTTGCAGAGCACTGGGGAAAGGCAGGCAGAGAATTCCCTGATAGCACCTTCTCTGTGCCTGTTCACATTGCTTCGCAGAATCGCTTTTGTGCAGAAAACAGTAACACTTGTTCAGAAGGAAAGAAAGCACAGAGCCCCAGATTTTATGTTGTCCTGGAGAGCTTGCAGAGCACTGGGGAAAGGCAGGCAGAGAATTCCCTGATAGCACCTTCTCTGTGCCTGTTCACATTGCTTCGCAGAATCGCTTTTGTGCAGAAAACAGTAACACTTGTTCAGAAGGAAAGAAAGCACAGAGCCCCAGATTTTATGTTGTCCTGGAGAGCTTGCAGAGCACTGGGGAAAGGCAGGCAGAGAATTCCCTGCTAGCACCTTCTCTGTGCCTGGGAAGCAGAAGTGTTCACATTGCTTCGCAGAATCGCTTTTGTGCAGAAAACAGTAACACTTGTTCAGAACGAAAGAAAGCACAGAACTCCAGATTTGCTGTTGTCCTGGAGAGCTTGCAGAGCACTGGGGAAAGGCAGGCAGAGAATTCCCTGCTAGCACCTTCTCTGTGCCTGGGAAGCAGAAGTGTTCACATTGCTTCGCAGAATCGCTTTTGTGCAGAAAACACTAACACTTGTTCAGAAGGAAAGAAAGCACAGAGCCCCAGATTTTATGTTGTCCTGGAGAGCTTGCAGAGCACTGGGGAAAGGCAGGCAGAGAATTCCTTGCTAGCACCTTCTCTGTGCCTGGGAAGCAGAAGTGTTCACATTGCTTCACAAGAATCGCTTTTGTGCAGAAAACACTAACACTTGTTCAGAACGAAAGAAAGCACAGAGCCCCAGATTTTATGTTGTCCTGGAGAGCTTGCAGAGCACTGGGGAAAGGGAAACAGAGAATTCCTTGCTAGCACCTTCTCTGTGCCTGGGAAGCAGAAGTGTTCACATTGCTTCGCAAGAATCGCTTTTGTGCAGAAAACACTAACACTTGTTCAGAAGGAAAGAAAGCACAGAGCCCCAGATTTTATGTTGTCCTGGAGAGCTTGCAGAGCACTGGGGAAAGGCAGGCAGAGAATTACCTGCTAGCACCTTCTCTGTGCCTGGGAAGCAGAAGTGTTCACATTGCTTCGCAGAATCGCTTTTGTGCAGAAAACAGTAACACTTGTTCAGAACGAAAGAAAGCACAGAGCCCCAGATTTTATGTTGTCCTGGAGAGCTTGCAGAGCACTGGGGAAAGGCAGGCAGAGAATTCCTTGCTAGCACCTTCTCTGTGCCTGGGAAGCAGAAGTGTTCACATTGCTTCGCAAGAATCGCTTTTGTGCAGAAAACAGTAACACTTGTTCAGAACGAAAGAAAGCACAGAGCCCCAGATTCTATGTTGTCCTGGAGAGCTTGCAGAGCACTGGGGAAAGGCAGGCAGAGAATTACCTGCTAGCACCTTCTCTGTGCCTGGGAAGCAGAAGTGTTCACATTGCTTCGCAGAATCGCTTTTGTGCAGAAAACTGTAACACTTGTTCATAACGAAAGAAAGCACAGAGCCCCAGATTTTATGTTGTCCTGGAGAGCTTGCAGAACACTGGGGAAAGGGAAACAGAGAATTCCTTGCTAGCACCTTCTCTGTGCCTGGGAAGCAGAAGTGTTCACATTGCTTCGCAAGAATCGCTTTTGTGCAGAAAACAGTAACACTTGTTCAGAACGAAAGAAAGCACAGAGCCCCAGATTCTATGTTGTCCTGGAGAGCTTGCAGAGCACTGGGGAAAGGCAGGCAGAGAATTCCCTGATAGCACCTTCTCTGTGCCTGTTCACATTGCTTCGCAGAATCGCTTTTGTGCAGACAATACTAACAATTGTTCAGAATGAAAGAAAGCACAGAGCCCCAGATTTTATGTTGTCCTGGAGAGCTTGCAGAGCACTGGGGAAAGGCAGGCAGAGAATTCCCTGATAGCACCTTCTCTGTGCCTGTTCACATTGCTTGGCAGAATCGCTTTTGTGCAGAAAACAGTAACACTTGTTCAGAAGGAAAGAAAGCACAGAGCCCCAGATTTTATGTTGTCCTGGAGAGCTTGCAGAGCACTGGGGAAAGGCAGGCAGAGAATTCCCTGATAGCACCTTCTCTGTGCCTGTTCACATTGCTTCGCAGAATCGCTTTTGTGCAGAAAACACTAACACTTGTTCAGAAAGAAAGAAAGCACAGAGCCCCAGATTTGCTGTTGTCCTGGAGAGCTTGCAGAGCACTGGGGAAAGGCAGGCAGAGAATTCCTTGCTAGCACCTTCGCTGTGCCTGGGAAGCAGAAGTGTTCACATTGCTTCGCAAGAATCGCTTTTGTGCAGAAAACAGTAACACTTGTTCAGAACGAAAGAAAGAACAGAGCCCCAGATTTTATGTTGTCCTGGAGAGCTTGCACAGCACTGGGGAAAGGCAGGCAGAGAATTCCCTGATAGCACCTTCTCTGTGCCTGGGAAGCAGAAGTGTTCACATTGCTTCGCAGAATCGCTTTTGTGCAGAAAACAGTAACACTTGTTCAGAAGGAAAGAAAGCACAGAGCCCCAGATTCTATGTTGTCCTGGAGAGCTTGCAGAGCACTGGAGAAAGGCAGGCAGAGAATTCCCTGCTAGCACCTTCTCTGTGCCTGTTCACATTGCTTTGCAGAATCGCTTTTGTGCAGAAAACAGTAACACTTTTTCAGAAGGAAAGAAAGCAAAGAGCCCCAGATATTATGTTGCCCTGGAGAGCTTGCAGAGCACTGGGGAAAGGCAGGCAGAGAATTCCCTGCTAGCACCTTCTCTGTGCCTGGGAAGCAGAAGTGTTCACATTGCTTCGCAAGAATCGCTTTTGTGCAGAAAACAGTAAAACTTGTTCAGAACGAAAGAAAGCACACAGCCCCAGATTCTATGTTGTCCTGGAGAGCTTGCAGAGCACTGGGGAAAGGCAGGCAGAGAATTCCCTGCCAGCACCTTCTCTGTGCCTGGGAAGCAGAAGTGTTCACATTGCTTCGCAAGAATCGCTTTTGTGCAGAAAACAGTAACACTTGTTCAGAAGGAAAGAAAGCACAGAGCCCCAGATTCTATGTTGTCCTGGAGAGCTTGCAGAGCACTGGGGAAAGGCAGGCAGAGAATTCCCTGATAGCACCTTTTCTGTGCCTGTTCACATTGCTTCGCAGAATCGCTTTTGTGCAGACAACACTAACAATTGTTCAGAAGGAAAGAAAGCACAGAGCCCCAGATTTTATGTTGTCCTGGAGAGCTTGCAGAGCACTGGGGAAAGGCAGGCAGAGAATTCCCTGATAGCACCTTCTCTGTGCCTGTTCACATTGCTTCGCAGAATCGCTTTTGTGCAGAAAACAGTAACACTTGTTCAGAAGGAAAGAAAGCACAGAGCCCCAGATTTTATGTTGTCCTGGAGAGCTTGCAGAGCACTGGGGAAAGGCAGGCAGAGAATTCCCTGATAGCACCTTCTCTGTGCCTGTTCACATTGCTTCGCAGAATCGCTTTTGTGCAGAAAACACTAACACTTGTTCAGAAGGAAAGAAAGCACAGAGCCCCAGATTTGCTGTTGTCCTGGAGAGCTTGCAGAGCACTGGGGAAAGGCAGGCAGAGAATTCCTTGCTAGCACCTTCTCTGTGCCTGGGAAGCAGAAGTGTTCACATTGCTTCGCAGAATCGCTTTTGTGCAGAAAACTGTAACACTTGTTCATAACGAAAGAAAGCACAGAGCCCCAGATTCTATGTTGTCCTGGAGAGCTTGCAGAGCACTGGGGAAAGGCAGGCAGAGAATTCCCTGCTAGCACCTTCTCTGTGCCTGGGAAGCAGAAGTGTTCACATTGCTTCGCAAGAATCGCTTTTGTGCAGAAAACACTAACACTTGTTCAGAATGAAAGAAAGCACAGAGCCCCAGATTTTATGTTGTCCTGGAGAGCTTGCAGAGCACTGGGGAAAGGCAAACACAGAATTCCTTGCTAGCACCTTCTCTGTGCCTGGGAAGCAGAAGTGTTCACATTGCTTCGCAGAATCGCTTTTGTGCAGAAAACAGTAACACTTGTTCAGAACGAAAGAAAGCACAGAGCCCCAGATTCTATGTTGTTCTGGAGAGCTTGCAGAGCACTGGGGAAAGGCAGGCAGAGAATTCCCTGCTGGCACCTTCTCTGTGCCTGGGAAGCAGAAGTGTTCACATTGCTTGGCAGAATCGCTTTTGTGCAGAAAACAGTAACACTTGTTCAGAAGGAAAGAAAGCACAGAGCCCCAGATTCTATGTTGTCCTGGAGAGCTTGCAGAGCACTGGGGAAAGGCAGGCAGAGAATTCCCTGATAGCACCTTCTCTGTGCCTGGGAAGCAGAAGTGTTCACATTGCTTCGCAAGAATCGCTTTTGTGCAGAAAACAGTAACACTTGTTCAGAACGAAAGAAAGCACAGAGCCCCAGATTCTATGTTGTCCTGGAGAGCTTGCAGAGCACTGGGGAAAGGCAGGCAGAGAGTTCCCTGATAGCACCTTCTCTGTGCCTGTTCACATTGCTTCGCAGAATCGCTTTTGTGCAGAAAACAGTAACACTTGTTCATAACGAAAGAAAGCAGAGAGCCCCAGATTTGCTGTTGTCCTGGAGAGCTTGCAGAGCACTGGGGAAAGGCAGGCAGAGAATTCCCTGCTAGCACCTTCTCTGTGCCTGGGAAGCAGAAGTGTTCACATTGCTTCGCAGAATCGCTTTTGTGCAGAAAACAGTAACACTTGTTCAGAAGGAAAGAAAGCACAGAGCCCCAGATTTTATGTTGTCCTGGAGAGCTTGCAGAGCACTGGGGAAAGGCAGGCAGAGAATTCCCTGATAGCACCTTCTCTGTGCCTGTTCACATTGCTTCGCAGAATCGCTTTTGTGCAGAAAACAGTAACACTTGTTCAGAAGGAAAGAAACCACAGAGCCCCAGATTCTATGTTGTCCTGGAGAGCTTGCAGAGCACTGGGGAAAGGCAGGCAGAGAATTCCTTGCTAGCACCTTCTCTGTGCCTGGGAAGCAGAAGTGTTCACATTGCTTCGCAAGAATCGCTTTTGTGCAGAAAACAGTAACACTTGTTCAGAAGGAAAAAAAGCACAGAGCCCCAGATTTGCTGTTGTCCTGGAGAGCTTGCAGAGCACTGGGGAAAGGCAGGCAGAGAATTCCTTGCTAGAACCTTCTCTGTGCCTGGGAAGCAGAAGTGTTCACATTGCTTCGCAGAATCGCTTTTGTGCAGAAAACTGTAACACTTGTTCATAACGAAAGAAAGCACAGAGCCCCAGATTCTATGTTGTCCTGGAGAGCTTGCAGAGCACTGGGGAAAGGCAGGCAGAGAATTCCTTGCTAGCACCTTCTCTGTGCCTGGGAAGCAGAAGTGTTCACATTGCTTCGCAAGAATCGCTTTTGTGCAGAAAACACTAACACTTGTTCAGAATGAAAGAAAGCACAGAGCCCCAGATTTTATGTTGTCCTGGAGAGCTTGCAGAGCACTGGGGAAAGGCAAGCAGAGAATTCCTTGCTAGCACCTTCTCTGTGCCTGGGAAGCAGAAATGTTCACATTGCTTGGCAGAATCGCTTTTGTGCAGAAAACAGTAACACTTGTTCAGAACGAAAGAAAGCACAGAGCCCCAGATTCTATGTTGTCCTGGAGAGCTTGCAGAGCACTGGGGAAAGGCAGGCAGAGAATTCCCTGATAGCACCTTCTCTGTGCCTGGGAAGCAGAAGTGTTCACATTGCTTCGCAAGAATCGCTTTTGTGCAGAAAAGAGTAACACTTCTTCAGAACGAAACAAAGCACAGAGCCCCAGATTCTATGTTGTCCTGGAGAGCTTGCAGAGCACTGGGGAAAGGCAGGCAGAGAATTCCCTGATAGCACCTTCTCTGTGCCTGTTCACATTGCTTGGCAGAATCGCTTTTGTGCAGAAAACAGTAACACTTCTTCAGAACGAAAGAAAGAACAGAGCCCCAGATTTTATGTTGTCCTGGAGAGCTTGCAGAGCACTGGGGAAAGGCAGGCAGAGAATTCCCTGCTAGCACCTTCTCTGTGCCTGGGAAGCAGAAGTGTTCACATTGCTTCGCAAGAATCGCTTTTGTGCAGAAAACTGTAACACTTGTTCAGAAGGAAAGAAAGCACAGAGCCCCAGATTTTATGTTGTCCGGGAGAGCTTGCAGAGCACTGGGGAAAGGCAAACACAGAATTCCTTGCTAGCACCTTCTCTGTGCCTGGGAAGCAGAAGTGTTCACATTGCTTCGCAGAATCGCTTTTGTGCAGAAAACAGTAACACTTGTTCAGAACGAAAGAAAGCACAGAGCCCCAGATTCTATGTTGTTCTGGAGAGCTTGCAGAGCACTGGGGAAAGACAGGCAGAGAATTCCCTGCTAGCACCTTCTCTGTGCCTGGGAAGCAGAAGTGTTCACATTGCTTGGCAGAATCGCTTTTGTGCAGAAAACAGTAACACTTGTTCAGAAGGAAAGAAAGCACAGAGCCCCAGATTCTATGTTGTCCTGGAGAGCTTGCAGAGCACTGGGGAAAGGCAGGCAGAGAATTCCCTGCTAGCACCTTCTCTGTGCCTGGGAAGCAGAAGTGTTCACATTGCTTCGCAGAATCGCTTTTGTGCAGAAAACAGTAACACTTGTTCAGAAGGAAAGAAAGCACAGAGCCCCAGATTTTATGTTGTCCTGGAGAGCTTGCAGAGCACTGGGGAAAGGCAGGCAGAGAATTCCCTGCTAGCACCTTCTCTGTGCCTGTTCACATTGCTTGGCAGAATCGCTTTTGTGCAGAAAACAGTAACACTTGTTCAGAACGAAAGAAAGCACAGAGCCCCAGATTCTATGTTGTCCTGGAGAGCTTGCAGAGCACTGGGGAAAGGCAGGCAGAGAATTCCCTGATAGCACCTTCTCTGTGCCTGTTCACATTGCTTCGCAGAATCGCTTTTGTGCAGAAAACATTAACACTTCTTCAGAACGAAAGAAAGAACAGAGCCCCAGATTTTATGTTGTCCTGGAGAGCTTGCAGAGCGCTGGGGAAAGGCAGGCAGAGAATTCCCTGCTAGCACCTTCTCTGTGCCTGGGAAGCAGAAGTGTTCACATTGCTTCGCAAGAATCGCTTTTGTGCAGAATACAGTAACACTTGTTCAGAACGAAAGAAAGCACAGAGCCCCAGATTCTATGTTGTCCTGGAGAGCTTGCAGAGCTCTGGGGAAAGGCAGGCAGAGAATTCCCTGCTAGCACCTTCTCTGTGCCTGTTCACATTGCTTCGCAGAATCGCTTTTGTGCAGACAACACTAACAATTGTTCAGAAGGAAAGAAAGCACAGAGCCCCAGATTTGCTGTTGTCCTGGAGAGCTTGCAGAGCACTGGGGAAAGGCAGGCAGAGAATTCCCTGATAGCACCTTCTCTGTGCCTGTTCACATTGCTTCGCAGAATCGCTTTTGTGCAGAAAACAGTAACACTTGTTCAGAAGGAAAGAAAGCACAGAGCCCCAGATTTTATGTTGTCCTGGAGAGCTTGCAGAGCACTGGGAAAGGCAGGCAGAGAATTCCTTGCTAGCACCTTCTCTGTGCCTGGGAAGCAGAAGTGTTCACATTGCTTCGCAGAATTGCTTTTGTGCAGAAAACAGTAACACTTGTTCAGAAGGAAAGAAAGCACAGAACTCCAGATTTGCTGTTGTCCTGGAGAGCTTGCAGAGCACTGGGGAAAGGCAGGCAGAGAATTCCCTGATAGCACCTTCTCTGTGCCTGTTCACATTGCTTCGCAGAATCGCTTTTGTGCAGAAAACACTAACACTTGTTCAGAAGGAAAGAAAGCACAGAGCCCCAGATTTTATGTTGTCCTGGAGAGCTTGCAGAGCACTGGGGAAAGGCAGGCAGAGAATTCCTTGCTAGCACCTTCTCTGTGCCTGGGAAGCAGAAGTGTTCACATTGCTTCACAAGAATCGCTTTTGTGCAGAAAACACTAACACTTGTTCAGAACGAAAGAAAGCACAGAGCCCCAGATTTTATGTTGTCCTGGAGAGCTTGCAGAGCACTGGGGAAAGGGAAACAGAGAATTCCTTGCTAGCACCTTCTCTGTGCCTGGGAAGCAGAAGTGTTCACATTGCTTCGCAAGAATCGCTTTTGTGCAGAAAACAGTAACACTTGTTCAGAACGAAAGAAAGCACAGAGCCCCAGATTTTATGTTGTCCTGGAGAGCTTGCAGAGCACTGGGGAAAGGCAGGCAGAGAATTCCCTGATAGCACCTTCTCTGTGCCTGTTCACATTGCTTCGCAGAATCGCTTTTGTGCAGAAAACAGTAACACTTGTTCAGAAGGAAAGAAAGCACAGAGCCCCAGATTTTATGTTGTCCTGGAGAGCTTGCAGAGCACTGGGGAAAGGCAGGCAGAGAATTCCCTGATAGCACCTTCTCTGTGCCTGTTCACATTGCTTCGCAGAATCGCTTTTGTGCAGAAAACAGTAACACTTGTTCAGAAGGAAAGAAAGCACAGAGCCCCAGATTTTATGTTGTCCTGGAGAGCTTGCAGAGCACTGGGGACAGGCAGGCAGAGAATTCCCTGCTAGCACCTTCTCTGTGCCTGTTCACATTGCTTCGCACAATCGCTTTTGTGCAGAAAACAGTAACACTTGTTCAGAAGGAAAGAAAGCACAGAGCCCCAGATTCTATGTTGTCCTGGAGAGCTTGCAGAGCACTGGGGAAAGGCAGGCAGAGAATTCCCTGATAGCACCTTCTCTGTGCCTGTTCACATTGCTTCGCAGAATCGCTTTTGTGCAGAAAACACTAACACTTGTTCAGAAGGAAAGAAAGCACAGAGCCCCAGATTTTATGTTGTCCTGGAGAGCTTGCAGAGCACTGGGGAAAGGCAGGCAGAGAATTCCTTGCTAGCACCTTCTCTGTGCCTGGGAAGCAGAAGTGTTCACATTGCTTCGCAGAATTGCTTTTGTGCAGAAAACAGTAACACTTGTTCAGAAGGAAAGAAAGCACAGAGCCCCAGATTTGCTGTTGTCCTGGAGAGCTTGCAGAGCACTGGGGAAAGGCAGGCAGAGAATTCCCTGATAGCACCTTCTCTGTGCCTGTTCACATTGCTTCGCAGAATCGCTTTTGTGCAGAAAACACTAACACTTGTTCAGAAGGAAAGAAAGCACAGAGCCCCAGATTTTATGTTGTCCTGGAGAGCTTGCAGAGCACTGGGGAAAGGCAGGCAGAGAATTCCTTGCTAGCACCTTCTCTGTGCCTGGGAAGCAGAAGTGTTCACATTGCTTCACAAGAATCGCTTTTGTGCAGAAAACACTAACACTTGTTCAGAACGAAAGAAAGCACAGAGCCCCAGATTTTATGTTGTCCTGGAGAGCTTGCAGAGCACTGGGGAAAGGCAGGCAGAGAATTCCTTGCTAGCACCTTCTCTGTGCCTGGGAAGCAGAAGTGTTCACATTGCTTCGCAAGAATCGCTTTTGTGCAGAAAACAGTAACACTTGTTCAGAAGGAAAGAAAGCACAGAGCCCCAGATTCTATGTTGTCCTGGAGAGCTTGCAGAGCACTGGGGAAAGGCAGGCAGAGAATTCCCTGATAGCACCTTCTCTGTGCCTGGGAAGCAGAAGTGTTCACATTGCTTCGCACAATCGCTTTTGTGCAGAAAACAGAAACACTTGTTCAGAAGGAAAGAAAGCACAGAGCCCCAGATTCTATGTTGTCCTGGAGAGCTTGCAGAGCACTGGGGAAAGGCAGGCAGAGAATTCCCTGCTAGCACCTTCTCTGTGCCTGTTCACATTGCTTCGCAGAATCGCTTTTGTGCAGACAACACTAACAATTGTTCAGAAGGAAAGAAAGCACAGAGCCCCAGATTTTATGTTGTCCTGGAGAGCTTGCAGAGCACTGGGGAAAGGCAGGCAGAGAATTCCCTGATAGCACCTTCTCTGTGCCTGTTCACATTGCTTCGCAGAATCGCTTTTGTGCAGAAAACAGTAACACTTGTTCAGAAGGAAAGAAAGCACAGAGCCCCAGATTTTATGTTGTCCTGGAGAGCTTGCAGAGCACTGGGGAAAGGCAGGCAGAGAATTCCCTGATAGCACCTTCTCTGTGCCTGTTCACATTGCTTCGCAGAATCGCTTTTGTGCAGAAAACAGTAACACTTGTTCAGAAGGAAAGAAAGCACAGAGCCCCAGATTTTATGTTGTCCTGGAGAGCTTGCAGAGCACTGGGGAAAGGCAGGCAGAGAATTCCTTGCTAGCACCTTCTCTGTGCCTGGGAAGCAGAAGTGTTCACATTGCTTCGCAAGAATCGCTTTTGTGCAGAAAACACTAACACTTGTTCAGAAGGAAAGAAAGCACAGAGCCCCAGATTTTATGTTGTCCTGGAGAGCTTGCAGAGCACTGGGGAAAGGCAGGCAGAGAATTACCTGCTAGCACCTTCTCTGTGCCTGGGAAGCAGAAGTGTTCACATTGCTTCGCAGAATCGCTTTTGTGCAGAAAACTGTAACACTTGTTCATAACGAAAGAAAGCACAGAGCCCCAGATTCTATGTTGTCCTGGAGAGCTTGCAGAGCACTGGGGAAAGGCAGGCAGAGAATTCCTTGCTAGCACCTTCTCTGTGCCTGGGAAGCAGAAGTGTTCACATTGCTTCGCAGAATCGCTTTTGTGCAGAAAACAGTAACACTTGTTCAGAACGAAAGAAAGCACAGAGCCCCAGATTTTATGTTGTCCTGGAGAGCTTGCAGAGCACTGGGGAAAGGCAGGCAGAGAATTCCTTGCTAGCACCTTCTCTGTGCCTGGGAAGCAGAAGTGTTCACATTGCTTCGCAAGAATCGCTTTTGTGCAGAAAACACTAACACTTGTTCAGAAGGAAAGAAAGCACAGAGCCCCAGATTCTATGTTGTCCTGGAGAGCTTGCAGAGCACTGGGGAAAGGCAGGCAGAGAATTCCCTGATAGCACCTTCTCTGTGCCTGTTCACATTGCTTCGCAGAATCGCTTTTGTGCAGAAAACACTAACACTTGTTCAGAAGGAAAGAAAGCACAGAGCCCCAGATTTTATGTTGTCCTGGAGAGCTTGCAGAGCACTGGGGAAAGGCAGGCAGAGAATTCCTTGCTAGCACCTTCTCTGTGCCTGGGAAGCAGAAGTGTTCACATTGCTTCGCAGAATTGCTTTTGTGCAGAAAACAGTAACACTTGTTCAGAAGGAAAGAAAGCACAGAACTCCAGATTTGCTGTTGTCCTGGAGAGCTTGCAGAGCACTGGGGAAAGGCAGGCAGAGAATTCCCTGATAGCACCTTCTCTGTGCCTGGGAAGCAGAAGTGTTCACATTGCTTCGCAAGAATCGCTTTTGTGCAGAAAACAGTAACACTTGTTCAGAACGAAAGAAAGCACAGAGCCCCAGATTCTATGTTGTCCTGGAGAGCTTGCAGAGCACTGGGGAAAGGAAGGCAGAGAATTCCCTGATAGCACCTTCTCTGTGCCTGTTCACATTGCTTCGCAGAATCGTTTTTGTGCAGAAAACACTAACACTTGTTCAGAAGGAAAGAAAGCACAGAGCCCCAGATTTTATGTTGTCCTGGAGAGCTTGCAGAGCACTGGGGAAAGGCAGGCAGAGAATTCCTTGCTAGCACCTTCTCTGTGCCTGGGAAGCAGAAGTGTTCACATTGCTTCGCAAGAATCGCTTTTGTGCAGAAAACACTAACACTTGTTCAGAACGAAAGAAAGCACAGAGCCCCAGATTTTATGTTGTCCTGGAGAGCTTGCAGAGCACTGGGGAAAGACAAACAGAGAATTCCTTGCTAGCACCTTCTCTGTGCCTGGGAAGCAGAAGTGTTCACATTGCTTCGCAGAATCGCTTTTGTGCAGAAAACAGTAACACTTGTTCAGAACGAAAGAAAGAACAGAGCCCCAGATTTTATGTTGTCCTGGAGGGCTTGCACAGCACTGGGGAAAGGCAGGCAGAGAATTCCCTGCTAGCACCTTCTCTGTGCCTGTTCACATTGCTTCGCACAATCGCTTTTGTGCAGAAAACAGTAACACTTGTTCAGAATGAAAGAAAGCAAAGAGCCCCAGATATTATGTTGCCCTGGAGAGCTTGCAGAGCACTGGGGAAAGGCAGGCAGAGAATTCCCTGATAGCACCTTCTCTGTGCCTGTTCACATTGCTTCGCAGAATCGCTTTTGTGCAGAAAACAGTAACACTTGTTCAGAAGGAAAGAAAGCACAGAGCCCCAGATTCTATGTTGTCCTGGAGAGCTTGCAGAGCACTGGGGACAGGCAGGCAGAGAATTCCCTGATAGCACCTTCTCTGTGCCTGTTCACATTGCTTCGCAGAATCGCTTTTGTGCAGAAAACACTAACACTTGTTCAGAAGGAAAGAAAGCACAGAGCCCCAGATTCTATGTTGTCCTGGAGAGCTTGCAGAGCACTGGGGAAAGGCAGGCAGAGAATTCCTTGATAGCACCTTCTCTGTGCCTGTTCACATTGCTTCGCAGAATCGCTTTTGTGCAGAAAACACTAACACTTGTTCAGAAGGAAAGAAAGCACAGAGCCCCAGATTTTATGTTGTCCTGGAGAGCTTGCAGAGCACTGGGGAAAGGCAGGCAGAGAATTCCTTGCTAGCACCTTCTCTGTGCCTGGGAAGCAGAAGTGTTCAAATTGCTTCGCAGAATTGCTTTTGTGCAGAAAACAGTAACACTTGTTCAGAAGGAAAGAAAGCACAGAACTCCAGATTTGCTGTTGTCCTGGAGAGCTTGCAGAGCACTGGGGAAAGGCAGGCAGAGAATTCCTTGCTAGCACCTTCTCTGTGCCTGGGAAGCAGAAGTGTTCACATTGCTTCACAAGAATCGCTTTTGTGCAGAAAACACTAACACTTGTTCAGAACGAAAGAAAGCACAGAGCCCCAGATTTTATGTTGTCCTGGAGAGCTTGCAGAGCACTGGGGAAAGGGAAACAGAGAATTCCTTGCTAGCACCTTCTCTGTGCCTGGGAAGCAGAAGTGTTCACATTGCTTCGCAAGAATCGCTTTTGTGCAGAAAACAGTAACACTTGTTCAGAACGAAAGAAAGCACAGAGCCCCAGATTTTATGTTGTCCTGGAGAGCTTGCAGAGCACTGGGGAAAGGCAGGCAGAGAATTACCTGCTAGCACCTTCTCTGTGCCTGGGAAGCAGAAGTGTTCACATTGCTTCGCACAATCGCTTTTGTGCAGAAAACAGTAACACTTGTTCAGAAGGAAAGAAAGCACAGAGCCCCAGATTCTATGTTGTCCTGGAGAGCTTGCAGAGCACTGGGGAAAGGCAGGCAGAGAATTCCCTGCTAGCACCTTCTCTGTGCCTGTTCACATTGCTTCGCAGAATCGCTTTTGTGCAGACAACACTAACAATTGTTCAGAAGGAAAGAAAGCACAGAGCCCCAGATTTTATGTTGTCCTGGAGAGCTTGCAGAGCACTGGGGAAAGGCAGGCAGAGAATTCCCTGATAGCACCTTCTCTGTGCCTGTTCACATTGCTTCGCAGAATCGCTTTTGTGCAGAAAACAGTAACACTTGTTCAGAACGAAAGAAAGCACAGAGCCCCAGATTTTATGTTGTCCTGGAGAGCTTGCAGAGCACTGGGGAAAGGCAGGCAGAGAATTCCTTGCTAGCACCTTCTCTGTGCCTGGGAAGCAGAAGTGTTCACATTGCTTCGCAAGAATCGCTTTTGTGCAGAAAACACTAACACTTGTTCAGAAGGAAAGAAAGCACAGAGCCCCAGATTTTATGTTGTCCTGGAGAGCTTGCAGAGCACTGGGGAAAGGCAGGCAGAGAATTACCTGCTAGCACCTTCTCTGTGCCTGGGAAGCAGAAGTGTTCACATTGCTTCGCAGAATCGCTTTTGTGCAGAAAACTGTAACACTTGTTCATAACGAAAGAAAGCACAGAGCCCCAGATTCTATGTTGTCCTGGAGAGCTTGCAGAGCACTGGGGAAAGGCAGGCAGAGAATTCCTTGCTAGCACCTTCTCTGTGCCTGGGAAGCAGAAGTGTTCACATTGCTTCGCAGAATCGCTTTTGTGCAGAAAACAGTAACACTTGTTCAGAACGAAAGAAAGCACAGAGCCCCAGATTTTATGTTGTCCTGGAGAGCTTGCAGAGTACTGGGGAAAGGCAGGCAGAGAATTCCTTGCTAGCACCTTCTCTGTGCCTGGGAAGCAGAAGTGTTCACATTGCTTCGCAAGAATCGCTTTTGTGCAGAAAACACTAACACTTGTTCAGAAGGAAAGAAAGCACAGAGCCCCAGATTCTATGTTGTCCTGGAGAGCTTGCAGAGCACTGGGGAAAGGCAGGCAGAGAATTCCCTGATAGCACCTTCTCTGTGCCTGTTCACATTGCTTCGCAGAATCGCTTTTGTGCAGAAAACAGTAACACTTGTTCAGAACGAAAGAAAGCACAGAGCCCCAGATTTTATGTTGTCCTGGAGAGCTTGCAGAGCACTGGGGAAAGGCAGGCAGAGAATTCCTTGCTAGCACCTTCTCTGTGCCTGGGAAGCAGAAGTGTTCACATTGCTTCGCAAGAATCGCTTTTGTGCAGAAAACAGTAACACTTGTTCAGAACGAAAGAAAGCACAGAGCCCCAGATTCTATGTTGTCCTGGAGAGCTTGCAGAGCACTGGGGAAAGGCAGGCAGAGAATTCCTTGCTAGCACCTTCTCTGTGCCTGGGAAGCAGAAGTGTTCACATTGCTTCGCAAGAATCGCTTTTGTGCAGAAAACAGTAACACTTGTTCAGAAGGAAAGAAAGCACAGAGCCCCAGATTCTATGTTGTCCTGGAGAGCTTGCAGAGCACTGGGGAAAGGCAGGCAGAGAATTCCCTGATAGCACCTTCTCTGTGCCTGTTCACATTGCTTCGCAGAATCGCTTTTGTGCAGAAAACACTAACACTTGTTCAGAAGGAAAGAAAGCACAGAGCCCCAGATTTTATGTTGTCCTGGAGAGCTTGCAGAGCACTGGGGAAAGGCAGGCAGAGAATTCCTTGCTAGCAGCTTCTCTGTGCCTGGGAAGCAGAAGTGTTCACATTGCTTCGCAGAATTGCTTTTGTGCAGAAAACAGTAACACTTATTCAGAAGGAAAGAAAGCACAGAACTCCAGATTTGCTGTTGTCCTGGAGAGCTTGCAGAGCACTGGGGAAAGGCAGGCAGAGAATTCCCTGATAGCACCTTCTCTGTGCCTGTTCACATTGCTTCGCAGAATCGCTTTTGTGCAGAAAACACTAACACTTGTTCAGAAGGAAAGAAAGCACAGAGCCCCAGATTTTATGTTGTCCTGGAGAGCTTGCAGAGCACTGGGGAAAGGCAGGCAGAGAATTCCTTGCTAGCACCTTCTCTGTGCCTGGGAAGCAGAAGTGTTCACTTTGCTTCACAAGAATCGCTTTTGTGCAGAAAACACTAACACTTGTTCAGAACGAAAGAAAGCACAGAGCCCCAGATTTTATGTTGTCCTGGAGAGCTTGCAGAGCACTGGGGAAAGGGAAACAGAGAATTCCTTGCTAGCACCTTCTCTGTGCCTGGGAAGCAGAAGTGTTCACATTGCTTCGCAAGAATCGCTTTTGTGCAGAAAACAGTAACACTTGTTCAGAACGAAAGAAAGCACAGAGCCCCAGATTTTATGTTGTCCTGGAGAGCTTGCAGAGCACTGGGGAAAGGCAGGCAGAGAATTACCTGCTAGCACCTTCTCTGTGCCTGGGAAGCAGAAGTGTTCACATTGCTTCGCACAATCGCTTTTGTGCAGAAAACAGTAACACTTGTTCAGAACGAAAGAAAGCACAGAGCCCCAGATTCTATGTTGTCCTGGAGAGCTTGCAGAGCACTGGGGAGAGGCAGGCAGAGAATTCCCTGCTAGCACCTTCTCTGTGCCTGTTCACATTGCTTCGCAGAATCGCTTTTGTGCAGACAACACTAACAATTGTTCAGAAGGAAAGAAAGCACAGAGCCCCAGATTTTATGTTGTCCTGGAGAGCTTGCAGAGCACTGGGGAAAGGCAGGCAGAGAATTCCCTGATAGCACCTTCTCTGTGCCTGTTCACATTGCTTCGCAGAATCGCTTTTGTGCAGAAAACAGTAACACTTGTTCAGAAGGAAAGAAAGCACAGAGCCCCAGATTTTATGTTGTCCTGGAGAGCTTGCAGAGCACTGGGGAAAGGCAGGCAGAGAATTCCCTGATAGCACCTTCTCTGTGCCTGTTCACATTGCTTCGCAGAATCGCTTTTGTGCAGAAAACAGTAACACTTGTTCAGAAGGAAAGAAAGCACAGAGCCCCAGATTTTATGTTGTCCTGGAGAGCTTGCAGAGCACTGGGGAAAGGCAGGCAGAGAATTCCCTGCTAGCACCTTCTCTGTGCCTGGGAAGCAGAAGTGTTCACATTGCTTCGCAGAATCGCTTTTGTGCAGAAAACAGTAACACTTGTTCAGAACGAAAGAAAGCACAGAACTCCAGATTTGCTGTTGTCCTGGAGAGCTTGCAGAGCACTGGGGAAAGGCAGGCAGAGAATTCCCTGCTAGCACCTTCTCTGTGCCTGGGAAGCAGAAGTGTTCACATTGCTTCGCAGAATCGCTTTTGTGCAGAAAACACTAACACTTGTTCAGAAGGAAAGAAAGCACAGAGCCCCAGATTTTATGTTGTCCTGGAGAGCTTGCAGAGCACTGGGGAAAGGCAGGCAGAGAATTCCTTGCTAGCACCTTCTCTGTGCCTGGGAAGCAGAAGTGTTCACATTGCTTCGCAAGAATCGCTTTTGTGCAGAAAACACTAACACTTGTTCAGAAGGAAAGAAAGCACAGAGCCCCAGATTTTATGTTGTCCTGGAGAGCTTGCAGAGCACTGGGGAAAGGCAGGCAGAGAATTACCTGCTAGCACCTTCTCTGTGCCTGGGAAGCAGAAGTGTTCACATTGCTTCGCAGAATCGCTTTTGTGCAGAAAACAGTAACACTTGTTCAGAACGAAAGAAAGCACAGAGCCCCAGATTTTATGTTGTCCTGGAGAGCTTGCAGAGCACTGGGGAAAGGCAGGCAGAGAATTCCTTGCTAGCACCTTCTCTGTGCCTGGGAAGCAGAAGTGTTCACATTGCTTCGCAAGAATCGCTTTTGTGCAGAAAACACTAACACTTGTTCAGAAGGAAAGAAAGCACAGAGCCCCAGATTCTATGTTGTCCTGGAGAGCTTGCAGAGCACTGGGGAAAGGCAGGCAGAGAATTCCCTGATAGCACCTTCTCTGTGCCTGTTCACATTGCTTCGCAGAATCGCTTTTGTGCAGAAAACACTAACACTTGTTCAGAAGGAAAGAAAGCACAGAGCCCCAGATTTTATGTTGTCCTGGAGAGCTTGCAGAGCACTGGGGAAAGGCAGGCAGAGAATTCCCTGCTAGCACCTTCTCTGTGCCTGGGAAGCAGAAGTGTTCACATTGCTTCGCAAGAATCGCTTTTGTGCAGAAAACAGTAACACTTGTTCAGAACGAAAGAAAGCACAGAGCCCCAGATTCTATGTTGTCCTGGAGAGCTTGCAGAGCACTGGGGAAAGGCAGGCAGAGAATTCCCTGCTAGCACCTTCTCTGTGCCTGGGAAGCAGAAGTGTTCACATTGCTTCGCAAGAATCGCTTTTGTGCAGAAAACACTAACACTTGTTCAGAAGGAAAGAAAGCACAGAGCCCCAGATTCTATGTTGTCCTGGAGAGCTTGCAGAGCACTGGGGAAAGGCAGGCAGAGAATTCCCTGATAGCACCTTCTCTGTGCCTGTTCACATTGCTTCGCAGAATCGCTTTTGTGCAGAAAACAGTAACACTTGTTCAGAACGAAAGAAAGCACAGAGCCCCAGATTTTATGTTGTCCTGGAGAGCTTGCAGAGCACTGGGGAAAGGGAAACAGAGAATTCCTTGCTAGCACCTTCTCTGTGCCTGGGAAGCAGAAGTGTTCACATTGCTTCACAAGAATCGCTTTTGTGCAGAAAACAGTAACACTTGTTCAGAACGAAAGAAAGCACAGAGCCCCAGATTTTATGTTGTCCTGGAGAGCTTGCAGAGCTCTGGGGAAAGGCAGGCAGAGAATTACCTGCTAGCACCTTCTCTGTGCCTGGGAAGCAGAAGTGTTCACATTGCTTCGCAGAATCGCTTTTGTGCAGAAAACAGTAACACTTGTTCAGAACGAAAGAAAGCACAGAGCCCCAGATTCTATGTTGTCCTGGAGAGCTTGCAGAGCACTGGGGAAAGGCAGGCAGAGAATTCCCTGCTAGCACCTTCTCTGTGCCTGTTCACATTGCTTCGCAGAATCGCTTTTGTGCAGAAAACAGTAACACTTGTTCAGAAGGAAAGAAAGCACAGAGCCCCAGATTTTATGTTGTCCTGGAGAGCTTGCAGAGCACTGGGGAAAGGCAGGCAGAGAATTCCCTGATAGCACCTTCTCTGTGCCTGTTCACATTGCTTCGCAGAATCGCTTTTGTGCAGAAAACACTAACACTTGTTCAGAAGGAAAGAAAGCACAGAGCCCCAGATTTTATGTTGTCCTGGAGAGCTTGCAGAGCACTGGGGAAAGGCAGGCAGAGAATTCCTTGCTAGCACCTTCTCTGTGCCTGGGAAGCAGAAGTGTTCACTTTGCTTCACAAGAATCGCTTTTGTGCAGAAAACACTAACACTTGTTCAGAACGAAAGAAAGCACAGAGCCCCAGATTTTATGTTGTCCTGGAGAGCTTGCAGAGCACTGGGGAAAGGGAAACAGAGAATTCCTTGCTAGCACCTTCTCTGTGCCTGGGAAGCAGAAGTGTTCACATTGCTTCGCAAGAATCGCTTTTGTGCAGAAAACAGTAACACTTGTTCAGAACGAAAGAAAGCACAGAGCCCCAGATTTTATGTTGTCCTGGAGAGCTTGCAGAGCACTGGGGAAAGGCAGGCAGAGAATTACCTGCTAGCACCTTCTCTGTGCCTGGGAAGCAGAAGTGTTCACATTGCTTCGCACAATCGCTTTTGTGCAGAAAACAGTAACACTTGTTCAGAACGAAAGAAAGCACAGAGCCCCAGATTCTATGTTGTCCTGGAGAGCTTGCAGAGCACTGGGGAGAGGCAGGCAGAGAATTCCCTGCTAGCACCTTCTCTGTGCCTGTTCACATTGCTTCGCAGAATCGCTTTTGTGCAGACAACACTAACAATTGTTCAGAAGGAAAGAAAGCACAGAGCCCCAGATTTTATGTTGTCCTGGAGAGCTTGCAGAGCACTGGGGAAAGGCAGGCAGAGAATTCCCTGATAGCACCTTCTCTGTGCCTGTTCACATTGCTTCGCAGAATCGCTTTTGTGCAGAAAACAGTAACACTTGTTCAGAAGGAAAGAAAGCACAGAGCCCCAGATTTTATGTTGTCCTGGAGAGCTTGCAGAGCACTGGGGAAAGGCAGGCAGAGAATTCCCTGATAGCACCTTCTCTGTGCCTGTTCACATTGCTTCGCAGAATCGCTTTTGTGCAGAAAACAGTAACACTTGTTCAGAAGGAAAGAAAGCACAGAGCCCCAGATTTTATGTTGTCCTGGAGAGCTTGCAGAGCACTGGGGAAAGGCAGGCAGAGAATTCCCTGCTAGCACCTTCTCTGTGCCTGGGAAGCAGAAGTGTTCACATTGCTTCGCAGAATCGCTTTTGTGCAGAAAACAGTAACACTTGTTCAGAACGAAAGAAAGCACAGAACTCCAGATTTGCTGTTGTCCTGGAGAGCTTGCAGAGCACTGGGGAAAGGCAGGCAGAGAATTCCCTGCTAGCACCTTCTCTGTGCCTGGGAAGCAGAAGTGTTCACATTGCTTCGCACAATCGCTTTTGTGCAGAAAACACTAACACTTGTTCAGAAGGAAAGAAAGCACAGAGCCCCAGATTTTATGTTGTCCTGGAGAGCTTGCAGAGCACTGGGGAAAGGCAGGCAGAGAATTCCTTGCTAGCACCTTCTCTGTGCCTGGGAAGCAGAAGTGTTCACATTGCTTCGCAAGAATCGCTTTTGTGCAGAAAACACTAACACTTGTTCAGAAGGAAAGAAAGCACAGAGCCCCAGATTTTATGTTGTCCTGGAGAGCTTGCAGAGCACTGGGGAAAGGCAGGCAGAGAATTACCTGCTAGCACCTTCTCTGTGCCTGGGAAGCAGAAGTGTTCACATTGCTTCGCAGAATCGCTTTTGTGCAGAAAACAGTAACACTTGTTCAGAACGAAAGAAAGCACAGAGCCCCAGATTCTATGTTGTCCTGGAGAGCTTGCAGAGCACTGGGGAAAGGCAGGCAGAGAATTCCCTGCTAGCACCTTCTCTGTGCCTGTTCACATTGCTTCGCAGAATCGCTTTTGTGCAGAAAACAGTAACACTTGTTCAGAAGGAAAGAAAGCACAGAGCCCCAGATTTTATGTTGTCCTGGAGAGCTTGCAGAGCACTGGGGAAAGGCAGGCAGAGAATTCCCTGATAGCACCTTCTCTGTGCCTGTTCACATTGCTTCGCAGAATCGCTTTTGTGCAGAAAACAGTAACACTTGTTCAGAAGGAAAGAAAGCACAGAGCCCCAGATTTTATGTTGTCCTGGAGAGCTTGCAGAGCACTGGGGAAAGGCAGGCAGAGAATTCCTTGCTAGCACCTTCTCTGTGCCTGGGAAGCAGAAGTGTTCACATTGCTTCGCAAGAATCGCTTTTGTGCAGAAAACACTAACACTTGTTCAGAAGGAAAGAAAGCACAGAGCCCCAGATTTTATGTTGTCCTGGAGAGCTTGCAGAGCACTGGGGAAAGGCAGGCAGAGAATTACCTGCTAGCACCTTCTCTGTGCCTGGGAAGCAGAAGTGTTCACATTGCTTCGCAGAATCGCTTTTGTGCAGAAAACTGTAACACTTGTTCATAACGAAAGAAAGCACAGAGCCCCAGATTCTATGTTGTCCTGGAGAGCTTGCAGAGCACTGGGGAAAGGCAGGCAGAGAATTCCTTGCTAGCACCTTCTCTGTGCCTGGGAAGCAGAAGTGTTCACATTGCTTCGCAAGAATCGCTTTTGTGCAGAAAACACTAACACTTGTTCAGAAGGAAAGAAAGCACAGAGCCCCAGATTCTATGTTGTCCTGGAGAGCTTGCAGAGCACTGGGGAAAGGCAGGCAGAGAATTCCCTGATAGCACCTTCTCTGTGCCTGTTCACATTGCTTCGCAGAATCGCTTTTGTGCAGAAAACACTAACACTTGTTCAGAAGGAAAGAAAGCACAGAGCCCCAGATTTTATGTTGTCCTGGAGAGCTTGCAGAGCACTGGGGAAAGGCAGGCAGAGAATTCCCTGCTAGCACCTTCTCTGTGCCTGGGAAGCAGAAGTGTTCACATTGCTTCGCAAGAATCGCTTTTGTGCAGAAAACAGTAACACTTGTTCAGAACGAAAGAAAGCACAGAGCCCCAGATTCTATGTTGTCCTGGAGAGCTTGCAGAGCACTGGGGAAAGGCAGGCAGAGAATTCCCTGCTAGCACCTTCTCTGTGCCTGGGAAGCAGAAGTGTTCACATTGCTTCGCAAGAATCGCTTTTGTGCAGAAAACACTAACACTTGTTCAGAAGGAAAGAAAGCACAGAGCCCCAGATTCTATGTTGTCCTGGAGAGCTTGCAGAGCACTGGGGAAAGGCAGGCAGAGAATTCCCTGATAGCACCTTCTCTGTGCCTGTTCACATTGCTTCGCAGAATCGCTTTTGTGCAGAAAACAGTAACACTTGTTCAGAACGAAAGAAAGCACAGAGCCCCAGATTTTATGTTGTCCTGGAGAGCTTGCAGAGCACTGGGGAAAGGGAAACAGAGAATTCCTTGCTAGCACCTTCTCTGTGCCTGGGAAGCAGAAGTGTTCACATTGCTTCACAAGAATCGCTTTTGTGCAGAAAACACTAACACTTGTTCAGAACGAAATAAAGCACAGAGCCCCAGATTTTATGTTGTCCTGGAGAGCTTGCAGAGCACTGGGGAAAGGGAAACAGAGAATTCCTTGCTAGCACCTTCTCTGTGCCTGGGAAGCAGAAGTGTTCACATTGCTTCGCAAGAATCGCTTTTGTGCAGAAAACAGTAACACTTGTTCAGAACGAAAGAAAGCACAGAGCCCCAGATTTTATGTTGTCCTGGAGAGCTTGCAGAGCTCTGGGGAAAGGCAGGCAGAGAATTACCTGCTAGCACCTTCTCTGTGCCTGGGAAGCAGAAGTGTTCACATTGCTTCGCAGAATCGCTTTTGTGCAGAAAACAGTAACACTTGTTCAGAACGAAAGAAAGCACAGAGCCCCAGATTCTATGTTGTCCTGGAGAGCTTGCAGAGCACTGGGGAAAGGCAGGCAGAGAATTCCCTGCTAGCACCTTCTCTGTGCCTGTTCACATTGCTTCGCAGAATCGCTTTTGTGCAGAAAACAGTAACACTTGTTCAGAAGGAAAGAAAGCACAGAGCCCCAGATTTTATGTTGTCCTGGAGAGCTTGCAGAGCACTGGGGAAAGGCAGGCAGAGAATTCCCTGATAGCACCTTCTCTGTGCCTGTTCACATTGCTTCGCAGAATCGCTTTTGTGCAGACAACACTAACAATTGTTCAGAAGGAAAGAAAGCACAGAGCCCCAGATTCTATGTTGTCCTGGAGAGCTTGCAGAGCACTGGGGAAAGGCAGGCAGAGAATTCCTTGCTAGCACCTTCGCTGTGCCTGGGAAGCAGAAGTGTTCACATTGCTTCGCAAGAATCGCTTTTGTGCAGAAAACACTAACACTTGTTCAGAAGGAAAGAAACCACAGAGCCCCAGATTTTATGTTGTCCTGGAGAGCTTGCAGAGCACTGGGGAAAGGCAGGCAGAGAATTCCCTGATAGCACCTTCTCTGTGCCTGGGAAGCAGAAGTGTTCACATTGCTTCACAAGAATCGCTTTTGTGCAGAAAACAGTAACACTTGTTCAGAAGGAAAGAAAGCACAGAGCCCCAGATTCTATGTTGTCCTGGAGAGCTTGCAGAGCACTGGGGAAAGGCAGGCAGAGAATTCCCTGATAGCACCTTCTCTGTGCCTGTTCACATTGCTTCGCAGAATCGCTTTTGTGCAGAAAACAGTAACACTTGTTCAGAACGAAAGAAAGCACAGAGCCCCAGATTTGCTGTTGTCCTGGAGAGCTAGCAGAGCACTGGGGAAAGGCAGGCAGAGAATTCCCTGCTAGCACCTTCTCTGTGCCTGGGAAGCAGAAGTGTTCACATTGCTTCGCAGAATCGCTTTTGTGCAGAAAACAGTAACACTTGTTCAGAAGGAAAGAAAGCACAGAGCCCCAGATTTTATGTTGTCCTGGAGAGCTTGCAGAGCACTGGGGAAAGGCAGGCAGAGAATTCCCTGCTAGCACCTTCTCTGTGCCTGGGAAGCAGAAGTGTTCACATTGCTTCGCAAGAATCGCTTTTGTGCAGAAAACAGTAACACTTGTTCAGAAGGAAAGAAAGCACAGAGCCCCAGATTCTATGTTGTCCTGGAGAGCTTGCAGAGCACTGGGGAAAGGCAGGCAGAGAATTCCCTGATAGCACCTTCTCTGTGCCTGTTCACATTGCTTCGCAGAATCGCTTTTGTGCAGACAATACAAACAATTGTTCAGAATGAAAGAAAGCACAGAGCCCCAGATTTTATGTTGTCCTGGAGAGCTTGCAGAGCACTGGGGAAAGGCAGGCAGAGAATTCCCTGATAGCACCTTCTCTGTGCCTGTTCACATTGCTTGGCAGAATCGCTTTTGTGCAGAAAACAGTAACACTTGTTCAGAAGGAAAGAAAGCACAGAGCCCCAGATTTTATGTTGTCCTGGAGAGCTTGCAGAGCACTGGGGAAAGGCAGGCAGAGAATTCCCTGATAGCACCTTCTCTGTGCCTGTTCACATTGCTTCGCAGAATCGCTTTTGTGCAGAAAACACTAACACTTGTTCAGAAAGAAAGAAAGCACAGAGCCCCAGATTTGCTGTTGTCCTGGAGAGCTTGCAGAGCACTGGGGAAAGGCAGGCAGAGAATTCCTTGCTAGCACCTTCGCTGTGCCTGGGAAGCAGAAGTGTTCACATTGCTTCGCAAGAATCGCTTTTGTGCAGAAAACACTAACACTTGTTCAGAAGGAAAGAAACCACAGAGCCCCAGATTTTATGTTGTCCTGGAGAGCTTGCAGAGCACTGGGGAAAGGCAGGCAGAGAATTCCCTGATAGCACCTTCTCTGTGCCTGGGAAGCAGAAGTGTTCACATTGCTTCGCAGAATCGCTTTTGTGCAGAAAACAGTAACACTTCTTCAGAACGAAAGAAAGCACAGAGCCCCAGATTTTATGTTGTCCTGGAGAGCTTGCAGAGCACTGGGGAAAGGCAGGCAGAGAATTCCCTGCTAGCACCTTCTCTGTGCCTGTTCACATTGCTTTGCAGAATCGCTTTTGTGCAGAAAACAGTAACACTTTTTCAGAAGGAAAGAAAGCAAAGAGCCCCAGATATTATGTTGCCCTGGAGAGCTTGCAGAGCACTGGGGAAAGGCAGGCAGAGAATTCCCTGCTAGCACCTTCTCTGTGCCTGGGAAGCAGAAGTGTTCACATTGCTTCGCAAGAATCGCTTTTGTGCAGAAAACAGTAAAACTTGTTCAGAACGAAAGAAAGCACACAGCCCCAGATTCTATGTTGTCCTGGAGAGCTTGCAGAGCACTGGGGAAAGGCAGGCAGAGAGTTCCCTGATAGCACCTTCTCTGTGCCTGGGAAGCAGAAGTGTTCACATTGCTTCGCAAGAATCGCTTTTGTGCAGAAAACAGTAACACTTGTTCAGAAGGAAAGAAAGCACAGAGCCCCAGATTCTATGTTGTCCTGGAGAGCTTGCAGAGCACTGGGGAAAGGCAGGCAGAGAATTCCCTGATAGCACCTTTTCTGTGCCTGTTCACATTGCTTCGCAGAATCGCTTTTGTGCAGACAACACTAACAATTGTTCAGAAGGAAAGAAAGCACAGAGCCCCAGATTCTATGTTGTCCTGGAGAGCTTGCAGAGCACTGGGGAAAGGCAGGCAGAGAATTCCCTGATAGCACCTTCTCTGTGCCTGTTCACATTGCTTCGCAGAATCGCTTTTGTGCAGAAAACAGTAACACTTGTTCAGAAGGAAAGAAAGCACAGAGCCCCAGATTTTATGTTGTCCTGGAGAGCTTGCAGAGCACTGGGGAAAGGCAGGCAGAGAATTCCCTGATAGCACCTTCTCTGTGCCTGTTCACATTGCTTCGCAGAATCGCTTTTGTGCAGAAAACACTAACACTTGTTCAGAAGGAAAGAAAGCACAGAGCCCCAGATTTGCTGTTGTCCTGGAGAGCTTGCAGAGCACTGGGGAAAGGCAGGCAGAGAATTCCTTGCTAACACCTTCTCTGTGCCTGGGAAGCAGAAGTGTTCACATTGCTTCGCAGAATCGCTTTTGTGCAGAAAACTGTAACACTTGTCCATAACGAAAGAAAGCACAGAGCCCCAGATTCTATGTTGTCCTGGAGAGCTTGCAGAGCACTGGGGAAAGGCAGGCAGAGAATTCCCTGCTAGCACCTTCTCTGTGCCTGGGAAGCAGAAGTGTTCACATTGCTTCGCAAGAATCGCTTTTGTGCAGAAAACACTAACACTTGTTCAGAATGAAAGAAAGCACAGAGCCCCAGATTTTATGTTGTCCTGGAGAGCTTGCAGAGCACTGGGGAAAGGCAAACACAGAATTCCTTGCTAGCACCTTCTCTGTGCCTGGGAAGCAGAAGTGTTCACATTGCTTCGCAGAATCGCTTTTGTGCAGAAAACAGTAACACTTGTTCAGAACGAAAGAAAGCACAGAGCCCCAGATTCTATGTTGTTCTGGAGAGCTTGCAGAGCACTGGAGAAATGCAGGCAGAGAATTCCCTGCTAGCACCTTCTCTGTGCCTGGGAAGCAGAAGTGTTCACATTGCTTGGCAGAATCGCTTTTGTGCAGAAAACAGTAACACTTGTTCAGAAGGAAAGAAAGCACAGAGCCCCAGATTCTATGTTGTCCTGGAGAGCTTGCAGAGCACTGGGGAAAGGCAGGCAGAGAATTCCCTGATAGCACCTTCTCTGTGCCTGGGAAGCAGAAGTGTTCACATTGCTTCGCAAGAATCGCTTTTGTGCAGAAAACAGTAACACTTGTTCAGAACGAAAGAAAGCACAGAGCCCCAGATTCTATGTTGTCCTGGAGAGCTTGCAGAGCACTGGGGAAAGGCAGGCAGAGAGTTCCCTGATAGCACCTTCTCTGTGCCTGTTCACATTGCTTCGCAGAATCGCTTTTGTGCAGAAAACAGTAACACTTGTTCAGAACGAAAGAAAGCAGAGAGCCCCAGATTTGCTGTTGTCCTGGAGAGCTTGCAGAGCACTGGGGAAAGGCAGGCAGAGAATTCCCTGCTAGCACCTTCTCTGTGCCTGGGAAGCAGAAGTGTTCACATTGCTTCGCAGAATCGCTTTTGTGCAGAAAACAGTAACACTTGTTCAGAAGGAAAGAAAGCACAGAGCCCCAGATTCTATGTTGTCCTGGAGAGCTTGCAGAGCACTGGGGAAAGGCAGGCAGAGAATTCCTTGCTAGCACCTTCTCTGTGCCTGTTCACATTGCTTCACCAGAATCGCTTTTGTGCAGAAAACACTAACACTTGTTCAGAACGAAAGAAAGCACAGAGCCCCAGATTTTATGTTGTCCTGGAGAGCTTGCAGAACACTGGGGAAAGGGAAACAGAGAATTCCTTGCTAGCACCTTCTCTGTGCCTGGGAAGCAGAAGTGTTCACATTGCTTCGCAAGAATCGCTTTTGTGCAGAAAACAGTAACACTTGTTCAGAACGAAAGAAAGCACAGAGCCCCAGATTTTATGTTGTCCTGGAGAGCTTGCAGAGCTCTGGGGAAAGGCAGGCAGAGAATTCCCTGCTAGCACCTTCTCTGTGCCTGTTCACATTGCTTCGCAAAATCGCTTTTGTGCAGACAACACTAACAATTGTTCAGAAGGAAAGAAAGCACAGAGCCCCAGATTCTATGTTGTCCTGGAGAGCTTGCAGAGCACTGGGGAAAGGCAGGCAGAGAATTCCCTGATAGCACCTTCTCTGTGCCTGGGAAGCAGAAGAGTTCACATTGCTTCACAAGAATCGCTTTTGTGCAGAAAACAGTAACACTTGTTCAGAACGAAAGAAAGCACAGAGCCCCAGATTCTATGTTGTCCTGGAGAGCTTGCAGAGCACTGGGGAAAGGCAGGCAGAGAATTCCCTGATAGCACCTTCTCTGTGCCTGTTCACATTGCTTCGCAGAATCGCTTTTGTGCAGAAAACAGTAACACTTGTTCAGAACGAAAGAAAGCACAGAGCCCCAGATTTGCTGTTGTCCTGGAGAGCTAGCAGAGCACTGGGGAAAGGCAGGCAGAGAATTCCCTGCTAGCACCTTCTCTGTGCCTGGGAAGCAGAAGTGTTCACATTGCTTCGCAGAATCGCTTTTGTGCAGAAAACAGTAACACTTGTTCAGAAGGAAAGAAAGCACAGAGCCCCAGATTTTATGTTGTCCTGGAGAGCTTGCAGAGCACTGGGGAAAGGCAGGCAGAGAATTCCCTGCTAGCACCTTCTCTGTGCCTGGGAAGCAGAAGTGTTCACATTGCTTCGCAAGAATCGCTTTTGTGCAGAAAACAGTAACACTTGTTCAGAAGGAAAGAAAGCACAGAGCCCCAGATTCTATGTTGTCCTGGAGAGCTTGCAGAGCACTGGGGAAAGGCAGGCAGAGAATTCCCTGATAGCACCTTCTCTGTGCCTGTTCACATTGCTTCGCAGTATCGCTTTTGTGCAGACAATACTAACAATTGTTCAGAATGAAAGAAAGCACAGAGCCCCAGATTTTATGTTGTCCTGGAGAGCTTGCAGAGCACTGGGGAAAGGCAGGCAGAGAATTCCCTGATAGCACCTTCTCTGTGCCTGTTCACATTGCTTGGCAGAATCGCTTTTGTGCAGAAAACAGTAACACTTGTTCAGAAGGAAAGAAAGCACAGAGCCCCAGATTTTATGTTGTCCTGGAGAGCTTGCAGAGCACTGGGGAAAGGCAGGCAGAGAATTCCCTGATAGCACCTTCTCTGTGCCTGTTCACATTGCTTCGCAGAATCGCTTTTGTGCAGAAAACACTAACACTTGTTCAGAACGAAAGAAAGCACAGAGCCCCAGATTTGCTGTTGTCCTGGAGAGCTTGCAGAGCACTGGGGAAAGGCAGGCAGAGAATTCCTTGCTAGCACCTTCGCTGTGCCTGGGAAGCAGAAGTGTTCACATTGCTTCGCAAGAATCGCTTTTGTGCAGAAAACACTAACACTTGTTCAGAACGAAAGAAAGCAGAGAGCCCCAGATTTTATGTTGTCCTGGAGAGCTTGCAGAGCACTGGGGAAAGGCAGGCAGAGAATTCCCTGCTAGCACCTTCTCTGTGCCTGTTCACATTGCTTTGCAGAATCGCTTTTGTGCAGAAAACAGTAACACTTTTTCAGAAGGAAAGAAAGCAAAGAGCCCCAGATATTATGTTGCCCTGGAGAGCTTGCAGAGCACTGGGGAAAGGCAGGCAGAGAATTCCCTGCTAGCACCTTCTCTGTGCCTGGGAAGCAGAAGTGTTCACATTGCTTCGCAAGAATCGCTTTTGTGCAGAAAACAGTAAAACTTGTTCAGAACGAAAGAAAGCACACAGCCCCAGATTCTATGTTGTCCTGGAGAGCTTGCAGAGCACTGGGGAAAGGCAGGCAGAGAATTCCCTGCTAGCACCTTCTCTGTGCCTGGGAAGCAGAAGTGTTCACATTGCTTCGCAAGAATCGCTTTTGTGCAGAAAACAGTAACACTTGTTCAGAAGGAAAGAAAGCACAGAGCCCCAGATTCTATGTTGTCCTGGAGAGCTTGCAGAGCACTGGGGAAAGGCAGGCAGAGAATTCCCTGATAGCACCTTTTCTGTGCCTGTTCACATTGCTTCGCAGAATCGCTTTTGTGCAGACAACACTAACAATTGTTCAGAAGGAAAGAAAGCACAGAGCCCCAGATTTTATGTTGTCCTGGAGAGCTTGCAGAGCACTGGGGAAAGGCAGGCAGAGAATTCCCTGCTAGCACCTTCTCTGTGCCTGGGAAGCAGAAGTGTTCACATTGCTTCGCAAGAATCGCTTTTGTGCAGAAAACAGTAACACTTGTTCAGAAGGAAAGAAAGCACAGAGCCCCAGATTCTATGTTGTCCTGGAGAGCTTGCAGAGCACTGGGGAAAGGCAGGCAGAGAATTCCCTGATAGCACCTTTTCTGTGCCTGTTCACATTGCTTCGCAGAATCGCTTTTGTGCAGACAACACTAACAATTGTTCAGAAGGAAAGAAAGCACAGAGCCCCAGATTTTATGTTGTCCTGGAGAGCTTGCAGAGCACTGGGGAAAGGCAGGCAGAGAATTCCCTGCTAGCACCTTCTCTGTGCCTGTTCACATTGCTTCGCAGAATCGCTTTTGTGCAGAAAACAGTAACACTTGTTCAGAAGGAAAGAAAGCACAGAGCCCCAGATTTGCTGTTGTCCTGGAGAGCTTGCAGAGCACTGGGGAAAGGCAGGCAGAGAATTCCTTGCTAACACCTTCTCTGTGCCTGGGAAGCAGAAGTGTTCACATTGCTTCGCAAGAATCGCTTTTGTGCAGAAAACACTAACACTTGTTCAGAATGAAAGAAAGCACAGAGCCCCAGATTTTATGTTGTCCTGGAGAGCTTGCAGAGCACTGGGGAAAGGCAAACACAGAATTCCTTGCTAGCACCTTCTCTGTGCCTGGGAAGCAGAAGTGTTCACATTGCTTCGCAGAATCGCTTTTGTGCAGAAAACAGTAACACTTGTTCAGAACGAAAGAAAGCACAGAGCCCCAGATTCTATGTTGTTCTGGAGAGCTTGCAGAGCACTGGGGAAAGGCAGGCAGAGAATTCCCTGCTAGCACCTTCTCTGTGCCTGGGAAGCAGAAGTGTTCACATTGCTTGGCAGAATCGCTTTTGTGCAGAAAACAGTAACACTTGTTCAGAAGGAAAGAAAGCACAGAGCCCCAGATTCTATGTTGTCCTGGAGAGCTTGCAGAGCACTGGGGAAAGGCAGGCAGAGAATTCCCTGATAGCACCTTCTCTGTGCCTGGGAAGCAGAAGTGTTCACATTGCTTCGCAAGAATCGCTTTTGTGCAGAAAACAGTAACACTTGTTCAGAACGAAAGAAAGCACAGAGCCCCAGATTCTATGTTGTCCTGGAGAGCTTGCAGAGCACTGGGGAAAGGCAGGCAGAGAGTTCCCTGATAGCACCTTCTCTGTGCCTGTTCACATTGCTTCGCAGAATCGCTTTTGTGCAGAAAACAGTAACACTTGTTCAGAACGAAAGAAAGCAGAGAGCCCCAGATTTGCTGTTGTCCTGGAGAGCTTGCAGAGCACTGGGGAAAGGCAGGCAGAGAATTCCCTGCTAGCACCTTCTCTGTGCCTGGGAAGCAGAAGTGTTCACATTGCTTCGCAGAATCGCTTTTGTGCAGAAAACAGTAACACTTGTTCAGAAGGAAAGAAAGCACAGAGCCCCAGATTTTATGTTGTCCTGGAGAGCTTGCAGAGCACTGGGGAAAGGCAGGCAGAGAATTCCCTGATAGCACCTTCTCTGTGCCTGTTCACATTGCTTCGCAGAATCGCTTTTGTGCAGAAAACAGTAACACTTGTTCAGAAGGAAAGAAACCAGAGAGCCCCAGATTTTATGTTGTCCTGGAGAGCTTGCAGAGCACTGGGGAAAGGCAGGCAGAGAATTCCTTGCTAGCACCTTCTCTGTGCCTGGGAAGCAGAAGTGTTCACATTGCTTCGCAAGAATCGCTTTTGTGCAGAAAACACTAACACTTGTTCAGAAGGAAAGAAAGCACAGAGCCCCAGATTCTATGTTGTCCTGGAGAGCTTGCAGAGCACTGGGGAAAGGCAGGCAGAGAATTCCCTGATAGCACCTTCTCTGTGCCTGGGAAGCAGACGTGTTCACATTGCTTCGCAAGAATCGCTTTTGTGCAGAAAACAGTAACACTTGTTCAGAACGAAAGAAAGCACAGAGCCCCAGATTCTATGTTGTCCTGGAGAGCTTGCAGAGCACTGGGGAAAGGCAGGCAGAGAGTTCCCTGATAGCACCTTCTCTGTGCCTGTTCACATTGCTTCGCAGAATCGCTTTTGTGCAGAAAACAGTAACACTTGTTCAGAACGAAAGAAAGCAGAGAGCCCCAGATTTGCTGTTGTCCTGGAGAGCTTGCAGAGCACTGGGGAAAGGCAGGCAGAGAATTCCCTGCTAGCACCTTCTCTGTGCCTGGGAAGCAGAAGTGTTCACATTGCTTCGCAGAATCGCTTTTGTGCAGAAAACAGTAACACTTGTTCAGAAGGAAAGAAAGCACAGAGCCCCAGATTTTATGTTGTCCTGGAGAGCTTGCAGAGCACTGGGGAAAGGCAGGCAGAGAATTCCCTGATAGCACCTTCTCTGTGCCTGTTCACATTGCTTCGCAGAATCGCTTTTGTGCAGAAAACAGTAACACTTGTTCAGAAGGAAAGAAACCAGAGAGCCCCAGATTTTATGTTGTCCTGGAGAGCTTGCAGAGCACTGGGGAAAGGCAGGCAGAGAATTCCTTGCTAGCACCTTCTCTGTGCCTGGGAAGCAGAAGTGTTCACATTGCTTCGCAAGAATCGCTTTTGTGCAGAAAACACTAACACTTGTTCAGAAGGAAAGAAAGCACAGAGCCCCAGATTTGCTGTTGTCCTGGAGAGCTTGCAGAGCACTGGGGAAAGGCAGGCAGAGAATTCCTTGCTAGAACCTTCTCTGTGCCTGGGAAGCAGAAGTGTTCACATTGCTTCGCAGAATCGCTTTTGTGCAGAAAACTGTAACACTTGTTCATAACGAAAGAAAGCACAGAGCCCCAGATTCTATGTTGTCCTGGAGAGCTTGCAGAGCACTGGGGAAAGGCAGGCAGAGAATTCCTTGCTAGCACCTTCTCTGTGCCTGGGAAGCAGAAGTGTTCACATTGCTTCGCAAGAATCGCTTTTGTGCAGAAAACACTAACACTTGTTCAGAATGAAAGAAAGCACAGAGCCCCAGATTTTATGTTGTCCTGGAGAGCTTGCAGAGCACTGGGGAAAGGCAAGCAGAGAATTCCTTGCTAGCACCTTCTCTGTGCCTGGGAAGCAGAAATGTTCACATTGCTTGGCAGAATCGCTTTTGTGCAGAAAACAGTAACACTTGTTCAGAACGAAAGAAAGCACAGAGCCCCAGATTCTATGTTGTCCTGGAGAGCTTGCAGAGCACTGGGGAAAGGCAGGCAGAGAATTCCCTGATAGCACCTTCTCTGTGCCTGGGAAGCAGAAGTGTTCACATTGCTTCGCAAGAATCGCTTTTGTGCAGAAAAGAGTAACACTTGTTCAGAACGAAACAAAGCACAGAGCCCCAGATTCTATGTTGTCCTGGAGAGCTTGCAGAGCACTGGGGAAAGGCAGGCAGAGAATTCCCTGATAGCACCTTCTCTGTGCCTGTTCACATTGCTTCGCAGAATCGCTTTTGTGCAGAAAACAGTAACACTTCTTCAGAACGAAAGAAAGAACAGAGCCCCAGATTTTATGTTGTCCTGGAGAGCTTGCAGAGCACTGGGGAAAGGCAGGCAGAGAATTCCCTGCTAGCACCTTCTCTGTGCCTGGGAAGCAGAAGTGTTCACATTGCTTCGCAAGAATCGCTTTTGTGCAGAAAACTGTAACACTTGTTCAGAAGGAAAGAAAGCACAGAGCCCCAGATTCTATGTTGTCCTGGAGAGCTTGCAGAGCACTGGGGAAAGGCAGGCAGAGAATTACCTGCTAGCACCTTCTCTGTGCCTGGGAAGCAGAAGTGTTCACATTGCTTCGCAAGAATCGCTTTTGTGCAGAAAACAGTAACACTTGTTCAGAAGGAAAGAAAGCACAGAGCCCCAGATTTTATGTTGTCCTGGAGAGCTTGCAGAGCACTGGGGAAAGGCAGGCAGAGAATTCCCTGATAGCACCTTCTCTGTGCCTGTTCACATTGCTTCGCAGAATCGCTTTTGTGCAGAAAACACTAACACTTGTTCAGAAGGAAAGAAAGCACAGAGCCCCAGATTTGCTGTTGTCCTGGAGAGCTTGCAGAGCACTGGGGAAAGGCAGGCAGAGAATTCCTTGCTAGCACCTTCTCTGTGCCTGGGAAGCAGAAGTGTTCACATTGCTTCGCAAGAATCGCTTTTGTGCAGAAAACACTAACACTTGTTCAGAAGGAAAGAAAGCACAGAGCCCCAGATTTTATGTTGTCCTGGAGAGCTTGCAGAGCACTGGGGAAAGGCAGGCAGAGAATTCCTTGCTAGCACCTTCTCTGTGCCTGGGAAGCAGAAGTGTTCACATTGCTTCGCAGAATCGCTTTTGTGCAGAAAACTGTAACACTTGTTCATAACGAAAGAAAGCACAGAGCCCCAGATTCTATGTTGTCCTGGAGAGCTTGCAGAGCACTGGGGAAAGGCAGGCAGAGAATTCCCTGCTAGCACCTTCTCTGTGCCTGGGAAGCAGAAGTGTTCACATTGCTTCGCAAGAATCGCTTTTGTGCAGAAAACACTAACACTTGTTCAGAATGAAAGAAAGCACAGAGCCCCAGATTTTATGTTGTCCGGGAGAGCTTGCAGAGCACTGGGGAAAGGCAAACACAGAATTCCTTGCTAGCACCTTCTCTGTGCCTGGGAAGCAGAAGTGTTCACATTGCTTCGCAGAATCGCTTTTGTGCAGAAAACAGTAACACTTGTTCAGAACGAAAGAAAGCACAGAGCCCCAGATTCTATGTTGTTCTGGAGAGCTTGCAGAGCACTGGGGAAAGGCAGGCAGAGAATTCCCTGCTAGCACCTTCTCTGTGCCTGGGAAGCAGAAGTGTTCACATTGCTTCGCAGAATCGCTTTTGTGCAGAAAACAGTAACACTTGTTCAGAAGGAAAGAAAGCACAGAGCCCCAGATTCTATGTTGTCCTGGAGAGCTTGCAGAGCACTGGGGAAAGGCAGGCAGAGAATTCCCTGCTAGCACCTTCTCTGTGCCTGGGAAGCAGAAGTGTTCACATTGCTTCGCAGAATCGCTTTTGTGCAGAAAACAGTAACACTTGTTCAGAAGGAAAGAAAGCACAGAGCCCCAGATTTTATGTTGTCCTGGAGAGCTTGCAGAGCACTGGGGAAAGGCAGGCAGAGAATTCCCTGCTAGCACCTTCTCTGTGCCTGTTCACATTGCTTCGCAGAATCGCTTTTGTGCAGACAACACTAACAATTGTTCAGAAGGAAAGAAAGCACAGAGCCCCAGATTTTATGTTGTCCTGGAGAGCTTGCAGAGCACTGGGGAAAGGCAGGCAGAGAATTCCCTGATAGCACCTTCTCTGTGCCTGTTCACATTGCTTCGCAGAATCGCTTTTGTGCAGAAAACAGTAACACTTGTTCAGAAGGAAAGAAAGCACAGAGCCCCAGATTTTATGTTGTCCTGGAGAGCTTGCAGAGCACTGGGGAAAGGCAGGCAGAGAATTCCCTGATAGCACCTTCTCTTTGCCTGTTCACATTGCTTCGCAGAATCGCTTTTGTGCAGAAAACACTAACACTTGTTCAGAAGGAAAGAAAGCACAGAGCCCCAGATTCTATGTTGTCCTGGAGAGCTTGCAGAGCACTGGGGAAAGGCAGGCAGAGAATTCCCTGCTAGCACCTTCTCTGTGCCTGTTCACATTGCTTCGCAGAATCGCTTTTGTGCAGAAAACAGTAACACTTGTTCAGAATGAAAGAAAGCACAGAGCCCCAGATTTTATGTTGTCCTGGAGAGCTTGCAGAGCACTGGGGAAAGGGAAACAGAGAATTCCTTGCTAGCACCTTCTCTGTGCCTGGCTAAGCAGAAGTGTTCACATTGCTTCGCAGAATCGCTTTTGTGCAGAAAACAGTAACACTTCTTCAGAACGAAAGAAAGCACAGAGCCCCAGATTTTATGTTGTCCTGGAGAGCTTGCAGAGCACTGGGGAAAGGCAGGCAGAGAATTCCCTGCTAGCACCTTCTCTGTGCCTGTTCACATTGCTTCGCAGAATCGCTTTTGTGCAGAAAACAGTAACACTTGTTCAGAAGGAAAGAAAGCAAAGAGCCCCAGATATTATGTTGTCCTGGAGAGCTTGCAGAGCACTGGGGAAAGGCAGGCAGAGAATTCCTTGCTAGCACCTTCTCTGTGCCTGGGAAGCAGAAGTGTTCACATTGCTTCGCAAGAATCGCTTTTGTGCAGAAAACAGTAACACTTGTTCAGAACGAAAGAAAGCACAGAGCCCCAGATTCTATGTTGTCCTGGAGAGCTTGCAGAGCACTGGGGAAAGGCAGGCACAGAGTGCCCTGATAGCACCTTCTCTGTGCCTGTTCACATTGCTTCGCAGAATCGCTTTTGTGCAGAAAACAGTAACACTTGTTCAGAACGAAAGAAAGCACAGAGCCCCAGATTTGCTGTTGTCCTGGAGAGCTTGCAGAGCACTGGGGAAAGGCAGGCAGAGAATTCCCTGCTAGCACCTTCTCTGTGCCTGGGAAGCAGAAGTGTTCACATTGCTTCGCAGAATCGCTTTTGTGCAGAAAACAGTAACACTTGTTCAGAAGGAAAGAAAGCACAGAGCCCCAGATTTTATGTTGTCCTGGAGAGCTTGCAGAGCACTGGGGAAAGGCAGGCAGAGAATTCCCTGCTAGCACCTTCTCTGTGCCTGGGAAGCAGAAGTGTTCACATTGCTTCGCAAGAATAGCTTTTGTGCAGAAAACAGTAACACTTGTTCAGAAGGAAAGAAAGCACAGAGCCCCAGATTCTATGTTGTCCTGGAGAGCTTGCAGAGCACTGGGGAAAGGCAGGCAGAGAATTCCCTGATAGCACCTTCTCTGTGCCTGTTCACATTGCTTCGCAGAATCGCTTTTGTGCAGACAACACTAACAATTGTTCAGAAGGAAAGAAAGCACAGAGCCCCAGATTTTATGTTGTCCTGGAGAGCTTGCAGAGCACTGGGGAAAGGCAGGCAGAGAATTCCCTGATAGCACCTTCTCTGTGCCTGTTCACATTGCTTGGCAGAATCGCTTTTGTGCAGAAAACAGTAACACTTGTTCAGAAGGAAAGAAAGCACAGAGCCCCAGATTTTATGTTGTCCTGGAGAGCTTGCAGAGCACTGAGGAAAGGCAGGCAGAGAATTCCCTGATAGCACCTTCTCTGTGCCTGTTCACATTGCTTCGCAGAATCGCTTTTGTGCAGAAAACAGTAACACTTGTTCAGAACGAAAGAAAGCACAGAGCCCCAGATTCTATGTTGTCCTGGAGAGCTTGCAGAGCACTGGGGAAAGGCAGGCAGAGAATTCCTTGCTAGCACCTTCTCTGTGCCTGGGAAGCAGAAGTGTTCACATTGCTTCGCAAGAATCGCTTTTGTGCAGAAAACACTAACACTTGTTCAGAAGGAAAGAAAGCACAGAGCCCCAGATTTTATGTTGTCCTGGAGAGCTTGCAGAGCACTGGGGAAAGGCAGGCAGAGAATTCCTTGCTAGCACCTTCTCTGTGCCTGGGAAGCAGAAGTGTTCACATTGCTTCGCAGAATCGCTTTTGTGCAGAAAACTGTAACACTTGTTCATAACGAAAGAAAGCACAGAGCCCCAGATTCTATGTTGTCCTGGAGAGCTTGCAGAGCACTGGGGAAAGGCAGGCAGAGAATTCCCTGCTAGCACCTTCTCTGTGCCTGGGAAGCAGAAGTGTTCACATTGCTTCGCAAGAATCGCTTTTGTGCAGAAAACAGTAACACTTGTTCAGAATGAAAGAAAGCACAGAGCCCCAGATTTTATGTTGTCCTGGAGAGCTTGCAGAGCACTGGGGAAAGGGAAACAGAGAATTCCTTGCTAGCACCTTCTCTGTGCCTGGGAAGCAGAAGGTGTTCACATTGCTTCGCAGAATCGCTTTTGTGCAGAAAACAGTAACACTTCTTCAGAACGAAAGAAAGCACAGAGCCCCAGATTTTATGTTGTCCTGGAGAGCTTGCAGAGCACTGGGGAAAGGCAGGCAGAGAATTCCCTGCTAGCACCTTCTCTGTGCCTGTTCACATTGCTTCGCAGAATCGCTTTTGTGCAGAAAACAGTAACACTTGTTCAGAAGGAAAGAAAGCAAAGAGCCCCAGATATTATGTTGCCCTGGAGAGCTTGCAGAGCACTGGGGAAAGGCAGGCAGAGATTTCCCTGCTAGCACCTTCTCTGTGCCTGGGAAGCAGAATTGTTCACATTGCTTCGCAAGAATCCCTTTTGTGCAGAAAACAGTAACACTTGTTCAGAAGGAAAGAAAGCACACAGCCCCAGATTCTATGTTGTCCTGGAGAGCTTGCAGAGCTCTGGGGAAAGGCAGGCAGAGAATTACCTGCTAGCACCTTCTCTGTGCCTGGGAAGCAGAAGTGTTCACATTGCTTCGCAAGAATCGCTTTTGTGCAGAAAACAGTAACACTTGTTCAGAAGGAAAGAAAGCACAGAGCCCCAGATTCTATGTTGTCCTGGAGAGCTTGCAGAGCTCTGGAGAAAGGCAGGCAGAGAATTCCCTGATAGCACCTTTTCTGTGCCTGTTCACATTGCTTCGCAGAATCGCTTTTGTGCAGACAACACTAACAATTGTTCAGAAGGAAAGAAAGCACAGAGCCCCAGATTTTATGTTGTCCTGGAGAGCTTGCAGAGCACTGGGGAAAGGCAGGCAGAGAATTCCCTGCTAGCACCTTCTCTGTGCCTGTTCACATTGCTTCGCAGAATCGCTTTTGTGCAGAAAACAGTAACACTTGTTCAGAAGGAAAGAAAGCACAGAGCCCCAGATTTTATGTTGTCCTGGAGAGCTTGCAGAGCACTGGGGAAAGGCAGGCAGAGAATTCCCTGATAGCACCTTCTCTGTGCCTGTTCACATTGCTTCGCAGAATTGCTTTTGTGCAGAAAACACTAACACTTGTTCAGAAGGAAAGAAAGCACAGAGCCCCAGATTTGCTGTTGCCCTGGAGAGCTTGCAGAGCACTGGGGAAAGGCAGGCAGAGAATTCCTTGCTAGCACCTTCTCTGTGCCTGGGAAGCAGAAGTGTTCACATTGCTTCGCAAGAATCGCTTTTGTGCAGAAAATAGTAACAGTTGTTCAGAAGGAAAGAAAGCACAGAGCCCCAGATTTTATGTTGTCCTGGAGAGCTTGCAGAGCACTGGGGAAAGGCAGGCAGAGAATTCCTTGCTAACACCTTCTCTGTGCCTGGGAAGCAGAAGTGTTCACATTGCTTCGCAGAATCGCTTTTGTGCAGAAAACTGTAACACTTGTTCATAACGAAAGAAAGCACAGAGCCCCAGATTCTATGTTGTCCTGGAGAGCTTGCAGAGCACTGGGGAAAGGCAGGCAGAGAATTCCCTGCTAGCACCTTCTCTGTGCCTGGGAAGCAGAAGTGTTCACATTGCTTCGCAAGAATCGCTTTTGTGCAGAAAACACTAACACTTGTTCAGAATGAAAGAAAGCACAGAGCCCCAGATTTTATGTTGTCCTGGAGAGCTTGCAGAGCACTGGGGAAAGGCAAACACAGAATTCCTTGCTAGCACCTTCTCTGTGCCTGGGAAGCAGAAGTGTTCACATTGCTTCGCAGAATCGCTTTTGTGCAGAAAACAGTAACACTTGTTCAGAACGAAAGAAAGCACAGAGCCCCAGATTCTATGTTGTTCTGGAGAGCTTGCAGAGCACTGGGGAAAGGCAGGCAGAGAATTCCCTGCTAGCACCTTCTCTGTGCCTGGGAAGCAGAAGTGTTCACATTGCTTGGCAGAATCGCTTTTGTGCAGAAAACAGTAACACTTGTTCAGAAGGAAAGAAAGCACAGAGCCCCAGATTCTATGTTGTCCTGGAGAGCTTGCAGAGCACTGGGGAAAGGCAGGCAGAGAATTCCCTGATAGCACCTTCTCTGTGCCTGGGAAGCAGAAGTGTTCACATTGCTTCGCAAGAATCGCTTTTGTGCAGAAAACAGTAACACTTGTTCAGAACGAAAGAAAGCACAGAGCCCCAGATTCTATGTTGTCCTGGAGAGCTTGCAGAGCACTGGGGAAAGGCAGGCAGAGAGTTCCCTGATAGCACCTTCTCTGTGCCTGTTCACATTGCTTCGCAGAATCGCTTTTGTGCAGAAAACACTAACACTTGTTCAGAACGAAAGAAAGCACAGAGCCCCAGATTTGCTGTTGTCCTGGAGAGCTTGCAGAGCACTGGGGAAAGGCAGGCAGAGAATTCCCTGCTAGCACCTTCTCTGTGCCTGGGAAGCAGAAGTGTTCACATTGCTTCGCAGAATCGCTTTTGTGCAGACAACACTAACAATTGTTCAGAAGGAAAGAAAGCACAGAGCCCCAGATTTTATGTTGTCCTGGAGAGCTTGCAGAGCACTGGGGAAAGGCAGGCAGAGAATTCCCTGATAGCACCTTCTCTGTGCCTGTTCACATTGCTTCGCAGAATCGCTTTTGTGCAGAAAACAGTAACACTTGTTCAGAAGGAAAGAAAGCACAGAGCCCCATATTCTGTGTTGTCCTGGAGAGCTTGCAGAGCACTGGGGAAAGGCAGGCAGAGAATTCCCTGCTAGCACCTTCTCTGTGCCTGGGAAGCAGAAGTGTTCACATTGCTTCGCAAGAATCGCTTTTGTGCAGAAAACACTAACACTTGTTCAGAACGAAAGAAAGCACAGAGCCCCAGATTCTATGTTGTTCTGGAGAGCTTGCAGAGCACTGGGGAAAGGCAGGCAGAGAATTCCCTGCTAGCACCTTCTCTGTGCCTGGGAAGCAGAAGTGTTCACATTGCTTCGCAGAATCGCTTTTGTGCAGAAAACAGTAACACTTGTTCAGAACGAAAGAAAGCACAGAGCCCCAGATTCTATGTTGTCCTGGAGAGCTTGCAGAGCACTGGGGAATGGCAGGCAGAGAATTCCTTGCTAGCACCTTCTCTGTGCCTGGGAAGCAGAAGTGTTCACATTGCTTGGCAGAATAGCTTTTGTGCAGAAAACAGTAACACTTGTTCAGAACGAAAGAAAGCACAGAGCCCCAGATTCTATGTTGTCCTGGAGAGCTTGCAGAGCACTGGGGAAAGGCAGGCAGAGAATTCCTTGCTAGCACCTTCTCTGTGCCTGGGAAGCAGAAGTGTTCACATTGCTTCGCAAGAATCGCTTTTGTGCAGAAAACACTAACACTTGTTCAGAACGAAAGAAAGCACAGAGCCCCAGATTTTATGTTGTCCTGGAGAGCTTGCAGAGCACTAGGGAAAGGGAAACAGAGAATTCCTTGCTAGCACCTTCTCTGTGCCTGGGAAGCAGAAGTGTTCACATTGCTTCGCAGAATCGCTTTTGTGCAGAAAACAGTAACACTTCTTCAGAACGAAAGAAAGCACAGAGCCCCAGATTTTATGTTGTCCTGGAGAGCTTGCAGAGCACTGGGGAAAGGCAGGCAGAGAATTCCCTGCTAGCACCTTCTCTGTGCCTGTTCACATTGCTTCGCAGAATCGCTTTTGTGCAGAAAACAGTAACACTTGTTCAGAATGAAAGAAAGCAAAGAGCCCCAGATATTATGTTGCCCTGGAGAGCTTGCAGAGCACTGGGGAAAGGCAGGCAGAGAATTCCCTGCTAGCACCTTCTCTGTGCCTGGGAAGCAGAAGTGTTCACATTGCTTCGCAAGAATCGCTTTTGTGCAGAAAACAGTAACACTTGTTCAGAACGAAAGAAAGCACAGAGCCCCAGATTCTATGTTGTCCTGGAGAGCTTGCAGAGCACTGGGGAAAGGCAGGCAGAGAATTCCCTGCTAGCACCTTCTCTGTGCGTGTTCACATTGCTTCGCAGAATCGCTTTTGTGCAGAAAACAGTAACACTTGTTCAGAACGAAAGAAAGCACAGAGCCCCAGATTCTATGTTGTCCTGGAGAGCTTGCAGAGCACTGGGGAAAGGCAGGCAGAGAATTCCCTGCTAGCACCTTCTCTGTGCCTGGGAAGCAGAAGTGTTCACATTGCTTCGCAGAATCGCTTTTCTGCAGAAAACACTAACACTTGTTCAGAAGGAAAGAAAGCACAGAGCCCCAGATTTTATGTTGTCCTGGAGAGCTTGCAGAGCACTGGGGAAAGGCAGGCAGAGAATTCCCTGATAGCACCTTCTCTGTGCCTGTTCACATTGCTTCGCAGAATCGCTTTTGTGCAGAAAACAGTAACACTTGTTCAGAAGGAAAGAAAGCACAGAGCCCCAGATTTTATGTTGTCCTGGAGAGCTTGCAGAGCACTGGGGAAAGGCAGGCAGAGAATTCCCTGATAGCACCTTCTCTGGGCCTGGGAAGCAGAAGTGTTCACATTGCTTCGCAAGAATTGCTTTTGTGCAGAAAACAGTAACACTTGTTCAGAAGGAAAGAAAGCACAGAGCCCCAGATTTTATGTTGTCCTGGAGAGCTTGCAGAGCACTGGGGAAAGGCAGGCAGAGAATTCCCTGCTAGCACCTTCTCTGTGCCTGTTCACATTGCTTCGCAGAATCGCTTTTGTGCAGAAAACAGTAACACTTGTTCAGAAGGAAAGAAAGCACAGAGCCCCAGATTCTGTGTTGTCCTGGAGAGCTTGCAGAGCACTGGGGAAAGGCAGGCAGAGAATTCCCTGCTAGCACCTTCTCTGTGCCTGGGAAGCAGAAGTGTTCACATTGCTTCGCAAGAATCGCTTTTGTGCAGAAAACACTAACACTTGTTCAGAACGAAAGAAAGCACAGAGCCCCAGATTCTATGTTGTTCTGGAGAGCTTGCAGAGCACTGGGGAAAGGCAGGCAGAGAATTCCCTGCTAGCACCTTCTCTGTGCCTGGGAAGCAGAAGTGTTCACATTGCTTCGCAGAATCGCTTTTGTGCAGAAAACAGTAACACTTGTTCAGAACGAAAGAAAGCACAGAGCCCCAGATTCTATGTTGTCCTGGAGAGCTTGCAGAGCACTGGGGAATGGCAGGCAGAGAATTCCTTGCTAGCACCTTCTCTGTGCCTGGGAAGCAGAAGTGTTCACATTGCTTCGCAAGAATCGCTTTTGTGCAGAAAACAGTAACACTTGTTCAGAAGGAAAGAAAGCACAGAGCCCCAGATTTTATGTTGTCCTGGAGAGCTTGCAGAGCACTGGGGAAAGGCAGGCAGAGAATTCCCTGCTAGCACCTTCTCTGTGCCTGTTCACATTGCTTCGCAGAATCGCTTTTGTGCAGAAACCACTAACACTTGTTCAGAAGGAAAGAAAGCACAGAGCCCCAGATTCTGTGTTGTCCTGGAGAGCTTGCAGAGCACTGGGGAAAGGCAGGCAGAGAATGCCCTGCTAGCACCTTCTCTGTGCCTGGGAAGCAGAAGTGTTCACATTGCTTCGCAAGAATCGCTTTTGTGCAGAAAACACTAACACTTGTTCAGAACGAAAGAAAGCACAGAGCCCCAGATTCTATGTTGTTCTGGAGAGCTTGCAGAGCACTGGGGAAACGCAGGCAGAGAATTCCCTGATAGCACCTTCTCTGTGCCTGTTCACATTGCTTCGCAGAATCGCTTTTGTGCAGAAAACAGTAACACTTGTTCTGAAGGAAAGAAAGCACAGAGCCCCAGATTTTATGTTGTCCTGGAGAGCTTGCAGAGCACTGGGGACAGGCAGGCAGAGAATTCCCTGCTAGCACCTTCTCTGTGCCTGTTCACATTGCTTCGCACAATCGCTTTTGTGCAGAAAACAGTAACACTTGTTCAGAACGAAAGAAAGCACAGAGCCCCAGATTCTATGTTGTCCTGGAGAGCTTGCAGAGCACTGGGGAAAGGCAGGCAGAGAATTCCCTGATAGCACCTTCTCTGTGCCTGGGAAGCAGAAGTGTTCACATTGCTTCGCAAGAATCGCTTTTGTGCAGAAAACACTAACACTTGTTCAGAACGAAAGAAAGCACAGAGCCCCAGATTTTATGTTGTCCTGGAGAGCTTGCAGAGCACTGGGGAAAGGCAAACAGAGAATTCCTTGCTAGCACCTTCTCTGTGCCTGGGAAGCAGAAGTGTTCACATTGCTTCGCAGAATCGCTTTTGTGCAGAAAACAGTAACACTTCTTCAGAACGAAAGAAAGAACAGAGCCCCAGATTCTATGTTGTCCTGGAGAGCTTGCACAGCACTGGGGAAAGGCAGGCAGAGAATTCCCTGATAGCACCTTCTCTGTGCCTGTTCACATTGCTTCGCAGAATCGCTTTTGTGCAGAAAACAGTAACACTTGTTCAGAATGAAAGAAAGCAAAGAGCCCCAGATATTATGTTGCCCTGGAGAGCTTGCAGAGCACTGGGGAAAGGCAGGCAGAGAATTCCCTGCTAGCACCTTCTCTGTGCCTGGGAAGCAGAAGTGTTCACATTGCTTCGCAAGAATCGCTTTTGTGCAGAAAACAGTAACACTTGTTCAGAACGAAAGAAAGCACAGAGCCCCAGATTCTATGTTGTCCTGGAGAGCTTGCAGAGCACTGGGGAAAGGCAGGCAGAGAATTCCCTGCTAGCACCTTCTCTGTGCCTGGGAAGCAGAAGTGTTCACATTGCTTCGCAAGAATCGCTTTTGTGCAGAAAACACTAACACTTGTTCAGAAGGAAAGAAAGCACAGAGCCCCAGATTTGCTGTTGTCCTGGAGAGCTTGCAGAGCACTGGGGAAAGGCAGGCAGAGAATTCCCTGCTAGCACCTTCTCTGTGCCTGTTCACATTGCTTCGCAGAATCGCTTTTGTGCAGAAAACAGTAACACTTGTTCAGAATGAAAGAAAGCAAAGAGCCCCAGATATTATGTTGCCCTGGAGAGCTTGCAGAGCACTGGGGAAAGGCAGGCAGAGAATTCCCTGCTAGCACCTTCTCTGTGCCTGGGAAGCAGAAGTGTTCACATTGCTTCGCAAGAATCGCTTTTGTGCAGAAAACACTAACACTTGTTCAGAACGAAAGAAAGAACAGAGCCCCAGATTTTATGTTGTCCTGGAGAGCTTGCAGAGCACTGGGGAAAGGCAAACAGAGAATTCCTTGCTAGCACCTTCTCTGTGCCTGGGAAGCAGAAGTGTTCACATTGCTTCGCAGAATCGCTTTTGTGCAGAAAACAGTAACACTTCTTCAGAACGAAAGAAAGAACAGAGCCCCAGATTTTATGTTGTCCTGGAGAGCTTGCACAGCACTGGGGAAAGGCAGGCAGAGAATTCCCTGATAGCACCTTCTCTGTGCCTGTTCACATTGCTTCGCAGAATCGCTTTTGTGCAGTAAACAGTAACACTTGTTCAGAACGAAAGAAAGCAAAGAGCCCCAGATATTATGTTGCCCTGGAGAGCTTGCAGAGCACTGGGGAAAGGCAGGCAGAGAATTCCCTGATAGCACCTTCTCTGTGCCTGGGAAGCAGAAGTGTTCACTTTGCTTCGCAAGAATCGCTTTTGTGCAGAAAACAGTAACACTTGTTCAGAACGAAAGAAAGCACAGAGCCCCAGATTTTATGTTGTCCTGGAGAGCTTGCAGAGCACTGGGGAAAGGCAGGCAGAGAATTCCCTGCTAGCACCTTCTCTGTGCCTGTTCACATTGCTTCGCAGAATCGCTTTTGTGCAGAAAACAGTAACACTTGTTCAGAACGAAAGAAAGCACAGAGCCCCAGATTCTATGTTGTCCTGGAGAGCTTGCAGAGCACTGGGGAAAGGCAGGCAGAGAATTCCCTGCTAGCACCTTCTCTGTGCCTGTTCACATTGCTTCGCAGAATCGCTTTTGTGCAGAAACCACTAACACTTGTTCAGAACGAAAGAAAGCACAGAGCCCCAGATTCTGTGTTGTCCTGGAGAGCTTGCAGAGCACTGGGGAAAGGCAGGCAGAGAATTCCCTGCTAGCACCTTCTCTGTGCCTGGGAAGCAGAAGTGTTCACATTGCTTCGCAGAATCGCTTTTGTGCAGAAAACAGTAACACTTGTTCAGAACGAAAGAAAGCACAGAGCCCCAGATTCTATGTTGTCCTGGAGAGCTTGCAGAGCACTGGGGAATGGCAGGCAGAGAATTCCTTGCTAGCACCTTCTCTGTGCCTGGGAAGCAGAAGTGTTCACATTGCTTGGCAGAATAGCTTTTGTGCAGAAAACAGTAACACTTGTTCAGAACGAAAGAAAGCACAGAGCCCCAGATTCTATGTTGTCCTGGAGAGCTTGCAGAGCACTGGGGAAAGGCAGGCAGAGAATTCCTTGCTAGCACCTTCTCTGTGCCTGGGAAGCAGAAGTGTTCACATTGCTTCGCAAGAATCGCTTTTGTGCAGAAAACACTAACACTTGTTCAGAACGAAAGAAAGCACAGAGCCCCAGATTCTATGTTGTCCTGGAGAGCTTGCAGAGCACTAGGGAAAGGGAAACAGAGAATTCCTTGCTAGCACCTTCTCTGTGCCTGGGAAGCAGAAGTGTTCACATTGCTTCGCAGAATCGCTTTTGTGCAGAAAACAGTAACACTTCTTCAGAACGAAAGAAAGCACAGAGCCCCAGATTTTATGTTGTCCTGGAGAGCTTGCAGAGCACTGGGGAAAGGCAGGCAGAGAATTCCCTGCTAGCACCTTCTCTGTGCCTGTTCACATTGCTTCGCAGAATCGCTTTTGTGCAGAAAACAGTAACACTTGTTCAGAATGAAAGAAAGCAAAGAGCCCCAGATATTATGTTGCCCTGGAGAGCTTGCAGAGCACTGGGGAAAGGCAGGCAGAGAATTCCCTGATAGCACCTTCTCTGTGCCTGGGAAGCAGAAGTGTTCACATTGCTTCGCAAGAGTCGCTTTTGTGCAGAAAACACTAACACTTGTTCAGAAGGAAAGAAAGCACAGAGCCCCAGATTTTATGTTGTCCTGGAGAGCTTGCAGAGCACTGGGGAAAGGCAGGCAGAGAATTCCCTGCTAGCACCTTCTCTGTGCCTGGGAAGCAGAAGTGTTCACATTGCTTCGCAAGAATCGCTTTTGTGCAGAAAACAGTAACACTTGTTCAGAACGAAAGAAAGCACAGAGCCCCAGATTCTATGTTGTCCTGGAGAGCTTGCAGAGCACTGGGGAAAGGCAGGCAGAGAATTCCCTGCTAGCACCTTCTCTGTGCGTGTTCACATTGCTTCGCAGAATCGCTTTTGTGCAGAAAACAGTAACACTTGTTCAGAACGAAAGAAAGCACAGAGCCCCAGATTCTATGTTGTCCTGGAGAGCTTGCAGAGCACTGGGGAAAGGCAGGCAGAGAATTCCCTGCTAGCACCTTCTCTGTGCCTGGGAAGCAGAAGTGTTCACATTGCTTCGCAGAATCGCTTTTCTGCAGAAAACACTAACACTTGTTCAGAAGGAAAGAAAGCACAGAGCCCCAGATTTTATGTTGTCCTGGAGAGCTTGCAGAGCACTGGGGAAAGGCAGGCAGAGAATTCCCTGATAGCACCTTCTCTGTGCCTGTTCACATTGCTTCGCAGAATCGCTTTTGTGCAGAAAACAGTAACACTTGTTCAGAAGGAAAGAAAGCACAGAGCCCCAGATTTTATGTTGTCCTGGAGAGCTTGCAGAGCACTGGGGAAAGGCAGGCAGAGAATTCCCTGATAGCACCTTCTCTGGGCCTGGGAAGCAGAAGTGTTCACATTGCTTCGCAAGAATTGCTTTTGTGCAGAAAACAGTAACACTTGTTCAGAACGAAAGAAAGCACAGAGCCCCAGATTCTATGTTGTCCTGGAGAGCTTGCAGAGCACTGGGGAATGGCAGGCAGAGAATTCCTTGCTAGCACCTTCTCTGTGCCTGGGAAGCAGAAGTGTTCACATTGCTTGGCAGAATAGCTTTTGTGCAGAAAACAGTAACACTTGTTCAGAACGAAAGAAAGCACAGAGCCCCAGATTCTATGTTGTCCTGGAGAGCTTGCAGAGCACTGGGGAATGGCAGGCAGAGAATTCCTTGCTAGCACCTTCTCTGTGCCTGGGAAGCAGAAGTGTTCACATTGCTTCACAAGAATCGCTTTTGTGCAGAAAACAGTAACACTTGTTCAGAAGGAAAGAAAGCACAGAGCCCCAGATTTTATGTTGTCCTGGAGAGCTTGCAGAGCACTGGGGAAAGGCAGGCAGAGAATTCCCTGCTAGCACCTTCTCTGTGCCTGTTCACATTGCTTCGCAGAATCGCTTTTGTGCAGAAACCACTAACACTTGTTCAGAAGGAAAGAAAGCACAGAGCCCCAGATTCTGTGTTGTCCTGGAGAGCTTGCAGAGCACTGGGGAAAGGCAGGCAGAGAATGCCCTGCTAGCACCTTCTCTGTGCCTGGGAAGCAGAAGTGTTCACATTGCTTCGCAAGAATCGCTTTTGTGCAGAAAACACTAACACTTGTTCAGAACGAAAGAAAGCACAGAGCCCCAGATTCTATGTTGTTCTGGAGAGCTTGCAGAGCACTGGGGAAACGCAGGCAGAGAATTCCCTGATAGCACCTTCTCTGTGCCTGTTCACATTGCTTCGCAGAATCGCTTTTGTGCAGAAAACAGTAACACTTGTTCTGAAGGAAAGAAAGCACAGAGCCCCAGATTCTATGTTGTCCTGGAGAGCTTGCAGAGCACTGGGGAAAGGCAGGCAGAGAATTCCCTGCTAGCACCTTCTCTGTGCCTGGGAAGCAGAAGTGTTCACATTGCTTCGCAAGAATCGCTTTTGTGCAGAAAACAGTAACACTTGTTCAGAACGAAAGAAAGCACAGAGCCCCAGATTCTATGTTGTCCTGGAGAGCTTGCAGAGCACTGGGGAAAGGCAGGCAGAGAATTCCCTGCTAGCACCTTCTCTGTGCCTGGGAAGCAGAAGTGTTCACATTGCTTCGCAAGAATCGCTTTTGTGCAGAAAACACTAACACTTGTTCAGAAGGAAAGAAAGCACAGAGCCCCAGATTTGCTGTTGTCCTGGAGAGCTTGCAGAGCACTGGGGAAAGGCAGGCAGAGAATTCCCTGCTAGCACCTTCTCTGTGCCTGTTCACATTGCTTCGCAGAATCGCTTTTGTGCAGAAAACAGTAACACTTGTTCAGAATGAAAGAAAGCAAAGAGCCCCAGATATTATGTTGCCCTGGAGAGCTTGCAGAGCACTGGGGAAAGGCAGGCAGAGAATTCCCTGCTAGCACCTTCTCTGTGCCTGGGAAGCAGAAGTGTTCACATTGCTTCGCAAGAATCGCTTTTGTGCAGAAAACACTAACACTTGTTCAGAACGAAAGAAAGAACAGAGCCCCAGATTTTATGTTGTCCTGGAGAGCTTGCAGAGCACTGGGGAAAGGCAAACAGAGAATTCCTTGCTAGCACCTTCTCTGTGCCTGGGAAGCAGAAGTGTTCACATTGCTTCGCAGAATCGCTTTTGTGCAGAAAACAGTAACACTTCTTCAGAACGAAAGAAAGAACAGAGCCCCAGATTTTATGTTGTCCTGGAGAGCTTGCACAGCACTGGGGAAAGGCAGGCAGAGAATTCCCTGATAGCACCTTCTCTGTGCCTGTTCACATTGCTTCGCAGAATCGCTTTTGTGCAGAAAACAGTAACACTTGTTCAGAATGAAAGAAAGCAAAGAGCCCCAGATATTATGTTGCCCTGGAGAGCTTGCAGAGCACTGGGGAAAGGCAGGCAGAGAATTCCCTGATAGCACCTTCTCTGTGCCTGGGAAGCAGAAGTGTTCACTTTGCTTCGCAAGAATCGCTTTTGTGCAGAAAACAGTAACACTTGTTCAGAACGAAAGAAAGCACAGAGCCCCAGATTTTATGTTGTCCTGGAGAGCTTGCAGAGCACTGGGGACAGGCAGGCAGAGAATTCCCTGCTAGCACCTTCTCTGTGCCTGTTCACATTGCTTCGCAGAATCGCTTTTGTGCAGAAAACAGTAACACTTGTTCAGAACGAAAGAAAGCACAGAGCCCCAGATTCTATGTTGTCCTGGAGAGCTTGCAGAGCACTGGGGAAAGGCAGGCAGAGAATTCCCTGCTAGCACCTTCTCTGTGCCTGTTCACATTGCTTGGCAGAATCGCTTTTGTGCAGAAACCACTAACACTTGTTCAGAACGAAAGAAAGCACAGAGCCCCAGATTCTGTGTTGTCCTGGAGAGCTTGCAGAGCACTGGGGAAAGGCAGGCAGAGAATTCCCTGCTAGCACCTTCTGTGTGCCTGGGAAGCAGAAGTGTTCACATTGCTTGGCAGAATAGCTTTTGTGCAGAAAACAGTAACACTTGTTCAGAACGAAAGAAAGCACAGAGCCCCAGATTCTATGTTGTCCTGGAGAGCTTGCAGAGCACTGGGGAAAGGCAGGCAGAGAATTCCTTGCTAGCACCTTCTCTGTGCCTGGGAAGCAGAAGTGTTCACATTGCTTCGCAAGAATCGCTTTTGTGCAGAAAACACTAACACTTGTTCAGAAGGAAAGAAAGCACAGAGCCCCAGATTCTATGTTGTCCTGGAGAGCTTGCAGAGCACTGGGGAAAGGCAGGCAGAGAATTCCGTGATAGCACCTTCTCTGTGCCTGTTCACATTGCTTCGCAGAATCGCTTTTGTGCAGAAAACAGTAACACTTGTTCATAATGAAAGAAAGCAAAGAACCCCAGATATTATGTTGCCCTGGAGAGCTTGCAGAGCACTGGGGAAAGGCAGGCAGAGAATTCCCTGCTAGCACCTTCTCTGTGCCTGGGAAGCAGAAGTGTTCACATTGCTTCGCAAGAATCGCTTTTGTGCAGAAAACACTAACACTTGTTCAGAAGGAAAGAAAGAACAGAGCCCCAGATTTTATGTTGTCCTGGAGAGCTTGCAGAGCACTGGGGAAAGGCAGGCAGAGAATTCCCTGCTAGCACCTTCTCTGGGCCTGGGAAGCAGAAGTGTTCACATTGCTTCGCAAGAATCGCTTTTGTGCAGAAAACAGTAACACTTGTTCAGAACGAAAGAAAGCACAGAGCCCCAGATTCTATGTTGTCCTGGAGAGCTTGCAGAGCACTGGGGAAAGGCAGGCAGAGAATTCCCTGCTAGCACCTTCTCTGTGCCTGTTCACATTGCTTCGCAGAATCGCTTTTGTGCAGAAAACAGTAACACTTGTTCAGAAGGAAAGAAAGCACAGAGCCCCAGATTTTATGTTGTCCTGGAGAGCTTGCAGAGCACTGGGGAAAGGCAGGCAGAGAATTCCTTGCTAGCACCTTCTCTGTGCCTGGGAAGCAGAAGTGTTCACATTGCTTCGCAAGAATCGCTTTTGTGCAGAAAAGAGTAACACTTGTTCAGAACGAAAGAAAGCACAGAGCCCCAGATTCTATGTTGTCCTGGAGAGCTTGCAGAGCACTGGGGAAAGGCAGGCAGAGAATTCCCTGATAGCACCTTCTCTGTGCCTGGGAAGCAGAAGTGTTCACTTTGCTTCGCAAGAATCGCTTTTGTGCAGAAAACAGTAACACTTGTTCAGAAGGAAAGAAAGCACAGAGCCCCAGATTCTATGTTGTCCTGGAGAGCTTGCAGAGCACTGGGGAAAGGCAGGCAGAGAATTCCTTGCTAGCACCTTCTCTGTGCCTGGGAAGCAGAAGTGTTCACTTTGCTTCGCAAGAATCGCTTTTGTGCAGAAAACAGTAACACTTGTTCAGAACGAAAGAAAGCACAGAGCCCCAGATTTTATGTTGTCCTGGAGAGCTTGCAGAGCACTGGGGAAAGGCAGGCAGAGAATTCCCTGCTAGCACCTTCTCTGTGCCTGTTCACATTGCTTCGCAGAATCGCTTTTGTGCAGAAAACAGTAACACTTGTTCAGAACGAAAGAAAGCACAGAGCCCCAGATTCTATGTTGTCCTGGAGAGCTTGCAGAGCACTGGGGAAAGGCAGGCAGAGAATTCCCTGCTAGCACCTTCTCTGTGCCTGTTCACATTGCTTCGCAGAATCGCTTTTGTGCAGAAACCACTAACACTTGTTCAGAACGAAAGAAAGCACAGAGCCCCAGATTCTGTGTTGTCCTGGAGAGCTTGCAGAGCACTGGGGAAAGGCAGGCAGAGAATTCCCTGCTAGCACCTTCTCTGTGCCTGGGAAGCAGAAGTGTTCACATTGCTTGGCAGAATAGCTTTTGTGCAGAAAACAGTAACACTTGTTCAGAACGAAAGAAAGCACAGAGCCCCAGATTCTATGTTGTCCTGGAGAGCTTGCAGAGCACTGGGGAAAGGCAGGCAGAGAATTCCTTGCTAGCACCTTCTCTGTGCCTGGGAAGCAGAAGTGTTCACATTGCTTCGCAAGAATCGCTTTTGTGCAGAAAACACTAACACTTGTTCAGAAGGAAAGAAAGCACAGAGCCCCAGATTCTATGTTGTCCTGGAGAGCTTGCAGAGCACTGGGGAAAGGCAGGCAGAGAATTCCGTGATAGCACCTTCTCTGTGCCTGTTCACATTGCTTCGCAGAATCGCTTTTGTGCAGAAAACAGTAACACTTGTTCATAATGAAAGAAAGCAAAGAACCCCAGATATTATGTTGCCCTGGAGAGCTTGCAGAGCACTGGGGAAAGGCAGGCAGAGAATTCCCTGCTAGCACCTTCTCTGTGCCTGGGAAGCAGAAGTGTTCACATTGCTTCGCAGAATCGCTTTTGTGCAGAAAACAGTAACACTTGTTCAGAACGAAAGAAAGCACAGAGCCCCAGATTCTATGTTGTCCTGGAGAGCTTGCAGAGCACTGGGGAATGGCAGGCAGAGAATTCCTTGCTAGCACCTTCTCTGTGCCTGGGAAGCAGAAGTGTTCACATTGCTTGGCAGAATAGCTTTTGTGCAGAAAACAGTAACACTTGTTCAGAACGAAAGAAAGCACAGAGCCCCAGATTCTATGTTGTCCTGGAGAGCTTGCAGAGCACTGGGGAAAGGCAGGCAGAGAATTCCTTGCTAGCACCTTCTCTGTGCCTGGGAAGCAGAAGTGTTCACATTGCTTCGCAAGAATCGCTTTTGTGCAGAAAACACTAACACTTGTTCAGAACGAAAGAAAGCACAGAGCCCCAGATTCTATGTTGTCCTGGAGAGCTTGCAGAGCACTAGGGAAAGGGAAACAGAGAATTCCTTGCTAGCACCTTCTCTGTGCCTGGGAAGCAGAAGTGTTCACATTGCTTCGCAGAATCGCTTTTGTGCAGAAAACAGTAACACTTCTTCAGAACGAAAGAAAGCACAGAGCCCCAGATTTTATGTTGTCCTGGAGAGCTTGCAGAGCACTGGGGAAAGGCAGGCAGAGAATTCCCTGCTAGCACCTTCTCTGTGCCTGTTCACATTGCTTCGCAGAATCGCTTTTGTGCAGAAAACAGTAACACTTGTTCAGAATGAAAGAAAGCAAAGAGCCCCAGATATTATGTTGCCCTGGAGAGCTTGCAGAGCACTGGGGAAAGGCAGGCAGAGAATTCCCTGATAGCACCTTCTCTGTGCCTGGGAAGCAGAAGTGTTCACATTGCTTCGCAAGAGTCGCTTTTGTGCAGAAAACACTAACACTTGTTCAGAAGGAAAGAAAGCACAGAGCCCCAGATTTTATGTTGTCCTGGAGAGCTTGCAGAGCACTGGGGAAAGGCAGGCAGAGAATTCCCTGCTAGCACCTTCTCTGTGCCTGGGAAGCAGAAGTGTTCACATTGCTTCGCAAGAATCGCTTTTGTGCAGAAAACAGTAACACTTGTTCAGAACGAAAGAAAGCACAGAGCCCCAGATTCTATGTTGTCCTGGAGAGCTTGCAGAGCACTGGGGAAAGGCAGGCAGAGAATTCCCTGCTAGCACCTTCTCTGTGCGTGTTCACATTGCTTCGCAGAATCGCTTTTGTGCAGAAAACAGTAACACTTGTTCAGAACGAAAGAAAGCACAGAGCCCCAGATTCTATGTTGTCCTGGAGAGCTTGCAGAGCACTGGGGAAAGGCAGGCAGAGAATTCCCTGCTAGCACCTTCTCTGTGCCTGGGAAGCAGAAGTGTTCACATTGCTTCGCAGAATCGCTTTTCTGCAGAAAACACTAACACTTGTTCAGAAGGAAAGAAAGCACAGAGCCCCAGATTTTATGTTGTCCTGGAGAGCTTGCAGAGCACTGGGGAAAGGCAGGCAGAGAATTCCCTGATAGCACCTTCTCTGTGCCTGTTCACATTGCTTCGCAGAATCGCTTTTGTGCAGAAAACAGTAACACTTGTTCAGAAGGAAAGAAAGCACAGAGCCCCAGATTTTATGTTGTCCTGGAGAGCTTGCAGAGCACTGGGGAAAGGCAGGCAGAGAATTCCCTGATAGCACCTTCTCTGGGCCTGGGAAGCAGAAGTGTTCACATTGCTTCGCAAGAATTGCTTTTGTGCAGAAAACAGTAACACTTGTTCAGAACGAAAGAAAGCACAGAGCCCCAGATTCTATGTTGTCCTGGAGAGCTTGCAGAGCACTGGGGAATGGCAGGCAGAGAATTCCTTGCTAGCACCTTCTCTGTGCCTGGGAAGCAGAAGTGTTCACATTGCTTGGCAGAATAGCTTTTGTGCAGAAAACAGTAACACTTGTTCAGAACGAAAGAAAGCACAGAGCCCCAGATTCTATGTTGTCCTGGAGAGCTTGCAGAGCACTGGGGAATGGCAGGCAGAGAATTCCTTGCTAGCACCTTCTCTGTGCCTGGGAAGCAGAAGTGTTCACATTGCTTCACAAGAATCGCTTTTGTGCAGAAAACAGTAACACTTGTTCAGAAGGAAAGAAAGCACAGAGCCCCAGATTTTATGTTGTCCTGGAGAGCTTGCAGAGCACTGGGGAAAGGCAGGCAGAGAATTCCCTGCTAGCACCTTCTCTGTGCCTGTTCACATTGCTTCGCAGAATCGCTTTTGTGCAGAAACCACTAACACTTGTTCAGAAGGAAAGAAAGCACAGAGCCCCAGATTCTGTGTTGTCCTGGAGAGCTTGCAGAGCACTGGGGAAAGGCAGGCAGAGAATGCCCTGCTAGCACCTTCTCTGTGCCTGGGAAGCAGAAGTGTTCACATTGCTTCGCAAGAATCGCTTTTGTGCAGAAAACACTAACACTTGTTCAGAACGAAAGAAAGCACAGAGCCCCAGATTCTATGTTGTTCTGGAGAGCTTGCAGAGCACTGGGGAAACGCAGGCAGAGAATTCCCTGCTAGCACCTTCTCTGTGCCTGTTCACATTGCTTCGCAGAATCGCTTTTGTGCAGAAAACAGTAACACTTGTTCAGAATGAAAGAAAGCAAAGAGCCCCAGATATTATGTTGCCCTGGAGAGCTTGCAGAGCACTGGGGAAAGGCAGGCAGAGAATTCCCTGCTAGCACCTTCTCTGTGCCTGGGAAGCAGAAGTGTTCACATTGCTTCGCAAGAATCGCTTTTGTGCAGAAAACACTAACACTTGTTCAGAACGAAAGAAAGAACAGAGCCCCAGATTTTATGTTGTCCTGGAGAGCTTGCAGAGCACTGGGGAAAGGCAAACAGAGAATTCCTTGCTAGCACCTTCTCTGTGCCTGGGAAGCAGAAGTGTTCACATTGCTTCGCAGAATCGCTTTTGTGCAGAAAACAGTAACACTTCTTCAGAACGAAAGAAAGAACAGAGCCCCAGATTTTATGTTGTCCTGGAGAGCTTGCACAGCACTGGGGAAAGGCAGGCAGAGAATTCCCTGATAGCACCTTCTCTGTGCCTGTTCACATTGCTTCGCAGAATCGCTTTTGTGCAGAAAACAGTAACACTTGTTCAGAATGAAAGAAAGCAAAGAGCCCCAGATATTATGTTGCCCTGGAGAGCTTGCAGAGCACTGGGGAAAGGCAGGCAGAGAATTCCCTGATAGCACCTTCTCTGTGCCTGGGAAGCAGAAGTGTTCACTTTGCTTCGCAAGAATCGCTTTTGTGCAGAAAACAGTAACACTTGTTCAGAACGAAAGAAAGCACAGAGCCCCAGATTTTATGTTGTCCTGGAGAGCTTGCAGAGCACTGGGGACAGGCAGGCAGAGAATTCCCTGCTAGCACCTTCTCTGTGCCTGTTCACATTGCTTCGCAGAATCGCTTTTGTGCAGAAAACAGTAACACTTGTTCAGAACGAAAGAAAGCACAGAGCCCCAGATTCTATGTTGTCCTGGAGAGCTTGCAGAGCACTGGGGAAAGGCAGGCAGAGAATTCCCTGCTAGCACCTTCTCTGTGCCTGTTCACATTGCTTCGCAGAATCGCTTTTGTGCAGAAACCACTAACACTTGTTCAGAACGAAAGAAAGCACAGAGCCCCAGATTCTGTGTTGTCCTGGAGAGCTTGCAGAGCACTGGGGAAAGGCAGGCAGAGAATTCCTTGCTAGCACCTTCTCTGTGCCTGGGAAGCAGAAGTGTTCACATTGCTTGGCAGAATAGCTTTTGTGCAGAAAACAGTAACACTTGTTCAGAACGAAAGAAAGCACAGAGCCCCAGATTCTATGTTGTCCTGGAGAGCTTGCAGAGCACTGGGGAAAGGCAGGCAGAGAATTCCTTGCTAGCACCTTCTCTGTGCCTGGGAAGCAGAAGTGTTCACATTGCTTCGCAAGAATCGCTTTTGTGCAGAAAACACTAACACTTGTTCAGAAGGAAAGAAAGCACAGAGCCCCAGATTCTATGTTGTCCTGGAGAGCTTGCAGAGCACTGGGGAAAGGCAGGCAGAGAATTCCGTGATAGCACCTTCTCTGTGCCTGTTCACATTGCTTCGCAGAATCGCTTTTGTGCAGAAAACAGTAACACTTGTTCATAATGAAAGAAAGCAAAGAACCCCAGATATTATGTTGCCCTGGAGAGCTTGCAGAGCACTGGGGAAAGGCAGGCAGAGAATTCCCTGCTAGCACCTTCTCTGTGCCTGGGAAGCAGAAGTGTTCACATTGCTTCGCAAGAATCGCTTTTGTGCAGAAAACACTAACACTTGTTCAGAAGGAAAGAAAGAACAGAGCCCCAGATTTTATGTTGTCCTGGAGAGCTTGCAGAGCACTGGGGAAAGGCAGGCAGAGAATTCCCTGCTAGCACCTTCTCTGGGCCTGGGAAGCAGAAGTGTTCACATTGCTTCGCAAGAATCGCTTTTGTGCAGAAAACAGTAACACTTGTTCAGAACGAAAGAAAGCACAGAGCCCCAGATTCTATGTTGTCCTGGAGAGCTTGCAGAGCACTGGGGAAAGGCAGGCAGAGAATTCCCTGCTAGCACCTTCTCTGTGCCTGTTCACATTGCTTCGCAGAATCGCTTTTGTGCAGAAAACAGTAACACTTGTTCAGAAGGAAAGAAAGCACAGAGCCCCAGATTTTATGTTGTCCTGGAGAGCTTGCAGAGCACTGGGGAAAGGCAGGCAGAGAATTCCTTGCTAGCACCTTCTCTGTGCCTGGGAAGCAGAAGTGTTCACATTGCTTCGCAAGAATCGCTTTTGTGCAGAAAAGAGTAACACTTGTTCAGAACGAAAGAAAGCACAGAGCCCCAGATTCTATGTTGTCCTGGAGAGCTTGCAGAGCACTGGGGAAAGGCAGGCAGAGAATTCCCTGATAGCACCTTCTCTGTGCCTGGGAAGCAGAAGTGTTCACTTTGCTTCGCAAGAATCGCTTTTGTGCAGAAAACAGTAACACTTGTTCAGAAGGAAAGAAAGCACAGAGCCCCAGATTCTATGTTGTCCTGGAGAGCTTGCAGAGCACTGGGGAAAGGCAGGCAGAGAATTCCTTGCTAGCACCTTCTCTGTGCCTGGGAAGCAGAAGTGTTCACATTGCTTCGCAAGAATCGCTTTTGTGCAGAAAACACTAACACTTGTTCAGAAGGAAAGAAAGCACAGAGCCCCAGATTTTATGTTGTCCTGGAGAGCTTGCAGAGCACTGGGGAAAGGCAGGCAGAGAATTCCCTGCTAGCACCTTCTCTGTGCCTGTTCACATTGCTTCGCAAGAATCGCTTTTGTGCAGAAAACAGTAACACTTGTTCAGAACGAAAGAAAGCACAGAGCCCCAGATTCTATGTTGTCCTGGAGAGCTTGCAGAGCACTGGGGAATGGCAGGCAGAGAATTCCCTGATACCACCTTCTCTGTGCCTGGGAAGCAGAAGTGTTCACATTGCTTCGCAAGAATCGCTTTTGTGCAGAAAACAGTAACACTTGTTCAGAAGGAAAGAAAGCACAGAGCCCCAGATTTTATGTTGTCCTGGAGAGCTTGCAGAGCACTGGGGAAAGGCAGGCAGAGAATTCCCTGCTAGCACCTTCTCTGTGCCTGTTCACATTGCTTCGCAGAATCGCTTTTGTGCAGAAACCACTAACACTTGTTCAGAAGGAAAGAAAGCACAGAGCCCCAGATTCTGTGTTGTCCTGGAGAGCTTGCAGAGCACTGGGGAAAGGCAGGCAGAGAATGCCCTGCTAGCACCTTCTCTGTGCCCGGGAAGCAGAAGTGTTCACATTGCTTCGCAAGAATCGCTTTTGTGCAGAAAACACTAACACTTGTTCAGAACGAAAGAAAGCACAGAGCCCCAGATTCTATGTTGTTCTGGAGAGCTTGCAGAGCACTGGGGAAAGGCAGGCAGAGAATTCCCTGCTAGCACCTTCTCTGTGCCTGGGAAGCAGAAGTGTTCACATTGCTTGGCAGAATAGCTTTTGTGCAGAAAACAGTAACACTTGTTCAGAACGAAAGAAAGCACAGAGCCCCAGATTCTATGTTGTCCTGGAGAGCTTGCAGAGCACTGGGGAAAGGCAGGCAGAGAATTCCTTGCTAGCACCTTCTCTGTGCCTGGGAAGCAGAAGTGTTCACATTGCTTCGCAAGAATCGCTTTTGTGCAGAAAACACTAACACTTGTTCAGAACGAAAGAAAGCACAGAGCCCCAGATTTTTTTTTGTCCTGGAGAGCTTGCAGAGCACTAGGGAAAGGGAAACAGAGAATTCCTTGCTAGCACCTTCTCTGTGCCTGGGAAGCAGAAGTGTTCACATTGCTTCGCAGAATCGCTTCTGTGCAGAAAACAGTAACACTTCTTCAGAACGAAAGAAAGCACAGAGCCCCAGATTTTATGTTGTCCTGGAGAGCTTGCAGAGCACTGGGGAAAGGCAGGCAGAGAATTCCCTGCTAGCACCTTCTCTGTGCCTGTTCACATTGCTTCGCAGAATCGCTTTTGTGCAGAAAACAGTAACACTTGTTCAGAATGAAAGAAAGCAAAGAGCCCCAGATATTATGTTGCCCTGGAGAGCTTGCAGAGCACTGGGGAAAGGCAGGCAGAGAATTCCCTGATAGCACCTTCTCTGTGCCTGGGAAGCAGAAGTGTTCACATTGCTTCGCAAGAGTCGCTTTTGTGCAGAAAACACTAACACTTGTTCAGAACGAAAGAAAGAACAGAGCCCCAGATTTTATGTTGTCCTGGAGAGCTTGCAGAGCTCTGGAGAAAGGCAGGCAGAGAATTCCCTGCTAGCACCTTCTCTGTGCCTGGGAAGCAGGTGTGTTCACATTGCTTCGCAAGAAGCGCTTTTGTGCAGAAAACAGTAACACTTGTTCAGAACGAAAGAAAGCACAGAGCCCCAGATTCTATGTTGTCCTGGAGAGCTTGCAGAGCACTGGGGAAAGGCAGGCAGAGAATTCCCTGATAGCACCTTCTCTGTGCCTGTTCACATTGTTTCGCAGAATCGCTTTTGTGCAGAAAACAGTAACACTTGTTCAGAACGAAAGAAAGCACAGAGCCCCAGATTCTATGTTGTCCTGGAGAGCTTGCAGAGCACTGGGGAAAGGCAGGCAGAGAATTCCTTGCTAGCACCTTCTCTGTGCCTGGGAAGCAGAAGTGTTCACATTGCTTCGCAAGAATCGCTTTTGTGCAGAAAACAGTAACACTTGTTCAGAAGGAAAGAAAGCACAGAGCCCCAGATTCTATGTTGTCCTGGAGAGCTTGCAGAGCACTGGGGAAAGGCAGGCAGAGAATTTCTTGCTAGCACCTTCTCTGTGCCTGGGAAGCAGAAGTGTTCACATTGCTTCGCAAGAATCGCTTTTGTGCAGAAAACACTAACACTTGTTCAGAACGAAAGAAAGCACAGAGCCCCAGATTTTATGTTGTCCTGGAGAGCTTGCAGAGCACTAGGGAAAGGGAAACAGAGAATTCCTTGCTAGCACCTTCTCTGTGCCTGGGAAGCAGAAGTGTTCACATTGCTTCGCAGAATCGCTTTTGTGCAGAAAACAGTAACACTTCTTCAGAACGAAAGAAAGCACAGAGCCCCAGATTTTATGTTGTCCTGGAGAGCTTGCAGAGCACTGGGGAAAGGCAGGCAGAGAATTCCCTGCTAGCACCTTCTCTGTGCCTGTTCACATTGCTTCGCAGAATCGCTTTTGTGCAGAAAACAGTAACACTTGTTCAGAATGAAAGAAAGCAAAGAGCCCCAGATATTATGTTGCCCTGGAGAGCTTGCAGAGCACTGGGGAAAGGCAGGCAGAGAATTCCCTGATAGCACCTTCTCTGTGCCTGGGAAGCAGAAGTGTTCACATTGCTTCGCAAGAGTCGCTTTTGTGCAGAAAACACTAACACTTGTTCAGAACGAAAGAAAGAACAGAGCCCCAGATTTTATGTTGTCCTGGAGAGCTTGCAGAGCACTGGGGAAAGGCAGGCAGAGAATTCCCTGCTAGCACCTTCTCTGTGCCTGGGAAGCAGAAGTGTTCACATTGCTTCGCAAGAATCGCTTTTGTGCAGAAAACAGTAACACTTGTTCAGAACGAAAGAAAGCACAGAGCCCCAGATTCTATGTTGTCCTGGAGAGCTTGCAGAGCACTGGGGAAAGGCAGGCAGAGAATTCCCTGCTAGCACCTTCTCCGTGCGTGTTCACATTGCTTCGCAGAATCGCTTTTGTGCAGAAAACAGTAACACTTGTTCAGAACGAAAGAAAGCACAGAGCCCCAGATTCTATGTTGTCCTGGAGAGCTTGCAGAGCACTGGGGAAAGGCAGGCAGAGAATTCCCTACTAGCACCTTCTCTGTGCCTGGGAAGCAGAAGTGTTCACATTGCTTCGCAGAATCGCTTTTCTGCAGAAAACACTAACACTTGTTCAGAAGGAAAGAAAGCACAGAGCCCCAGATTTTATGTTGTCCTGGAGAGCTTGCAGAGCACTGGGGAAAGGCAGGCAGAGAATTCCCTGATAGCACCTTCTCTGTGCCTGGGAAGCAGAAGTGTTCACATTGCTTCACAAGAATCGCTTTTGTGCAGAAAACAGTAACACTTGTTCAGAACGAAAGAAAGCACAGAGCCCCAGATTTTATGTTGTCCTGGAGAGCTTGCACAGCACTGGGGAAAGGCAGGCAGAGAATTCCCTGATAGCACCTTCTCTGTGCCTGTTCACATTGCTTCGCAGAATCGCTTTTGTGCAGAAAACAGTAACACTTGTTCAGAATGAAAGAAAGCACAGAGCCCCAGATTCTATGTTGTCCTGGAGAGCTTTCAGAGCAGTGGGGAAAGGCAAACAGAGAATTCCTTGCTAGCACCTTCTCTGTGCCTGGGAAGCAGAAGTGTTCACATTGCTTCGCAAGAATCGCTTTTGTGCAGAAAACAGTAACACTTGTTCAGAAGGAAAGAAAGCACAGAGCCCCAGATTTTATGTTGTCCTGGAGAGCTTGCAGAGCACTGGGGAAAGGCAGGCAGAGAATTCCCTGCTAGCACCTTCTCTGTGCCTGTTCACATTGCTTCGCAGAATCGCTTTTGTGCAGAAACCACTAACACTTGTTCAGAAGGAAAGAAAGCACAGAGCCCCAGATTCTGTGTTGTCCTGGAGAGCTTGCAGAGCACTGGGGAAAGGCAGGCAGAGAATGCCCTGCTAGCACCTTCTCTGTGCCTGGGAAGCAGAAGTGTTCACATTGCTTCGCAAGAATCGCTTTTGTGCAGAAAACACTAACACTTGTTCAGAACGAAAGAAAGCACAGAGCCCCAGATTCTATGTTGTTCTGGAGAGCTTGCAGAGCACTGGGGAAAGGCAGGCAGAGAATTCCCTGCTAGCACCTTCTCTGTGCCTGGGAAGCAGAAGTGTTCACATTGCTTGGCAGAATAGCTTTTGTGCAGAAAACAGTAACACTTGTTCAGAACGAAAGAAAGCACAGAGCCCCAGATTCTATGTTGTCCTGGAGAGCTTGCAGAGCACTGGGGAAAGGCAGGCAGAGAATTCCTTGCTAGCACCTTCTCTGTGCCTGGGAAGCAGAAGTGTTCACATTGCTTCGCAAGAATCGCTTTTGTGCAGAAAACACTAACACTTGTTCAGAACGAAAGAAAGCACAGAGCCCCAGATTTTATGTTGTCCTGGAGAGCTTGCAGAGCACTAGGGAAAGGGAAACAGAGAATTCCTTGCTAGCACCTTCTCTGTGCCTGGGAAGCAGAAGTGTTCACATTGCTTCGCAGAATCGCTTTTGTGCAGAAAACAGTAACACTTGTTCAGAACGAAAGAAAGCACAGAGCCCCAGATTTTATGTTGTCCTGGAGAGCTTGCAGAGCACTGGGGAAAGGCAGGCAGAGAATTCCCTGCTAGCACCTTCTCTGTGCCTGTTCACATTGCTTCGCAGAATCGCTTTTGTGCAGAAAACAGTAACACTTGTTCAGAATGAAAGAAAGCAAAGAGCCCCAGATATTATATTGCCCTGGAGAGCTTGCAGAGCACTGGGGAAAGGCAGGCAGAGAATTCCCTGATAGCACCTTCTCTGTGCCTGGGAAGCAGAAGTGTTCACATTGCTTCGCAAGAGTCGCTTTTGTGCAGAAAACACTAACACTTGTTCAGAACGAAAGAAAGCACAGAGCCCCAGATTCTATGTTGTCCTGGAGAGCTTGCAGAGCACTGGGGAAAGGCAGGCAGAGAATTCCCTGATAGCACCTTCTCTGTGCCTGTTCACATTGTTTCGCAGAATCGCTTTTGTGCAGAAAACAGTAACACTTGTTCAGAACGAAAGAAAGCACAGAGCCCCAGATTGTATGTTGTCCTGGAGAGCTTGCAGAGCACTGGGGAAAGGCAGGCAGAGAATTCCCTGCTAGCACCTTCTCTGTGCCTGGGAAGCAGAAGTGTTCACATTGCTTCGCAAGAATCGCTTTTGTGCAGAAAACAGTAACACTTGTTCAGAACGAAAGAAAGCACAGAGCCCCAGATTCTATGTTGTCCTGGAGAGCTTGCAGAGCACTGGGGAAAGGCAGGCAGAGAATTCCTTGCTAGCACCTTCTCTGTGCCTGGGAAGCAGAAGTGTTCACATTGCTTTGCAGAATCGCTTTTGTGCAGAAAACAGTAACACTTGTTCAGAAGGAAAGAAAGCACAGAGCCCCAGATTCTATGTTGTCCTGGAGAGCTTGCAGAGCACTGGGGAAAGGCAGGCAGAGAATTTCTTGCTAGCACCTTCTCTGTGCCTGGGAAGCAGAAGTGTTCACATTGCTTCGCAAGAATCGCTTTTGTGCAGAAAACACTAACACTTGTTCAGAAGGAAAGAAAGCACAGAGCCCCAGATTTTATGTTGTCCTGGAGAGCTTGCAGAGCACTGGGGAAAGGCAGGCAGAGAATTCCCTGCTAGCACCTTCTCTGTGCCTGGGAAGCAGAAGTGTTCACATTGCTTCGCAGAATCGCTTTTGTGCAGAAAACAGTAACACTTGTTCAGAAGGAAAGAAAGCACAGAGCCCCAGATTCTATGTTGTCCTGGAGAGCTTGCAGAGCACTGGGGACAGGCAGGCAGAGAATTCCCTGCTAGCACCTTCTCTGTGCCTGTTCACATTGCTTCGCACAATCGCTTTTGTGCAGAAAACAGTAACACTTGTTCAGAACGAAAGAAAGCACAGAGCCCCAGATTCTATGTTGTCCTGGAGAGCTTGCAGAGCACTGGGGAAAGGCAGGCAGAGAATTCCCTGCTAGCACCTTCTCTGTGCCTGGGAAGCAGAAGTGTTCACATTGCTTCGCAAGAATCGCTTTTGTGCAGAAAACAGTAACACTTGTTCAGAACGAAAGAAAGCACAGAGCCCCAGATTCTATGTTGTCCTGGAGAGCTTGCAGAGCACTGGGGAAGGGCAGGCAGAGAATTCCCTGATAGAACCTTCTCTGTGCCTGGGAAGCAGAAGTGTTCACATTGCTTCGCAAGAATCGCTTTTGTGCAGAAAACAGTAACACTTGTTCAGAACGAAAGAAAGAACAGAGCCCCAGATTTTATGTTGTCCTGGAGAGCTTGCACAGCACTGGGGAAAGGCAGGCAGAGAATTCCCTGATAGCACCTTCTCTGTGCCTGTTCACATTGCTTCGCAGAATCGCTTTTGTGCAGAAAACAGTAACACTTGTTCAGAATGAAAGAAAGCACAGAGCCCCAGATTTTATGTTGTCCTGGAGAGCTTGCAGAGCACTGGGGAAAGGCAAACAGAGAATTCCTTGCTAGCACCTTCTCTGTGCCTGGGAAGCAGAAGTGTTCACATTGCTTCGCAAGAATCGCTTTTGTGCAGAAAACAGTAACACTTGTTCAGAAGGAAAGAAAGCACAGAGCCCCAGATTTTATGTTGTCCTGGAGAGCTTGCAGAGCACTGGGGAAAGGCAGGCAGAGAATTCCCTGCTAGCACCTTCTCTGTGCCTGTTCACATTGCTTCGCAGAATCGCTTTTGTGCAGAAAACAGTAACACTTGTTCAGAAGGAAAGAAAGCACAGAGCCCCAGATTCTGTGTTGTCCTGGAGAGCTTGCAGAGCACTGGGGAATGGCAGGCAGAGAATGCCCTGCTAGCACCTTCTCTGTGCCTGGGAAGCAGAAGTGTTCACATTGCTTCGCAAGAATCGCTTTTGTGCAGAAAACACTAACACTTGTTCAGAACGAAAGAAAGCACAGAGCCCCAGATTCTATGTTGTTCTGGAGAGCTTGCAGAGCACTGGGGAAAGGCAGGCAGAGAATTCCCTGCTAGCACCTTCTCTGTGCCTGGGAAGCAGAAGTGTTCACATTGCTTGGCAGAATAGCTTTTGTGCAGAAAACAGTAACACTTGTTCAGAACGAAAGAAAGCACAGAGCCCCAGATTCTATGTTGTCCTGGAGAGCTTGCAGAGCACTGGGGAAAGGCAGGCAGAGAATTCCTTGCTAGCACCTTCTCTGTGCCTGGGAAGCAGAAGTGTTCACATTGCTTCGCAAGAATCGCTTTTGTGCAGAAAACACTAACACTTGTTCAGAACGAAAGAAAGCACAGAGCCCCAGATTTTATGTTGTCCTGGAGAGCTTGCAGAGCACTAGGGAAAGGGAAACAGAGAATTCCTTGCTAGCACCTTCTCTGTGCCTGGGAAGCAGAAGTGTTCACATTGCTTCGCAGAATCGCTTTTGTGCAGAAAACAGTAACACTTCTTCAGAACGAAAGAAAGCACAGAGCCCCAGATTTTATGTTGTCCTGGAGAGCTTGCAGAGCACTGGGGAAAGGCAGGCAGAGAATTCCCTGCTAGCACCTTCTCTGTGCCTGTTCACATTGCTTCGCAGAATCGCTTTTGTGCAGAAAACAGTAACACTTGTTCAGAATGAAAGAAAGCAAAGAGCCCCAGATATTATGTTGCCCTGGAGAGCTTGCAGAGCACTGGGGAAAGGCAGGCAGAGAATTCCCTGATAGCACCTTCTCTGTGCCTGGGAAGCAGAAGTGTTCACATTGCTTCGCAAGAGTCGCTTTTGTGCAGAAAACACTAACACTTGTTCAGAACGAAAGAAAGAACAGAGCCCCAGATTTTATGTTGTCCTGGAGAGCTTGCAGAGCACTGGGGAAAGGCAGGCAGAGAATTCCCTGCTAGCACCTTCTCTGTGCCTGGGAAGCAGAAGTGTTCACATTGCTTCGCAAGAATCGCTTTTGTGCAGAAAACAGTAACACTTGTTCAGAACGAAAGAAAGCACAGAGCCCCAGATTCTATGTTGTCCTGGAGAGCTTGCAGAGCACTGGGGAAAGGCAGGCAGAGAATTCCCTGATAGCACCTTCTCTGTGCGTGTTCACATTGCTTCGCAGAATCGCTTTTGTGCAGAAAACAGTAACACTTCTTCAGAACGAAAGAAAGCACAGAGCCCCAAATTCTATGTTGTCCTGGAGAGCTTGCAGAGCACTGGGGAAAGGCAGGCAGAGAATTCCCTGCTAGCACCTTCTCTGTGCCTGGGAAGCAGAAGTGTTCACATTGCTTCGCAGAATCGCTTTTCTGCAGAAAACACTAACACTTGTTCAGAAGGAAAGAAAGCACAGAGCCCCAGATTTTATGTTGTCCTGGAGAGCTTGCAGAGCACTGGGGAAAGGCAGGCAGAGAATTCCCTGATAGCACCTTCTCTGTGCCTGTTCACATTGCTTCGCAGAATCGCTTTTGTGCAGAAAACAGTAACACTTGTTCAGAAGGAAAGAAAGCACAGAGCCCCAGATTTTATGTTGTCCTGGAGAGCTTGCAGAGCACTGGGGAAAGGCAGGCAGAGAATTCCCTGATAGCACCTTCTCTGTGCCTGGGAAGCAGGTGTGTTCACATTGCTTCGCAAGAAGCGCTTTTGTGCAGAAAACAGTAACACTTGTTCAGAACGAAAGAAAGCACAGAGCCCCAGATTTTATGTTGTCCTGGAGAGCTTGCAGAGCACTGGGGAAAGGCAGGCAGAGAATTCCCTGCTAGCACCTTCTCTGTGCCTGTTCACATTGCTTCGCAGAATCGCTTTTGTGCAGAAAACAGTAACACTTGTTCAGAAGGAAAGAAAGCACAGAGCCCCAGATTCTGTGTTGTCCTGGAGAGCTTGCAGAGCACTGGGGAAAGGCAGGCAGAGAATTCCCTGCTAGCACCTTCTCTGTGCCTGGGAAGCAGAAGTGTTCACATTGCTTCGCAAGAATCGCTTTTGTGCAGAAAACACTAACACTTGTTCAGAACGAAAGAAAGCACAGAGCCCCAGATTCTATGTTGTTCTGGAGAGCTTGCAGAGCACTGGGGAAAGGCAGGCAGAGAATTCCCTGCTAGCACCTTCTCTGTGCCTGGGAAGCAGAAGTGTTCACATTGCTTCGCAGAATCGCTTTTGTGCAGAAAACAGTAACACTTGTTCAGAACGAAAGAAAGCACAGAGCCCCAGATTCTATGTTGTCCTGGAGAGCTTGCAGAGCACTGGGGAATGGCAGGCAGAGAATTCCTTGCTAGCACCTTCTCTGTGCCTGGGAAGCAGAAGTGTTCACATTGCTTGGCAGAATAGCTTTTGTGCAGAAAACAGTAACACTTGTTCAGAACGAAAGAAAGCACAGAGCCCCAGATTCTATGTTGTCCTGGAGAGCTTGCAGAGCACTGGGGAAAGGCAGGCAGAGAATTCCTTGCTAGCACCTTCTCTGTGCCTGGGAAGCAGAAGTGTTCACATTGCTTCGCAAGAATCGCTTTTGTGCAGAAAACACTAACACTTGTTCAGAACGAAAGAAAGCACAGAGCCCCAGATTTTATGTTGTCCTGGAGAGCTTGCAGAGCACTAGGGAAAGGGAAACAGAGAATTCCTTGCTAGCACCTTCTCTGTGCCTGGGAAGCAGAAGTGTTCACATTGCTTCGCAGAATCGCTTTTGTGCAGAAAACAGTAACACTTCTTCAGAACGAAAGAAAGCACAGAGCCCCAGATTTTATGTTGTCCTGGAGAGCTTGCAGAGCACTGGGGAAAGGCAGGCAGAGAATTCCCTGCTAGCACCTTCTCTGTGCCTGTTCACATTGCTTCGCAGAATCGCTTTTGTGCAGAAAACAGTAACACTTGTTCAGAATGAAAGAAAGCAAAGAGCCCCAGATATTATGTTGCCCTGGAGAGCTTGCAGAGCACTGGGGAAAGGCAGGCAGAGAATTCCCTGATAGCACCTTCTCTGTGCCTGGGAAGCAGAAGTGTTCACATTGCTTCGCAAGAGTCGCTTTTGTGCAGAAAACACTAACACTTGTTCAGAACGAAAGAAAGAACAGAGCCCCAGATTTTATGTTGTCCTGGAGAGCTTGCAGAGCACTGGGGAAAGGCAGGCAGAGAATTCCCTGCTAGCACCTTCTCTGTGCCTGGGAAGCAGAAGTGTTCACATTGCTTCGCAAGAATCGCTTTTGTGCAGAAAACAGTAACACTTGTTCAGAACGAAAGAAAGCACAGAGCCCCAGATTCTATGTTGTCCTGGAGAGCTTGCAGAGCACTGGGGAAAGGCAGGCAGAGAATTCCCTGATAGCACCTTCTCTGTGCGTGTTCACATTGCTTCGCAGAATCGCTTTTGTGCAGAAAACAGTAACACTTGTTCAGAACGAAAGAAAGCACAGAGCCCCAAATTCTATGTTGTCCTGGAGAGCTTGCAGAGCACTGGGGAAAGGCAGGCAGAGAATTCCCTGCTAGCACCTTCTCTGTGCCTGGGAAGCAGAAGTGTTCACATTGCTTCGCAGAATCGCTTTTCTGCAGAAAACACTAACACTTGTTCAGAAGGAAAGAAAGCACAGAGCCCCAGATTTTATTTTGTCCTGGAGAGCTTGCAGAGCACTGGGGAAAGGCAGGCAGAGAATTCCCTGATAGCACCTTCTCTGTGCCTGTTCACATTGCTTCGCAGAATCGCTTTTGTGCAGAAAACAGTAACACTTGTTCAGAAGGAAAGAAAGCACAGAGCCCCAGATTTTATGTTGTCCTGGAGAGCTTGCAGAGCACTGGGGAAAGGCAGGCAGAGAATTCCCTGATAGCACCTTCTCTGTGCCTGGGAAGCAGGTGTGTTCACATTGCTTCGCAAGAAGCGCTTTTGTGCAGAAAACAGTAACACTTGTTCAGAACGAAAGAAAGCACAGAGCCCCAGATTTTATGTTGTCCTGGAGAGCTTGCAGAGCACTGGGGAAAGGCAGGCAGAGAATTCCCTGCTAGCACCTTCTCTGTGCCTGTTCACATTGCTTCGCAGAATCGCTTTTGTGCAGAAAACAGTAACACTTGTTCAGAAGGAAAGAAAGCACAGAGCCCCAGATTCTGTGTTGTCCTGGAGAGCTTGCAGAGCACTGGGGAAAGGCAGGCAGAGAATTCCCTGCTAGCACCTTCTCTGTGCCTGGGAAGCAGAAGTGTTCACATTGCTTCGCAAGAATCGCTTTTGTGCAGAAAACACTAACACTTGTTCAGAACGAAAGAAAGCACAGAGCCCCAGATTCTATGTTGTTCTGGAGAGCTTGCAGAGCACTGGGGAAAGGCAGGCAGAGAATTCCCTGCTAGCACCTTCTCTGTGCCTGGGAAGCAGAAGTGTTCACATTGCTTCGCAGAATCGCTTTTGTGCAGAAAACAGTAACACTTGTTCAGAACGAAAGAAAGCACAGAGCCCCAGATTCTATGTTGTCCTGGAGAGCTTGCAGAGCACTGGGGAATGGCAGGCAGAGAATTCCTTGCTAGCACCTTCTCTGTGCCTGGGAAGCAGAAGTGTTCACATTGCTTGGCAGAATAGCTTTTGTGCAGAAAACAGTAACACTTGTTCAGAACGAAAGAAAGCACAGAGCCCCAGATTCTATGTTGTCCTGGAGAGCTTGCAGAGCACTGGGGAAAGGCAGGCAGAGAATTCCTTGCTAGCACCTTCTCTGTGCCTGGGAAGCAGAAGTGTTCACATTGCTTCGCAAGAATCGCTTTTGTGCAGAAAACACTAACACTTGTTCAGAACGAAAGAAAGCACAGAGCCCCAGATTTTATGTTGTCCTGGAGAGCTTGCAGAGCACTAGGGAAAGGGAAACAGAGAATTCCTTGCTAGCACCTTCTCTGTGCCTGGGAAGCAGAAGTGTTCACATTGCTTCGCAGAATCGCTTTTGTGCAGAAAACAGTAACACTTCTTCAGAACGAAAGAAAGCACAGAGCCCCAGATTTTATGTTGTCCTGGAGAGCTTGCAGAGCACTGGGGAAAGGCAGGCAGAGAATTCCCTGCTAGCACCTTCTCTGTGCCTGTTCACATTGCTTCGCAGAATCGCTTTTGTGCAGAAAACAGTAACACTTGTTCAGAATGAAAGAAAGCAAAGAGCCCCAGATATTATGTTGCCCTGGAGAGCTTGCAGAGCACTGGGGAAAGGCAGGCAGAGAATTCCCTGCTAGCACCTTCTCTGTGCCTGGGAAGCAGAAGTGTTCACATTGCTTCGCAAGAGTCGCTTTTGTGCAGAAAACACTAACACTTGTTCAGAAGGAAAGAAAGCACAGAGCCCCAGATTTTATGTTGTCCTGGAGAGCTTGCAGAGCACTGGGGAAAGGCAGGCAGAGAATTCCCTGCTAGCACCTTCTCTGTGCCTGGGAAGCAGAAGTGTTCACATTGCTTCGCAAGAATCGCTTTTGTGCAGAAAACAGTAACACTTGTTCAGAACGAAAGAAAGCACAGAGCCCCAGATTCTATGTTGTCCTGGAGAGCTTGCAGAGCACTGGGGAAAGGCAGGCAGAGAATTCCCTGATAGCACCTTCTCTGTGCCTGGGAAGCAGGTGTGTTCACATTGCTTCGCAAGAAGCGCTTTTGTGCAGAAAACAGTAACACTTGTTCAGAACGAAAGAAAGCACAGAGCCCCAGATTTTATGTTGTCCTGGAGAGCTTGCAGAGCACTGGGGAAAGGCAGGCAGAGAATTCCCTGCTAGCACCTTCTCTGTGCCTGTTCACATTGCTTCGCAGAATCGCTTTTGTGCAGAAAACAGTAACACTTGTTCAGAAGGAAAGAAAGCACAGAGCCCCAGATTCTGTGTTGTCCTGGAGAGCTTGCAGAGCACTGGGGAAAGGCAGGCAGAGAATTCCCTGCTAGCACCTTCTCTGTGCCTGGGAAGCAGAAGTGTTCACATTGCTTCGCAAGAATCGCTTTTGTGCAGAAAACACTAACACTTGTTCAGAACGAAAGAAAGCACAGAGCCCCAGATTCTATGTTGTTCTGGAGAGCTTGCAGAGCACTGGGGAAAGGCAGGCAGAGAATTCCCTGCTAGCACCTTCTCTGTGCCTGGGAAGCAGAAGTGTTCACATTGCTTCGCAGAATCGCTTTTGTGCAGAAAACAGTAACACTTGTTCAGAACGAAAGAAAGCACAGAGCCCCAGATTCTATGTTGTCCTGGAGAGCTTGCAGAGCACTGGGGAATGGCAGGCAGAGAATTCCTTGCTAGCACCTTCTCTGTGCCTGGGAAGCAGAAGTGTTCACATTGCTTGGCAGAATAGCTTTTGTGCAGAAAACAGTAACACTTGTTCAGAACGAAAGAAAGCACAGAGCCCCAGATTCTATGTTGTCCTGGAGAGCTTGCAGAGCACTGGGGAAAGGCAGGCAGAGAATTCCTTGCTAGCACCTTCTCTGTGCCTGGGAAGCAGAAGTGTTCACATTGCTTCGCAAGAATCGCTTTTGTGCAGAAAACACTAACACTTGTTCAGAACGAAAGAAAGCACAGAGCCCCAGATTTTATGTTGTCCTGGAGAGCTTGCAGAGCACTAGGGAAAGGGAAACAGAGAATTCCTTGCTAGCACCTTCTCTGTGCCTGGGAAGCAGAAGTGTTCACATTGCTTCGCAGAATCGCTTTTGTGCAGAAAACAGTAACACTTCTTCAGAACGAAAGAAAGCACAGAGCCCCAGATTTTATGTTGTCCTGGAGAGCTTGCAGAGCACTGGGGAAAGGCAGGCAGAGAATTCCCTGCTAGCACCTTCTCTGTGCCTGTTCACATTGCTTCGCAGAATCGCTTTTGTGCAGAAAACAGTAACACTTGTTCAGAATGAAAGAAAGCAAAGAGCCCCAGATATTATGTTGCCCTGGAGAGCTTGCAGAGCACTGGGGAAAGGCAGGCAGAGAATTCCCTGCTAGCACCTTCTCTGTGCCTGGGAAGCAGAAGTGTTCACATTGCTTCGCAAGAGTCGCTTTTGTGCAGAAAACACTAACACTTGTTCAGAAGGAAAGAAAGCACAGAGCCCCAGATTTTATGTTGTCCTGGAGAGCTTGCAGAGCACTGGGGAAAGGCAGGCAGAGAATTCCCTGCTAGCACCTTCTCTGTGCCTGGGAAGCAGAAGTGTTCACATTGCTTCGCAAGAATCGCTTTTGTGCAGAAAACAGTAACACTTGTTCAGAACGAAAGAAAGCACAGAGCCCCAGATTCTATGTTGTCCTGGAGAGCTTGCAGAGCACTGGGGAAAGGCAGGCAGAGAATTCCCTGATAGCACCTTCTCTGTGCGTGTTCACATTGCTTCGCAGAATCGCTTTTGTGCAGAAAACAGTAACACTTGTTCAGAACGAAAGAAAGCACAGAGCCCCAGATTCTATGTTGTCCTGGAGAGCTTGCAGAGCACTGGGGAAAGGCAGGCAGAGAATTCCCTGCTAGCACCTTCTCTGTGCCTGGGAAGCAGAAGTGTTCACATTGCTTCGCAGAATCGCTTTTCTGCAGAAAACACTAACACTTGTTCAGAAGGAAAGAAAGCACAGAGCCCCAGATTTTATGTTGTCCTGGAGAGCTTGCAGAGCACTGGGGAAAGGCAGGCAGAGAATTCCCTGATAGCACCTTCTCTGTGCCTGTTCACATTGCTTCGCAGAATCGCTTTTGTGCAGAAAACAGTAACACTTGTTCAGAAGGAAAGAAAGCACAGAGCCCCAGATTTTATGTTGTCCTGGAGAGCTTGCAGAGCACTGGGGAAAGGCAGGCAGAGAATTCCCTGATAGCACCTTCTCTGTGCCTGGGAAGCAGAAGTGTTCACATTGCTTCGCAAGAATTGCTTTTGTGCAGAAAACAGTAACACTTGTTCAGAAGGAAAGAAAGCACAGAGCCCCAGATTTTATGTTGTCCTGGAGAGCTTGCAGAGCACTGGGGAAAGGCAGGCAGAGAATTCCCTGCTAGCACCTTCTCTGTGCCTGTTCACATTGCTTCGCAGAATCGCTTTTGTGCAGAAAACAGTAACACTTGTTCAGAAGGAAAGAAAGCACAGAGCCCCAGATTCTGTGTTGTCCTGGAGAGCTTGCAGAGCACTGGGGAAAGGCAGGCAGAGAATTCCCTGCTAGCACCTTCTCTGTGCCTGGGAAGCAGAAGTGTTCACATTGCTTCGCAAGAATCGCTTTTGTGCAGAAAACACTAACACTTGTTCAGAACGAAAGAAAGCACAGAGCCCCAGATTCTATGTTGTTCTGGAGAGCTTGCAGAGCACTGGGGAAAGGCAGGCAGAGAATTCCCTGCTAGCACCTTCTCTGTGCCTGGGAAGCAGAAGTGTTCACATTGCTTCGCAGAATCGCTTTTGTGCAGAAAACAGTAACACTTGTTCAGAACGAAAGAAAGCACAGAGCCCCAGATTCTATGTTGTCCTGGAGAGCTTGCAGAGCACTGGGGAATGGCAGGCAGAGAATTCCTTGCTAGCACCTTCTCTGTGCCTGGGAAGCAGAAGTGTTCACATTGCTTCACAAGAATCGCTTTTGTGCAGAAAACAGTAACACTTGTTCAGAAGGAAAGAAAGCACAGAGCCCCAGATTTTATGTTGTCCTGGAGAGCTTGCAGAGCACTGGGGAAAGGCAGGCAGAGAATTCCCTGCTAGCACCTTCTCTGTGCCTGTTCACATTGCTTCGCAGAATCGCTTTTGTGCAGAAACCACTAACACTTGTTCAGAAGGAAAGAAAGCACAGAGCCCCAGATTCTGTGTTGTCCTGGAGAGCTTGCAGAGCACTGGGGAAAGGCAGGCAGAGAATGCCCTGCTAGCACCTTCTCTGTGCCTGGGAAGCAGAAGTGTTCACATTGCTTCGCAAGAATCGCTTTTGTGCAGAAAACACTAACACTTGTTCAGAACGAAAGAAAGCACAGAGCCCCAGATTCTATGTTGTTCTGGAGAGCTTGCAGAGCACTGGGGAAAGGCAGGCAGAGAATTCCCTGCTAGCACCTTCTCTGTGCCTGGGAAGCAGAAGTGTTCACATTGCTTGGCAGAATAGCTTTTGTGCAGAAAACAGTAACACTTGTTCAGAACGAAAGAAAGCACAGAGCCCCAGATTCTATGTTGTCCTGGAGAGCTTGCAGAGCACTGGGGAAAGGCAGGCAGAGAATTCCTTGCTAGCACCTTCTCTGTGCCTGGGAAGCAGAAGTGTTCACATTGCTTCGCAAGAATCGCTTTTGTGCAGAAAACACTAACACTTGTTCAGAACGAAAGAAAGCACAGAGCCCCAGATTTTATGTTGTCCTGGAGAGCTTGCAGAGCACTAGGGAAAGGGAAACAGAGAATTCCTTGCTAGCACCTTCTCTGTGCCTGGGAAGCAGAAGTGTTCACATTGCTTCGCAGAATCGCTTTTGTGCAGAAAACAGTAACACTTGTTCAGAAGGAAAGAAAGCACAGAGCCCCAGATTTTATGTTGTCCTGGAGAGCTTGCAGAGCACTGGGGAAAGGCAGGCAGAGAATTCCCTGCTAGCACCTTCTCTGTGCCTGTTCACATTGCTTCGCAGAATCGCTTTTGTGCAGAAAACAGTAACACTTGTTCAGAATGAAAGAAAGCAAAGAGCCCCAGATATTATGTTGCCCTGGAGAGCTTGCAGAGCACTGGGGAAAGGCAGGCAGAGAATTCCCTGATAGCACCTTCTCTGTGCCTGGGAAGCAGAAGTGTTCACATTGCTTCGCAAGAGTCGCTTTTGTGCAGAAAACACTAACACTTGTTCAGAACGAAAGAAAGAACAGAGCCCCAGATTTTATGTTGTCCTGGAGAGCTTGCAGAGCTCTGGAGAAAGGCAGGCAGAGAATTCCCTGCTAGCACCTTCTCTGTGCCTGGGAAGCAGGTGTGTTCACATTGCTTCGCAAGAATCGCTTTTGTGCAGAAAACAGTAACACTTGTTCAGAACGAAAGAAAGCACAGAGCCCCAGATTCTATGTTGTCCTGGAGAGCTTGCAGAGCACTGGGGAAAGGCAGGCAGAGAATTCCCTGATAGCACCTTCTCTGTGCCTGTTCACATTGTTTCGCAGAATCGCTTTTGTGCAGAAAACAGTAACACTTGTTCAGAACGAAAGAAAGCACAGAGCCCCAGATTCTATGTTGTCCTGGAGAGCTTGCAGAGCACTGGGGAAAGGCAGGCAGAGAATTCCCTGCTAGCACCTTCTCTGTGCCTGGGAAGCAGAAGTGTTCACATTGCTTCGCAAGAATCGCTTTTGTGCAGAAAACAGTAACACTTGTTCAGAACGAAAGAAAGCACAGAGCCCCAGATTCTATGTTGTCCTGGAGAGCTTGCAGAGCACTGGGGAAAGGCAGGCAGAGAATTCCTTGCTAGCACCTTCTCTGTGCCTGGGAAGCAGAAGTGTTCACATTGCTTCGCAGAATCGCTTTTGTGCAGAAAACAGTAACACTTGTTCAGAAGGAAAGAAAGCACAGAGCCCCAGATTCTATGTTGTCCTGGAGAGCTTGCAGAGCACTGGGGAAAGGCAGGCAGAGAATTTCTTGCTAGCACCTTCTCTGTGCCTGGGAAGCAGAAGTGTTCACATTGCTTCGCAAGAATCGCTTTTGTGCAGAAAACACTAACACTTGTTCAGAAGGAAAGAAAGCACAGAGCCCCAGATTTTATGTTGTCCTGGAGAGCTTGCAGAGCACTGGGGAAAGGCAGGCAGAGAATTCCCTGCTAGCACCTTCTCTGTGCCTGGGAAGCAGAAGTGTTCACATTGCTTCGCAGAATCGCTTTTGTGCAGAAAACAGTAACACTTGTTCAGAAGGAAAGAAAGCACAGAGCCCCAGATTCTATGTTGTCCTGGAGAGCTTGCAGAGCACTGGGGACAGGCAGGCAGAGAATTCCCTGCTAGCACCTTCTCTGTGCCTGTTCACATTGCTTCGCACAATCGCTTTTGTGCAGAAAACAGTAACACTTGTTCAGAACGAAAGAAAGCACAGAGCCCCAGATTCTATGTTGTCCTGGAGAGCTTGCAGAGCACTGGGGAAAGGCAGGCAGAGAATTCCCTGCTAGCACCTTCTCTGTGCCTGGGAAGCAGAAGTGTTCACATTGCTTCGCAAGAATCGCTTTTGTGCAGAAAACAGTAACACTTGTTCAGAACGAAAGAAAGCACAGAGCCCCAGATTCTATGTTGTCCTGGAGAGCTTGCAGAGCACTGGGGAAGGGCAGGCAGAGAATTCCCTGATAGAACCTTCTCTGTGCCTGGGAAGCAGAAGTGTTCACATTGCTTCGCAAGAATCGCTTTTGTGCAGAAAACAGTAACACTTGTTCAGAACGAAAGAAAGAACAGAGCCCCAGATTTTATGTTGTCCTGGAGAGCTTGCACAGCACTGGGGAAAGGCAGGCAGAGAATTCCCTGATAGCACCTTCTCTGTGCCTGTTCACATTGCTTCGCAGAATCGCTTTTGTGCAGAAAACAGTAACACTTGTTCAGAATGAAAGAAAGCACAGAGCCCCAGATTCTATGTTGTCCTGGAGAGCTTGCAGAGCACTGGGGAAAGGCAAACAGAGAATTCCTTGCTAGCACCTTCTCTGTGCCTGGGAAGCAGAAGTGTTCACATTGCTTCGCAAGAATCGCTTTTGTGCAGAAAACAGTAACACTTGTTCAGAAGGAAAGAAAGCACAGAGCCCCAGATTTTATGTTGTCCTGGAGAGCTTGCAGAGCACTGGGGAAAGGCAGGCAGAGAATTCCCTGCTAGCACCTTCTCTGTGCCTGTTCACATTGCTTCGCAGAATCGCTTTTGTGCAGAAAACAGTAACACTTGTTCAGAAGGAAAGAAAGCACAGAGCCCCAGATTCTGTGTTGTCCTGGAGAGCTTGCAGAGCACTGGGGAAAGGCAGGCAGAGAATGCCCTGCTAGCACCTTCTCTGTGCCTGGGAAGCAGAAGTGTTCACATTGCTTCGCAAGAATCGCTTTTGTGCAGAAAACACTAACACTTGTTCAGAACGAAAGAAAGCACAGAGCCCCAGATTCTATGTTGTTCTGGAGAGCTTGCAGAGCACTGGGGAAAGGCAGGCAGAGAATTCCCTGCTAGCACCTTCTCTGTGCCTGGGAAGCAGAAGTGTTCACATTGCTTGGCAGAATAGCTTTTGTGCAGAAAACAGTAACACTTGTTCAGAACGAAAGAAAGCACAGAGCCCCAGATTCTATGTTGTCCTGGAGAGCTTGCAGAGCACTGGGGAAAGGCAGGCAGAGAATTCCTTGCTAGCACCTTCTCTGTGCCTGGGAAGCAGAAGTGTTCACATTGCTTCGCAAGAATCGCTTTTGTGCAGAAAACACTAACACTTGTTCAGAACGAAAGAAAGCACAGAGCCCCAGATTTTATGTTGTCCTGGAGAGCTTGCAGAGCACTAGGGAAAGGGAAACAGAGAATTCCTTGCTAGCACCTTCTCTGTGCCTGGGAAGCAGAAGTGTTCACATTGCTTCGCAGAATCGCTTTTGTGCAGAAAACAGTAACACTTCTTCAGAACGAAAGAAAGCACAGAGCCCCAGATTTTATGTTGTCCTGGAGAGCTTGCAGAGCACTGGGGAAAGGCAGGCAGAGAATTCCCTGCTAGCACCTTCTCTGTGCCTGTTCACATTGCTTCGCAGAATCGCTTTTGTGCAGAAAACAGTAACACTTGTTCAGAATGAAAGAAAGCAAAGAGCCCCAGATATTATGTTGCCCTGGAGAGCTTGCAGAGCACTGGGGAAAGGCAGGCAGAGAATTCCCTGATAGCACCTTCTCTGTGCCTGGGAAGCAGAAGTGTTCACATTGCTTCGCAAGAGTCGCTTTTGTGCAGAAAACACTAACACTTGTTCAGAACGAAAGAAAGAACAGAGCCCCAGATTTTATGTTGTCCTGGAGAGCTTGCAGAGCACTGGGGAAAGGCAGGCAGAGAATTCCCTGCTAGCACCTTCTCTGTGCCTGGGAAGCAGAAGTGTTCACATTGCTTCGCAAGAATTGCTTTTGTGCAGAAAACAGTAACACTTGTTCAGAAGGAAAGAAAGCACAGAGCCCCAGATTCTATGTTGTCCTGGAGAGCTTGCAGAGCACTGGGGAAAGGCAGGCAGAGAATTCCCTGCTAGCACCTTCTCTGTGCCTGTTCACATTGCTTCGCAGAATCGCTTTTGTGCAGAAAACAGTAACACTTGTTCAGAAGGAAAGAAAGCACAGAGCCCCAGATTCTGTGTTGTCCTGGAGAGCTTGCAGAGCACTGGGGAAAGGCAGGCAGAGAATTCCCTGCTAGCACCTTCTCTGTGCCTGGGAAGCAGAAGTGTTCACATTGCTTCGCAAGAATCGCTTTTGTGCAGAAAACACTAACACTTGTTCAGAACGAAAGAAAGCACAGAGCCCCAGATTCTATGTTGTTCTGGAGAGCTTGCAGAGCACTGGGGAAAGGCAGGCAGAGAATTCCCTGCTAGCACCTTCTCTGTGCCTGGGAAGCAGAAGTGTTCACATTGCTTCGCAGAATCGCTTTTGTGCAGAAAACAGTAACACTTGTTCAGAACGAAAGAAAGCACAGAGCCCCAGATTCTATGTTGTCCTGGAGAGCTTGCAGAGCACTGGGGAATGGCAGGCAGAGAATTCCTTGCTAGCACCTTCTCTGTGCCTGGGAAGCAGAAGTGTTCACATTGCTTCACAAGAATCGCTTTTGTGCAGAAAACACTAAGACTTGTTCAGAACGAAAGAAAGCACAGAGCCCCAGATTTTATGTTGTCCTGGAGAGCTTGCACAGCACTGGGGAAAGGCAGGCAGAGAATTCCCTGATAGCACCTTCTCTGTGCCTGTTCACATTGCTTCGCAGAATCGCTTTTGTGCAGAAAACAGTAACACTTGTTCAGAATGAAAGAAAGCACAGAGCCCCAGATTTTATGTTGTCCTGGAGAGCTTTCAGAGCACTGGGGAAAGGCAAACAGAGAATTCCTTGCTAGCACCTTCTCTGTGCCTGGGAAGCAGAAGTGTTCACTTTGCTTCGCAAGAATCGCTTTTGTGCAGAAAACAGTAACACTTGTTCAGAAGGAAAGAAAGCACAGAGCCCCAGATTTTATGTTGTCCTGGAGAGCTTGCAGAGCACTGGGGAAAGGCAGGCAGAGAATTCCCTGCTAGCACCTTCTCTGTGCCTGTTCACATTGCTTCGCAGAATCGCTTTTGTGCAGAAAACAGTAACACTTGTTCAGAAGGAAAGAAAGCACAGAGCCCCAGATTCTGTGTTGTCCTGGAGAGCTTGCAGAGCACTGGGGAAAGGCAGGCAGAGAATGCCCTGCTAGCACCTTCTCTGTGCCTGGGAAGCAGAAGTGTTCACATTGCTTCGCAAGAATCGCTTTTGTGCAGAAAACACTAACACTTGTTCAGAACGAAAGAAAGCACAGAGCCCCAGATTCTATGTTGTTCTGGAGAGCTTGCAGAGCACTGGGGAAAGGCAGGCAGAGAATTCCCTGCTAGCACCTTCTCTGTGCCTGGGAAGCAGAAGTGTTCACATTGCTTGGCAGAATCGCTTTTGTGCAGAAAACAGTAACACTTGTTCAGAACGAAAGAAAGCACAGAGCCCCAGATTCTATGTTGTCCTGGAGAGCTTGCAGAGCACTGGGGAAAGGCAGGCAGAGAATTCCTTGCTAGCACCTTCTCTGTGCCTGGGAAGCAGAAGTGTTCACATTGCTTCGCAAGAAGCGCTTTTGTGCAGAAAACACTAACACTTGTTCAGAACGAAAGAAAGCACAGAGCCCCAGATTCTATGTTGTCCTGGAGAGCTTGCAGAGCACTGGGGAAAGGCAGGCAGAGAATTCCCTGCTAGCACCTTCTCTGTGCCTGTTCACATTGTTTCGCAGAATCGCTTTTGTGCAGAAAACAGTAACACTTGTTCAGAACGAAAGAAAGCACAGAGCCCCAGATTCTATGTTGTCCTGGAGAGCTTGCAGAGCACTGGGGAAAGGCAGGCAGAGAATTCCCTGCTAGCACCTTCTCTGTGCCTGGGAAGCAGAAGTGTTCACATTGCTTCGCAAGAATCGCTTTTGTGCAGAAAACAGTAACACTTGTTCAGAACGAAAGAAAGCACAGAGCCCCAGATTCTATGTTGTCCTGGAGAGCTTGCAGAGCACTGGGGAAAGGCAGGCAGAGAATTCCTTGCTAGCACCTTCTCTGTGCCTGGGAAGCAGAAGTGTTCACATTGCTTCGCAGAATCGCTTTTGTGCAGAAAACAGTAACACTTGTTCAGAAGGAAAGAAAGCACAGAGCCCCAGATTCTATGTTGTCCTGGAGAGCTTGCAGAGCACTGGGGAAAGGCAGGCAGAGAATTTCTTGCTAGCACCTTCTCTGTGCCTGGGAAGCAGAAGTGTTCACATTGCTTCGCAAGAATCGCTTTTGTGCAGAAAACACTAACACTTGTTCAGAAGGAAAGAAAGCACAGAGCCCCAGATTTTATGTTGTCCTGGAGAGCTTGCAGAGCACTGGGGAAAGGCAGGCAGAGAATTCCCTGCTAGCACCTTCTCTGTGCCTGGGAATCAGAAGTGTTCACATTGCTTCGCAGAATCGCTTTTGTGCAGAAAACAGTAACACTTGTTCAGAAGGAAAGAAAGCACAGAGCCCCAGATTCTATGTTGTCCTGGAGAGCTTGCAGAGCACTGGGGACAGGCAGGCAGAGAATTCCCTGCTAGCACCTTCTCTGTGCCTGTTCACATTGCTTCGCACAATCGCTTTTGTGCAGAAAACAGTAACACTTGTTCAGAACGAAAGAAAGCACAGAGCCCCAGATTCTATGTTGTCCTGGAGAGCTTGCAGAGCACTGGGGAAAGGCAGGCAGAGAATTCCCTGCTAGCACCTTCTCTGTGCCTGGGAAGCAGAAGTGTTCACATTGCTTCGCAAGAAGCGCTTTTGTGCAGAAAACAGTAACACTTGTTCAGAACGAAAGAAAGCACAGAGCCCCAGATTCTATGTTGTCCTGGAGAGCTTGCAGAGCACTGGGGAAGGGCAGGCAGAGAATTCCCTGATAGAACCTTCTCTGTGCCTGGGAAGCAGAAGTGTTCACATTGCTTCGCAAGAATCGCTTTTGTGCAGAAAACAGTAACACTTGTTCAGAACGAAAGAAAGAACAGAGCCCCAGATTTTATGTTGTCCTGGAGAGCTTGCAGAGCACTGGGGAAAGGCAGGCAGAGAATTCCCTGATAGCACCTTCTCTGTGCCTGTTCACATTGCTTCGCAGAATCGCTTTTGTGCAGAAAACAGTAACACTTGTTCAGAATGAAAGAAAGCACAGAGCCCCAGATTCTATGTTGTCCTGGAGAGCTTGCAGAGCACTGGGGAAAGGCAAACAGAGAATTCCTTGCTAGCACCTTCTCTGTGCCTGGGAAGCAGAAGTGTTCACATTGCTTCGCAAGAATCGCTTTTGTGCAGAAAACAGTAACACTTGTTCAGAAGGAAAGAAAGCACAGAGCCCCAGATTTTATGTTGTCCTGGAGAGCTTGCAGAGCACTGGGGAAAGGCAGGCAGAGAATTCCCTGCTAGCACCTTCTCTGTGCCTGTTCACATTGCTTCGCAGAATCGCTTTTGTGCAGAAAACAGTAACACTTGTTCAGAAGGAAAGAAAGCACAGAGCCCCAGATTCTGTGTTGTCCTGGAGAGCTTGCAGAGCACTGGGGAAAGGCAGGCAGAGAATGCCCTGCTAGCACCTTCTCTGTGCCTGGGAAGCAGAAGTGTTCACATTGCTTCGCAAGAATCGCTTTTGTGCAGAAAACACTAACACTTGTTCAGAACGAAAGAAAGCACAGAGCCCCAGATTCTATGTTGTTCTGGAGAGCTTGCAGAGCACTGGGGAAAGGCAGGCAGAGAATTCCCTGCTAGCACCTTCTCTGTGCCTGGGAAGCAGAAGTGTTCACATTGCTTGGCAGAATAGCTTTTGTGCAGAAAACAGTAACACTTGTTCAGAACGAAAGAAAGCACAGAGCCCCAGATTCTATGTTGTCCTGGAGAGCTTGCAGAGCACTGGGGAAAGGCAGGCAGAGAATTCCTTGCTAGCACCTTCTCTGTGCCTGGGAAGCAGAAGTGTTCACATTGCTTCGCAAGAATCGCTTTTGTGCAGAAAACACTAACACTTGTTCAGAACGAAAGAAAGCACAGAGCCCCAGATTTTATGTTGTCCTGGAGAGCTTGCAGAGCACTAGGGAAAGGGAAACAGAGAATTCCTTGCTAGCACCTTCTCTGTGCCTGGGAAGCAGAAGTGTTCACATTGCTTCGCAGAATCGCTTTTGTGCAGAAAACAGTAACACTTCTTCAGAACGAAAGAAAGCACAGAGCCCCAGATTTTATGTTGTCCTGGAGAGCTTGCAGAGCACTGGGGAAAGGCAGGCAGAGAATTCCCTGCTAGCACCTTCTCTGTGCCTGTTCACATTGCTTCGCAGAATCGCTTTTCTGCAGAAAACAGTAACACTTGTTCAGAATGAAAGAAAGCAAAGAGCCCCAGATATTATGTTGCCCTGGAGAGCTTGCAGAGCACTGGGGAAAGGCAGGCAGAGAATTCCCTGCTAGCACCTTCTCTGTGCCTGGGAAGCAGAAGTGTTCACATTGCTTCGCAAGAGTCGCTTTTGTGCAGAAAACACTAACACTTGTTCAGAACGAAAGAAAGAACAGAGCCCCAGATTTTATGTTGTCCTGGAGAGCTTGCAGAGCACTGGGGAAAGGCAGGCAGAGAATTCCCTGCTAGCACCTTCTCTGTGCCTGGGAAGCAGAAGTGTTCACATTGCTTCGCAAGAATTGCTTTTGTGCAGAAAACAGTAACACTTGTTCAGAAGGAAAGAAAGCACAGAGCCCCAGATTTTATGTTGTCCTGGAGAGCTTGCAGAGCACTGGGGAAAGGCAGGCAGAGAATTCCCTGCTAGCACCTTCTCTGTGCCTGTTCACATTGCTTCGCAGAATCGCTTTTGTGCAGAAAACAGTAACACTTGTTCAGAAGGAAAGAAAGCACAGAGCCCCAGATTCTGTGTTGTCCTGGAGAGCTTGCAGAGCACTGGGGAAAGGCAGGCAGAGAATTCCCTGCTAGCACCTTCTCTGTGCCTGGGAAGCAGAAGTGTTCACATTGCTTCGCAAGAATCGCTTTTGTGCAGAAAACACTAACACTTGTTCAGAACGAAAGAAAGCACAGAGCCCCAGATTCTATGTTGTTCTGGAGAGCTTGCAGAGCACTGGGGAAAGGCAGGCAGAGAATTCCCTGCTAGCACCTTCTCTGTGCCTGGGAAGCAGAAGTGTTCACATTGCTTCGCAGAATCGCTTTTGTGCAGAAAACAGTAACACTTGTTCAGAACGAAAGAAAGCACAGAGCCCCAGATTCTATGTTGTCCTGGAGAGCTTGCAGAGCACTGGGGAATGGCAGGCAGAGAATTCCTTGCTAGCACCTTCTCTGTGCCTGGGAAGCAGAAGTGTTCACATTGCTTCACAAGAATCGCTTTTGTGCAGAAAACACTAAGACTTGTTCAGAACGAAAGAAAGCACAGAGCCCCAGATTTTATGTTGTCCTGGAGAGCTTGCACAGCACTGGGGAAAGGCAGGCAGAGAATTCCCTGATAGCACCTTCTCTGTGCCTGTTCACATTGCTTCGCAGAATCGCTTTTGTGCAGAAAACAGTAACACTTGTTCAGAATGAAAGAAAGCACAGAGCCCCAGATTTTATGTTGTCCTGGAGAGCTTTCAGAGCACTGGGGAAAGGCAAACAGAGAATTCCTTGCTAGCACCTTCTCTGTGCCTGGGAAGCAGAAGTGTTCACATTGCTTCGCAAGAATCGCTTTTGTGCAGAAAACAGTAACACTTGTTCAGAAGGAAAGAAAGCACAGAGCCCCAGATTTTATGTTGTCCTGGAGAGCTTGCAGAGCACTGGGGAAAGGCAGGCAGAGAATTCCCTGCTAGCACCTTCTCTGTGCCTGTTCACATTGCTTCGCAGAATCGCTTTTGTGCAGAAAACAGTAACACTTGTTCAGAAGGAAAGAAAGCACAGAGCCCCAGATTCTGTGTTGTCCTGGAGAGCTTGCAGAGCACTGGGGAAAGGCAGGCAGAGAATGCCCTGCTAGCACCTTCTCTGTGCCTGGGAAGCAGAAGTGTTCACATTGCTTCGCAAGAATCGCTTTTGTGCAGAAAACACTAACACTTGTTCAGAACGAAAGAAAGCACAGAGCCCCAGATTCTATGTTGTTCTGGAGAGCTTGCAGAGCACTGGGGAAAGGCAGGCAGAGAATTCCCTGCTAGCACCTTCTCTGTGCCTGGGAAGCAGAAGTGTTCACATTGCTTGGCAGAATAGCTTTTGTGCAGAAAACAGTAACACTTGTTCAGAACGAAAGAAAGCACAGAGCCCCAGATTCTATGTTGTCCTGGAGAGCTTGCAGAGCACTGGGGAAAGGCAGGCAGAGAATTCCTTGCTAGCACCTTCTCTGTGCCTGGGAAGCAGAAGTGTTCACATTGCTTCGCAAGAATCGCTTTTGTGCAGAAAACACTAACACTTGTTCAGAACGAAAGAAAGCACAGAGCCCCAGATTTTATGTTGTCCTGGAGAGCTTGCAGAGCACTAGGGAAAGGGAAACAGAGAATTCCTTGCTAGCACCTTCTCTGTGCCTGGGAAGCAGAAGTGTTCACATTGCTTCGCAGAATCGCTTTTGTGCAGAAAACAGTAACACTTCTTCAGAACGAAAGAAAGCACAGAGCCCCAGATTTTATGTTGTCCTGGAGAGCTTGCACAGCACTGGGGAAAGGCAGGCAGAGAATTCCCTGATAGCACCTTCTCTGTGCCTGTTCACATTGCTTCGCAGAATCGCTTTTGTGCAGAAAACAGTAACACTTGTTCAGAATGAAAGAAAGCAAAGAGCCCCAGATATTATGTTGCCCTGGAGAGCTTGCAGAGCACTGGGGAAAGGCAGGCAGAGAATTCCCTGATAGCACCTTCTCTGTGCCTGGGAAGCAGAAGTGTTCACATTGCTTCGCAAGAGTCGCTTTTGTGCAGAAAACACTAACACTTGTTCAGAACGAAAGAAAGAACAGAGCCCCAGATTCTATGTTGTCCTGGAGAGCTTGCAGAGCACTGGGGAAAGGCAGGCAGAGAATTCCCTGATAGCACCTTCTCTGTGCCTGTTCACATTGTTTCGCAGAATCGCTTTTGTGCAGAAAACAGTAACACTTGTTCAGAACGAAAGAAAGCACAGAGCCCCAGATTGTATGTTGTCCTGGAGAGCTTGCAGAGCACTGGGGAAAGGCAGGCAGAGAATTCCCTGCTAGCACCTTCTCTGTGCCTGGGAAGCAGAAGTGTTCACATTGCTTCGCAAGAATCGCTTTTGTGCAGAAAACAGTAACACTTGTTCAGAACGAAAGAAAGCACAGAGCCCCAGATTCTATGTTGTCCTGGAGAGCTTGCAGAGCACTGGGGAAAGGCAGGCAGAGAATTCCTTGCTAGCACCTTCTCTGTGCCTGGGAAGCAGAAGTGTTCACATTGCTTTGCAGAATCGCTTTTGTGCAGAAAACAGTAACACTTGTTCAGAAGGAAAGAAAGCACAGAGCCCCAGATTCTATGTTGTCCTGGAGAGCTTGCAGAGCACTGGGGAAAGGCAGGCAGAGAATTTCTTGCTAGCACCTTCTCTGTGCCTGGGAAGCAGAAGTGTTCACATTGCTTCGCAAGAATCGCTTTTGTGCAGAAAACACTAACACTTGTTCAGAAGGAAAGAAAGCACAGAGCCCCAGATTTTATGTTGTCCTGGAGAGCTTGCAGAGCACTGGGGACAGGCAGGCAGAGAATTCCCTGCTAGCACCTTCTCTGTGCCTGTTCACATTGCTTCGCACAATCGCTTTTGTGCAGAAAACAGTATACTTGTTCAGAACGAAAGAAAGCACAGAGCCCCAGATTCTATGTTGTCCTGGAGAGCTTGCAGAGCACTGGGGAAAGGCAGGCAGAGAATTCCCTGCTAGCACCTTCTCTGTGCCTGGGAAGCAGAAGTGTTCACATTGCTTCGCAAGAATCGCTTTTGTGCAGAAAACAGTAACACTTGTTCAGAACGAAAGAAAGCACAGAGCCCCAGATTCTATGTTGTCCTGGAGAGCTTGCAGAGCACTGGGGAAGGGCAGGCAGAGAATTCCCTGATAGAACCTTCTCTGTGCCTGGGAAGCAGAAGTGTTCACATTGCTTCGCAAGAATCGCTTTTGTGCAGAAAACAGTAACACTTGTTCAGAACGAAAGAAAGAACAGAGCCCCAGATTTTATGTTGTCCTGGAGAGCTTGCACAGCACTGGGGAAAGGCAGGCAGAGAATTCCCTGATAGCACCTTCTCTGTGCCTGTTCACATTGCTTCGCAGAATCGCTTTTGTGCAGAAAACAGTAACACTTGTTCAGAATGAAAGAAAGCACAGAGCCCCAGATTTTATGTTGTCCTGGAGAGCTTGCAGAGCACTGGGGAAAGGCAAACAGAGAATTCCTTGCTAGCACCTTCTCTGTGCCTGGGAAGCAGAAGTGTTCACATTGCTTCGCAAGAATCGCTTTTGTGCAGAAAACAGTAACACTTGTTCAGAAGGAAAGAAAGCACAGAGCCCCAGATTTTATGTTGTCCTGGAGAGCTTGCAGAGCACTGGGGAAAGGCAGGCAGAGAATTCCCTGCTAGCACCTTCTCTGTGCCTGTTCACATTGCTTCGCAGAATCGCTTTTGTGCAGAAAACAGTAACACTTGTTCAGAAGGAAAGAAAGCACAGAGCCCCAGATTCTGTGTTGTCCTGGAGAGCTTGCAGAGCACTGGGGAATGGCAGGCAGAGAATGCCCTGCTAGCACCTTCTCTGTGCCTGGGAAGCAGAAGTGTTCACATTGCTTCGCAAGAATCGCTTTTGTGCAGAAAACACTAACACTTGTTCAGAACGAAAGAAAGCACAGAGCCCCAGATTCTATGTTGTTCTGGAGAGCTTGCAGAGCACTGGGGAAAGGCAGGCAGAGAATTCCCTGCTAGCACCTTCTCTGTGCCTGGGAAGCAGAAGTGTTCACATTGCTTGGCAGAATAGCTTTTGTGCAGAAAACAGTAACACTTGTTCAGAACGAAAGAAAGCACAGAGCCCCAGATTCTATGTTGTCCTGGAGAGCTTGCAGAGCACTGGGGAAAGGCAGGCAGAGAATTCCTTGCTAGCACCTTCTCTGTGCCTGGGAAGCAGAAGTGTTCACATTGCTTCGCAAGAATCGCTTTTGTGCAGAAAACAGTAACACTTTGTCAGAAGGAAAGAAAGCACAGAGCCCCAGATTTTATGTTGTCCTGGAGAGCTTGCAGAGCACTAGGGAAAGGGAAACAGAGAATTCCTTGCTAGCACCTTCTCTGTGCCTGGGAAGCAGAAGTGTTCACATTGCTTCGCAGAATCGCTTTTGTGCAGAAAACAGTAACACTTGTTCAGAAGGAAAGAAAGCACAGAGCCCCAGATTTTATGTTGTCCTGGAGAGCTTGCAGAGCACTGGGGAAAGGCAGGCAGAGAATTCCCTGATAGCACCTTCTCTGTGCGTGTTCACATTGCTTCGCAGAATCGCTTTTGTGCAGAAAACAGTAACACTTGTTCAGAACGAAAGAAAGCACAGAGCCCCAAATTCTATGTTGTCCTGGAGAGCTTGCAGAGCACTGGGGAAAGGCAGGCAGAGAATTCCCTGCTAGCACCTTCTCTGTGCCTGGGAAGCAGAAGTGTTCACATTGCTTCGCAGAATCGCTTTTCTGCAGAAAACACTAACACTTGTTCAGAAGGAAAGAAAGCACAGAGCCCCAGATTTTATGTTGTCCTGGAGAGCTTGCAGAGCACTGGGGAAAGGCAGGCAGAGAATTCCCTGATAGCACCTTCTCTGTGCCTGGGAAGCAGGTGTGTTCACATTGCTTCGCAAGAAGCGCTTTTGTGCAGAAAACAGTAACACTTGTTCAGAACGAAAGAAAGCACAGAGCCCCAGATTTTATGTTGTCCTGGAGAGCTTGCAGAGCACTGGGGAAAGGCAGGCAGAGAATTCCCTGCTAGCACCTTCTCTGTGCCTGTTCACATTGCTTCGCAGAATCGCTTTTGTGCAGAAAACAGTAACACTTGTTCAGAAGGAAAGAAAGCACAGAGCCCCAGATTCTGTGTTGTCCTGGAGAGCTTGCAGAGCACTGGGGACAGGCAGGCAGAGAATTCCCTGCTAGCACCTTCTCTGTGCCTGGGAAGCAGAAGTGTTCACATTGCTTCGCAAGAATCGCTTTTGTGCAGAAAACAGTAACACTTGTTCAGAACGAAAGAAAGCACAGAGCCCCAGATTCTATGTTGTCCTGGAGAGCTTGCAGAGCACTGGGGAATGGCAGGCAGAGAATTCCTTGCTAGCACCTTCTCTGTGCCTGGGAAGCAGAAGTGTTCACATTGCTTGGCAGAATAGCTTTTGTGCAGAAAACAGTAACACTTGTTCAGAACGAAAGAAAGCACAGAGCCCCAGATTCTATGTTGTCCTGGAGAGCTTGCAGAGCACTGGGGAAAGGCAGGCAGAGAATTCCTTGCTAGCACCTTCTCTGTGCCTGGGAAGCAGAAGTGTTCACATTGCTTCGCAAGAATCGCTTTTGTGCAGAAAACACTAACACTTGTTCAGAACGAAAGAAAGCACAGAGCCCCAGATTTTATGTTGTCCTGGAGAGCTTGCAGAGCACTAGGGAAAGGGAAACAGAGAATTCCTTGCTAGCACCTTCTCTGTGCCTGGGAAGCAGAAGTGTTCACATTGCTTCGCAGAATCGCTTTTGTGCAGAAAACAGTAACACTTCTTCAGAACGAAAGAAAGCACAGAGCCCCAGATTTTATGTTGTCCTGGAGAGCTTGCAGAGCACTGGGGAAAGGCAGGCAGAGAATTCCCTGCTAGCACCTTCTCTGTGCCTGTTCACATTGCTTCGCAGAATCGCTTTTGTGCAGAAAACAGTAACACTTGTTCAGAATGAAAGAAAGCAAAGAGCCCCAGATATTATGTTGCCCTGGAGAGCTTGCAGAGCACTGGGGAAAGGCAGGCAGAGAATTCCCTGATAGCACCTTCTCTGTGCCTGGGAAGCAGAAGTGTTCACATTGCTTCGCAAGAGTCGCTTTTGTGCAGAAAACACTAACACTTGTTCAGAACGAAAGAAAGCACAGAGCCCCAGATTCTATGTTGTTCTGGAGAGCTTGCAGAGCACTGGGGAAAGGCAGGCAGAGAATTCCCTGCTAGCACCTTCTCTGTGCCTGGGAAGCAGAAGTGTTCACATTGCTTCGCAGAATCGCTTTTGTGCAGAAAACAGTAACACTTGTTCAGAACGAAAGAAAGCACAGAGCCCCAGATTCTATGTTGTCCTGGAGAGCTTGCAGAGCACTGGGGAATGGCAGGCAGAGAATTCCTTGCTAGCACCTTCTCTGTGCCTGGGAAGCAGAAGTGTTCACATTGCTTGGCAGAATAGCTTTTGTGCAGAAAACAGTAACACTTGTTCAGAACGAAAGAAAGCACAGAGCCCCAGATTCTATGTTGTCCTGGAGAGCTTGCAGAGCACTGGGGAAAGGCAGGCAGAGAATTCCTTGCTAGCACCTTCTCTGTGCCTGGGAAGCAGAAGTGTTCACATTGCTTCGCAAGAATCGCTTTTGTGCAGAAAACACTAACACTTGTTCAGAACGAAAGAAAGCACAGAGCCCCAGATTTTATGTTGTCCTGGAGAGCTTGCAGAGCACTAGGGAAAGGGAAACAGAGAATTCCTTGCTAGCACCTTCTCTGTGCCTGGGAAGCAGAAGTGTTCACATTGCTTCGCAGAATCGCTTTTGTGCAGAAAACAGTAACACTTCTTCAGAACGAAAGAAAGCACAGAGCCCCAGATTTTATGTTGTCCTGGAGAGCTTGCAGAGCACTGGGGAAAGGCAGGCAGAGAATTCCCTGCTAGCACCTTCTCTGTGCCTGTTCACATTGCTTCGCAGAATCGCTTTTGTGCAGAAAACAGTAACACTTGTTCAGAATGAAAGAAAGCACAGAGCCCCAGATTTTATGTTGTCCTGGAGAGCTTGCAGAGCACTGGGGAAAGGCAGGCAGAGAATTCCCTGCTAGCACCTTCTCTGTGCCTGGGAAGCAGAAGTGTTCACATTGCTTCGCAAGAATCGCTTTTGTGCAGAAAACAGTAACACTTGTTCAGAACGAAAGAAAGCACAGAGCCCCAGATTCTATGTTGTCCTGGAGAGCTTGCAGAGCACTGGGGAAAGGCAGGCAGAGAATTCCCTGCTAGCACCTTCTCTGTGCGTGTTCACATTGCTTCGCAGAATCGCTTTTGTGCAGAAAACAGTAACACTTGTTCAGAACGAAAGAAAGCACAGAGCCCCAGATTCTATGTTGTCCTGGAGAGCTTGCAGAGCACTGGGGAAAGGCAGGCAGAGAATTCCCTGCTAGCACCTTCTCTGTGCCTGGGAAGCAGAAGTGTTCACATTGCTTCGCAGAATCGCTTTTGTGCAGAAAACAGTAACACTTGTTCAGAAGGAAAGAAAGCACAGAGCCCCAGATTTTATGTTGTCCTGGAGAGCTTGCAGAGCACTGGGGAAAGGCAGGCAGAGAATTCCCTGATAGCACCTTCTCTGTGCCTGGGAAGCAGAAGTGTTCACATTGCTTCGCAAGAATTGCTTTTGTGCAGAAAACAGTAACACTTGTTCAGAAGGAAAGAAAGCACAGAGCCCCAGATTTTATGTTGTCCTGGAGAGCTTGCAGAGTACTGGGGAAAGGCAGGCAGAGAATTCCCTGCTAGCACCTTCTCTGTGCCTGGGAAGCAGAAGTGTTCACATTGCTTCGCAGAATCGCTTTTGTGCAGAAAACAGTAACACTTGTTCAGAACGAAAGAAAGCACAGAGCCCCAGATTCTATGTTGTCCTGGAGAGCTTGCAGAGCACTGGGGAAAGGCAGGCAGAGAATTCCCTGCTAGCACCTTCTCTGTGCCTGTTCACATTGCTTCGCAGAATCGCTTTTGTGCAGAAACCACTAACACTTGTTCAGAAGGAAAGAAAGCACAGAGCCCCAGATTCTGTGTTGTCCTGGAGAGCTTGCAGAGCACTGGGGAAAGGCAGGCAGAGAATGCCCTGCTAGCACCTTCTCTGTGCCTGGGAAGCAGAAGTGTTCACATTGCTTCGCAAGAATCGCTTTTGTGCAGAAAACACTAACACTTGTTCAGAACGAAAGAAAGCACAGAGCCCCAGATTCTATGTTGTTCTGGAGAGCTTGCAGAGCACTGGGGAAAGGCAGGCAGAGAATTCCCTGCTAGCACCTTCTCTGTGCCTGGGAAGCAGAAGTGTTCACATTGCTTGGCAGAATAGCTTTTGTGCAGAAAACAGTAACACTTGTTCAGAACGAAAGAAAGCACAGAGCCCCAGATTCTATGTTGTCCTGGAGAGCTTGCAGAGCACTGGGGAAAGGCAGGCAGAGAATTCCTTGCTAGCACCTTCTCTGTGCCTGGGAAGCAGAAGTGTTCACATTGCTTCGCAAGAATCGCTTTTGTGCAGAAAACACTAACACTTGTTCAGAACGAAAGAAAGCACAGAGCCCCAGATTTTATGTTGTCCTGGAGAGCTTGCAGAGCACTAGGGAAAGGGAAACAGAGAATTCCTTGCTAGCACCTTCTCTGTGCCTGGGAAGCAGAAGTGTTCACATTGCTTCGCAAGAATCGCTTTTGTGCAGAAAACAGTAACACTTCTTCAGAACGAAAGAAAGCACAGAGCCCCAGATTTTATGTTGTCCTGGAGAGCTTGCAGAGCACTGGGGAAAGGCAGGCAGAGAATTCCCTGCTAGCACCTTCTCTGTGCCTGTTCACATTGCTTCGCAGAATCGCTTTTGTGCAGAAAACAGTAACACTTGTTCAGAATGAAAGAAAGCAAAGAGCCCCAGATATTATGTTGCCCTGGAGAGCTTGCAGAGCACTGGGGAAAGGCAGGCAGAGAATTCCCTGATAGCACCTTCTCTGTGCCTGGGAAGCAGAAGTGTTCACATTGCTTCGCAAGAGTCGCTTTTGTGCAGAAAACACTAACACTTGTTCAGAACGAAAGAAAGAACAGAGCCCCAGATTTTATGTTGTCCTGGAGAGCTTGCAGAGCTCTGGAGAAAGGCAGGCAGAGAATTCCCTGCTAGCACCTTCTCTGTGCCTGGGAAGCAGGTGTGTTCACATTGCTTCGCAAGAAGCGCTTTTGTGCAGAAAACAGTAACACTTGTTCAGAACGAAAGAAAGCACAGAGCCCCAGATTCTATGTTGTCCTGGAGAGCTTGCAGAGCACTGGGGAAAGGCAGGCAGAGAATTCCCTGCTAGCACCTTCTCTGTGCCTGTTCACATTGTTTCGCAGAATCGCTTTTGTGCAGAAAACAGTAACACTTGTTCAGAACGAAAGAAAGCACAGAGCCCCAGATTCTATGTTGTCCTGGAGAGCTTGCAGAGCACTGGGGAAAGGCAGGCAGAGAATTCCCTGCTAGCACCTTCTCTGTGCCTGGGAAGCAGAAGTGTTCACATTGCTTCGCAAGAATCGCTTTTGTGCAGAAAACAGTAACACTTGTTCAGAACGAAAGAAAGCACAGAGCCCCAGATTCTATGTTGTCCTGGAGAGCTTGCAGAGCACTGGGGAAAGGCAGGCAGAGAGTTCCCTGATAGCACCTTCTCTGTGCCTGTTCACATTGCTTCGCAGAATCGCTTTTGTGCAGAAAACACTAACACTTGTTCAGAAGGAAAGAAAGCACAGAGCCCCAGATTTGCTGTTGTCCTGGAGAGCTTGCAGAGCACTGGGGAAAGGCAGGCAGAGAATTCCTTGCTAGAACCTTCTCTGTGCCTGGGAAGCAGAAGTGTTCACATTGCTTCGCAAGAATCGCTTTTGTGCAGAAAACAGTAACACTTGTTCAGAAGGAAAGAAAGCACAGAGCCCCAGATTTTATGTTGTCCTGGAGAGCTTGCAGAGCACTGGGGAAAGGCAGGCAGAGAATTCCCTGATAGCACCTTCTCTGTGCGTGTTCACATTGCTTCGCAGAATCGCTTTTGTGCAGAAAACAGTAACACTTGTTCAGAACGAAAGAAAGCACAGAGCCCCAAATTCTATGTTGTCCTGGAGAGCTTGCAGAGCACTGGGGAAAGGCAGGCAGAGAATTCCCTGCTAGCACCTTCTCTGTGCCTGGGAAGCAGAAGTGTTCACATTGCTTCGCAGAATCGCTTTTCTGCAGAAAACACTAACACTTGTTCAGAAGGAAAGAAAGCACAGAGCCCCAGATTTTATGTTGTCCTGGAGAGCTTGCAGAGCACTGGGGAAAGGCAGGCAGAGAATTCCCTGATAGCACCTTCTCTGTGCCTGGGAAGCAGGTGTGTTCACATTGCTTCGCAAGAAGCGCTTTTGTGCAGAAAACAGTAACACTTGTTCAGAACGAAAGAAAGCACAGAGCCCCAGATTTTATGTTGTCCTGGAGAGCTTGCAGAGCACTGGGGAAAGGCAGGCAGAGAATGCCCTGCTAGCACCTTCTCTGTGCCTGTTCACATTGCTTCGCAGAATCGCTTTTGTGCAGAAAACAGTAACACTTGTTCAGAAGGAAAGAAAGCACAGAGCCCCAGATTCTGTGTTGTCCTGGAGAGCTTGCAGAGCACTGGGGAAAGGCAGGCAGAGAATTCCCTGCTAGCACCTTCTCTGTGCCTGGGAAGCAGAAGTGTTCACATTGCTTCGCAAGAATCGCTTTTGTGCAGAAAACACTAACACTTGTTCAGAACGAAAGAAAGCACAGAGCCCCAGATTCTATGTTGTTCTGGAGAGCTTGCAGAGCACTGGGGAAAGGCAGGCAGAGAATTCCCTGCTAGCACCTTCTCTGTGCCTGGGAAGCAGAAGTGTTCACATTGCTTCGCAGAATCGCTTTTGTGCAGAAAACAGTAACACTTGTTCAGAACGAAAGAAAGCACAGAGCCCCAGATTCTATGTTGTCCTGGAGAGCTTGCAGAGCACTGGGGAATGGCAGGCAGAGAATTCCTTGCTAGCACCTTCTCTGTGCCTGGGAAGCAGAAGAGTTCACATTGCTTGGCAGAATAGCTTTTGTGCAGAAAACAGTAACACTTGTTCAGAACGAAAGAAAGCACAGAGCCCCAGATTCTATGTTGTCCTGGAGAGCTTGCAGAGCACTGGGGAAAGGCAGGCAGAGAATTCCTTGCTAGCACCTTCTCTGTGCCTGGGAAGCAGAAGTGTTCACATTGCTTCGCAAGAATCGCTTTTGTGCAGAAAACACTAACACTTGTTCAGAACGAAAGAAAGCACAGAGCCCCAGATTTTATGTTGTCCTGGAGAGCTTGCAGAGCACTAGGGAAAGGGAAACAGAGAATTCCTTGCTAGCACCTTCTCTGTGCCTGGGAAGCAGAAGTGTTCACATTGCTTCGCAGAATCGCTTTTGTGCAGAAAACAGTAACACTTCTTCAGAACGAAAGAAAGCACAGAGCCCCAGATTTTATGTTGTCCTGGAGAGCTTGCAGAGCACTGGGGAAAGGCAGGCAGAGAATTCCCTGCTAGCACCTTCTCTGTGCCTGTTCACATTGCTTCGCAGAATCGCTTTTGTGCAGAAAACAGTAACACTTGTTCAGAATGAAAGAAAGCAAAGAGCCCCAGATATTATGTTGCCCTGGAGAGCTTGCAGAGCACTGGGGAAAGGCAGGCAGAGAATTCCCTGATAGCACCTTCTCTGTGCCTGGGAAGCAGAAGTGTTCACATTGCTTCGCAAGAGTCGCTTTTGTGCAGAAAACACTAACACTTGTTCAGAACGAAAGAAAGCACAGAGCCCCAGATTCTATGTTGTCCTGGAGAGCTTGCAGAGCACTGGGGAATGGCAGGCAGAGAATTCCTTGCTAGCACCTTCTCTGTGCCTGGGAAGCAGAAGTGTTCACATTGCTTGGCAGAATAGCTTTTGTGCAGAAAACAGTAACACTTGTTCAGAACGAAAGAAAGCACAGAGCCCCAGATTCTATGTTGTCCTGGAGAGCTTGCAGAGCACTGGGGAAAGGCAGGCAGAGAATTCCTTGCTAGCACCTTCTCTGTGCCTGGGAAGCAGAAGTGTTCACATTGCTTCGCAAGAATCGCTTTTGTGCAGAAAACACTAACACTTGTTCAGAACGAAAGAAAGCACAGAGCCCCAGATTTTATGTTGTCCTGGAGAGCTTGCAGAGCACTAGGGAAAGGGAAACAGAGAATTCCTTGCTAGCACCTTCTCTGTGCCTGGGAAGCAGAAGTGTTCACATTGCTTCGCAGAATCGCTTTTGTGCAGAAAACAGTAACACTTCTTCAGAACGAAAGAAAGCACAGAGCCCCAGATTTTATGTTGTCCTGGAGAGCTTGCAGAGCACTGGGGAAAGGCAGGCAGAGAATTCCCTGCTAGCACCTTCTCTGTGCCTGTTCACATTGCTTCGCAGAATCGCTTTTGTGCAGAAAACAGTAACACTTGTTCAGAATGAAAGAAAGCAAAGAGCCCCAGATATTATGTTGCCCTGGAGAGCTTGCAGAGCACTGGGGAAAGGCAGGCAGAGAATTCCCTGATAGCACCTTCTCTGTGCCTGGGAAGCAGAAGTGTTCACATTGCTTCGCAAGAGTCGCTTTTGTGCAGAAAACACTAACACTTGTTCAGAAGGAAAGAAAGCACAGAGCCCCAGATTTTATGTTGTCCTGGAGAGCTTGCAGAGCACTGGGGAAAGGCAGGCAGAGAATTCCCTGCTAGCACCTTCTCTGTGCCTGGGAAGCAGAAGTGTTCACATTGCTTCGCAAGAATCGCTTTTGTGCAGAAAACAGTAACACTTGTTCAGAACGAAAGAAAGCACAGAGCCCCAGATTCTATGTTGTCCTGGAGAGCTTGCAGAGCACTGGGGAAAGGCAGGCAGAGAATTCCCTGCTAGCACCTTCTCTGTGCGTGTTCACATTGCTTCGCAGAATCGCTTTTGTGCAGAAAACAGTAACACTTGTTCAGAACGAAAGAAAGCACAGAGCCCCAGATTCTATGTTGTCCTGGAGAGCTTGCAGAGCACTGGGGAAAGGCAGGCAGAGAATTCCCTGCTAGCACCTTCTCTGTGCCTGGGAAGCAGAAGTGTTCACATTGCTTCGCAGAATCGCTTTTCTGCAGAAAACACTAACACTTGTTCAGAAGGAAAGAAAGCACAGAGCCCCAGATTTTATGTTGTCCTGGAGAGCTTGCAGAGCACTGGGGAAAGGCAGGCAGAGAATTCCCTGATAGCACCTTCTCTGTGCCTGTTCACATTGCTTCGCAGAATCGCTTTTGTGCAGAAAACAGTAACACTTGTTCAGAAGGAAAGAAAGCACAGAGCCCCAGATTTTATGTTGTCCTGGAGAGCTTGCAGAGCACTGGGGAAAGGCAGGCAGAGAATTCCCTGATAGCACCTTCTCTGTGCCTGGGAAGCAGAAGTGTTCACATTGCTTCGCAAGAATTGCTTTTGTGCAGAAAACAGTAACACTTGTTCAGAAGGAAAGAAAGCACAGAGCCCCAGATTTTATGTTGTCCTGGAGAGCTTGCAGAGCACTGGGGAAAGGCAGGCAGAGAATTCCCTGCTAGCACCTTCTCTGTGCCTGTTCACATTGCTTCGCAGAATCGCTTTTGTGCAGAAAACAGTAACACTTGTTCAGAAGGAAAGAAAGCACAGAGCCCCAGATTCTGTGTTGTCCTGGAGAGCTTGCAGAGCACTGGGGAAAGGCAGGCAGAGAATGCCCTGCTAGCACCTTCTCTGTGCCTGGGAAGCAGAAGTGTTCACATTGCTTCGCAAGAATCGCTTTTGTGCAGAAAACACTAACACTTGTTCAGAACGAAAGAAAGCACAGAGCCCCAGATTCTATGTTGTTCTGGAGAGCTTGCAGAGCACTGGGGAAAGGCAGGCAGAGAATTCCCTGCTAGCACCTTCTCTGTGCCTGGGAAGCAGAAGTGTTCACATTGCTTCGCAGAATCGCTTTTGTGCAGAAAACAGTAACACTTGTTCAGAACGAAAGAAAGCACAGAGCCCCAGATTCTATGTTGTCCTGGAGAGCTTGCAGAGCACTGGGGAATGGCAGGCAGAGAATTCCTTGCTAGCACCTTCTCTGTGCCTGGGAAGCAGAAGTGTTCACATTGCTTCACAAGAATCGCTTTTGTGCAGAAAACAGTAACACTTGTTCAGAAGGAAAGAAAGCACAGAGCCCCAGATTTTATGTTGTCCTGGAGAGCTTGCAGAGCACTGGGGAAAGGCAGGCAGAGAATTCCCTGCTAGCACCTTCTCTGTGCCTGTTCACATTGCTTCGCAGAATCGCTTTTGTGCAGAAACCACTAACACTTGTTCAGAAGGAAAGAAAGCACAGAGCCCCAGATTCTGTGTTGTCCTGGAGAGCTTGCAGAGCACTGGGGAAAGGCAGGCAGAGAATGCCCTGCTAGCACCTTCTCTGTGCCTGGGAAGCAGAAGTGTTCACATTGCTTCGCAAGAATCGCTTTTGTGCAGAAAACACTAACACTTGTTCAGAACGAAAGAAAGCACAGAGCCCCAGATTCTATGTTGTTCTGGAGAGCTTGCAGAGCACTGGGGAAAGGCAGGCAGAGAATTCCCTGCTAGCACCTTCTCTGTGCCTGGGAAGCAGAAGTGTTCACATTGCTTGGCAGAATAGCTTTTGTGCAGAAAACAGTAACACTTGTTCAGAACGAAAGAAAGCACAGAGCCCCAGATTCTATGTTGTCCTGGAGAGCTTGCAGAGCACTGGGGAAAGGCAGGCAGAGAATTCCTTGCTAGCACCTTCTCTGTGCCTGGGAAGCAGAAGTGTTCACATTGCTTCGCAAGAATCGCTTTTGTGCAGAAAACACTAACACTTGTTCAGAACGAAAGAAAGCACAGAGCCCCAGATTCTATGTTGTTCTGGAGAGCTTGCAGAGCACTGGGGAAAGGCAGGCAGAGAATTCCCTGCTAGCACCTTCTCTGTGCCTGGGAAGCAGAAGTGTTCACATTGCTTCGCAGAATCGCTTTTGTGCAGAAAACAGTAACACTTGTTCAGAACGAAAGAAAGCACAGAGCCCCAGATTCTATGTTGTCCTGGAGAGCTTGCAGAGCACTGGGGAATGGCAGGCAGAGAATTCCTTGCTAGCACCTTCTCTGTGCCTGGGAAGCAGAAGTGTTCACATTGCTTCACAAGAATCGCTTTTGTGCAGAAAACAGTAACACTTGTTCAGAAGGAAAGAAAGCACAGAGCCCCAGATTTTATGTTGTCCTGGAGAGCTTGCAGAGCACTGGGGAAAGGCAGGCAGAGAATTCCCTGCTAGCACCTTCTCTGTGCCTGTTCACATTGCTTCGCAGAATCGCTTTTGTGCAGAAACCACTAACACTTGTTCAGAAGGAAAGAAAGCACAGAGCCCCAGATTCTGTGTTGTCCTGGAGAGCTTGCAGAGCACTGGGGAAAGGCAGGCAGAGAATGCCCTGCTAGCACCTTCTCTGTGCCTGGGAAGCAGAAGTGTTCACATTGCTTCGCAAGAATCGCTTTTGTGCAGAAAACACTAACACTTGTTCAGAACGAAAGAAAGCACAGAGCCCCAGATTCTATGTTGTTCTGGAGAGCTTGCAGAGCACTGGGGAAAGGCAGGCAGAGAATTCCCTGCTAGCACCTTCTCTGTGCCTGGGAAGCAGAAGTGTTCACATTGCTTGGCAGAATAGCTTTTGTGCAGAAAACAGTAACACTTGTTCAGAACGAAAGAAAGCACAGAGCCCCAGATTCTATGTTGTCCTGGAGAGCTTGCAGAGCACTGGGGAAAGGCAGGCAGAGAATTCCTTGCTAGCACCTTCTCTGTGCCTGGGAAGCAGAAGTGTTCACATTGCTTCGCAAGAATCGCTTTTGTGCAGAAAACACTAACACTTGTTCAGAACGAAAGAAAGCACAGAGCCCCAGATTTTATGTTGTCCTGGAGAGCTTGCAGAGCACTAGGGAAAGGGAAACAGAGAATTCCTTGCTAGCACCTTCTCTGTGCCTGGGAAGCAGAAGTGTTCACATTGCTTCGCAGAATCGCTTTTGTGCAGAAAACAGTAACACTTCTTCAGAACGAAAGAAAGCACAGAGCCCCAGATTTTATGTTGTCCTGGAGAGCTTGCAGAGCACTGGGGAAAGGCAGGCAGAGAATTCCCTGCTAGCACCTTCTCTGTGCCTGTTCACATTGCTTCGCAGAATCGCTTTTGTGCAGAAAACAGTAACACTTGTTCAGAATGAAAGAAAGCAAAGAGCCCCAGATATTATGTTGCCCTGGAGAGCTTGCAGAGCACTGGGGAAAGGCAGGCAGAGAATTCCCTGATAGCACCTTCTCTGTGCCTGGGAAGCAGAAGTGTTCACATTGCTTCGCAAGAGTCGCTTTTGTGCAGAAAACACTAACACTTGTTCAGAACGAAAGAAAGAACAGAGCCCCAGATTTTATGTTGTCCTGGAGAGCTTGCAGAGCTCTGGAGAAAGGCAGGCAGAGAATTCCCTGCTAGCACCTTCTCTGTGCCTGGGAAGCAGGTGTGTTCACATTGCTTCGCAAGAAGCGCTTTTGTGCAGAAAACAGTAACACTTGTTCAGAACGAAAGAAAGCACAGAGCCCCAGATTCTATGTTGTCCTGGAGAGCTTGCAGAGCACTGGGGAAAGGCAGGCAGAGAATTCCCTGCTAGCACCTTCTCTGTGCCTGTTCACATTGTTTCGCAGAATCGCTTTTGTGCAGAAAACAGTAACACTTGTTCAGAACGAAAGAAAGCACAGAGCCCCAGATTCTATGTTGTCCTGGAGAGCTTGCAGAGCACTGGGGAAAGGCAGGCAGAGAATTCCCTGCTAGCACCTTCTCTGTGCCTGGGAAGCAGAAGTGTTCACATTGCTTCGCAAGAATCGCTTTTGTGCAGAAAACAGTAACACTTGTTCAGAACGAAAGAAAGCACAGAGCCCCAGATTCTATGTTGTCCTGGAGAGCTTGCAGAGCACTGGGGAAAGGCAGGCAGAGAATTCCTTGCTAGCACCTTCTCTGTGCCTGGGAAGCAGAAGTGTTCACATTGCTTCGCAGAATCGCTTTTGTGCAGAAAACAGTAACACTTGTTCAGAAGGAAAGAAAGCACAGAGCCCCAGATTCTATGTTGTCCTGGAGAGCTTGCAGAGCACTGGGGAAAGGCAGGCAGAGAATTTCTTGCTAGCACCTTCTCTGTGCCTGGGAAGCAGAAGTGTTCACATTGCTTCGCAAGAATCGCTTTTGTGCAGAAAACACTAACACTTGTTCAGAAGGAAAGAAAGCACAGAGCCCCAGATTTTATGTTGTCCTGGAGAGCTTGCAGAGCACTGGGGAAAGGCAGGCAGAGAATTCCCTGCTAGCACCTTCTCTGTGCCTGTTCACATTGCTTCGCAGAATCGCTTTTGTGCAGAAAACAGTAACACTTGTTCAGAATGAAAGAAAGCAAAGAGCCCCAGATATTATGTTGCCCTGGAGAGCTTGCAGAGCACTGGGGAAAGGCAGGCAGAGAATTCCCTGATAGCACCTTCTCTGTGCCTGGGAAGCAGAAGTGTTCACATTGCTTCGCAAGAGTCGCTTTTGTGCAGAAAACACTAACACTTGTTCAGAACGAAAGAAAGCACAGAGCCCCAGATTCTATGTTGTCCTGGAGAGCTTGCAGAGCACTGGGGAATGGCAGGCAGAGAATTCCTTGCTAGCACCTTCTCTGTGCCTGGGAAGCAGAAGTGTTCACATTGCTTGGCAGAATAGCTTTTGTGCAGAAAACAGTAACACTTGTTCAGAACGAAAGAAAGCACAGAGCCCCAGATTCTATGTTGTCCTGGAGAGCTTGCAGAGCACTGGGGAAAGGCAGGCAGAGAATTCCTTGCTAGCACCTTCTCTGTGCCTGGGAAGCAGAAGTGTTCACATTGCTTCGCAAGAATCGCTTTTGTGCAGAAAACACTAACACTTGTTCAGAACGAAAGAAAGCACAGAGCCCCAGATTTTATGTTGTCCTGGAGAGCTTGCAGAGCACTAGGGAAAGGGAAACAGAGAATTCCTTGCTAGCACCTTCTCTGTGCCTGGGAAGCAGAAGTGTTCACATTGCTTCGCAGAATCGCTTTTGTGCAGAAAACAGTAACACTTCTTCAGAACGAAAGAAAGCACAGAGCCCCAGATTTTATGTTGTCCTGGAGAGCTTGCAGAGCACTGGGGAAAGGCAGGCAGAGAATTCCCTGCTAGCACCTTCTCTGTGCCTGTTCACATTGCTTCGCAGAATCGCTTTTGTGCAGAAAACAGTAACACTTGTTCAGAATGAAAGAAAGCAAAGAGCCCCAGATATTATGTTGCCCTGGAGAGCTTGCAGAGCACTGGGGAAAGGCAGGCAGAGAATTCCCTGATAGCACCTTCTCTGTGCCTGGGAAGCAGAAGTGTTCACATTGCTTCGCAAGAGTCGCTTTTGTGCAGAAAACACTAACACTTGTTCAGAAGGAAAGAAAGCACAGAGCCCCAGATTTTATGTTGTCCTGGAGAGCTTGCAGAGCACTGGGGAAAGGCAGGCAGAGAATTCCCTGCTAGCACCTTCTCTGTGCCTGGGAAGCAGAAGTGTTCACATTGCTTCGCAAGAATCGCTTTTGTGCAGAAAACAGTAACACTTGTTCAGAACGAAAGAAAGCACAGAGCCCCAGATTCTATGTTGTCCTGGAGAGCTTGCAGAGCACTGGGGAAAGGCAGGCAGAGAATTCCCTGCTAGCACCTTCTCTGTGCGTGTTCACATTGCTTCGCAGAATCGCTTTTGTGCAGAAAACAGTAACACTTGTTCAGAACGAAAGAAAGCACAGAGCCCCAGATTCTATGTTGTCCTGGAGAGCTTGCAGAGCACTGGGGAAAGGCAGGCAGAGAATTCCCTGCTAGCACCTTCTCTGTGCCTGGGAAGCAGAAGTGTTCACATTGCTTCGCAGAATCGCTTTTCTGCAGAAAACACTAACACTTGTTCAGAAGGAAAGAAAGCACAGAGCCCCAGATTTTATGTTGTCCTGGAGAGCTTGCAGAGCACTGGGGAAAGGCAGGCAGAGAATTCCCTGATAGCACCTTCTCTGTGCCTGTTCACATTGCTTCGCAGAATCGCTTTTGTGCAGAAAACAGTAACACTTGTTCAGAAGGAAAGAAAGCACAGAGCCCCAGATTTTATGTTGTCCTGGAGAGCTTGCAGAGCACTGGAGAAAGGCAGGCAGAGAATTCCCTGATAGCACCTTCTCTGTGCCTGGGAAGCAGAAGTGTTCACATTGCTTCGCAAGAATTGCTTTTGTGCAGAAAACAGTAACACTTGTTCAGAAGGAAAGAAAGCACAGAGCCCCAGATTTTATGTTGTCCTGGAGAGCTTGCAGAGCACTGGGGAAAGGCAGGCAGAGAATTCCCTGCTAGCACCTTCTCTGTGCCTGTTCACATTGCTTCGCAGAATCGCTTTTGTGCAGAAAACAGTAACACTTGTTCAGAAGGAAAGAAAGCACAGAGCCCCAGATTCTGTGTTGTCCTGGAGAGCTTGCAGAGCACTGGGGAAAGGCAGGCAGAGAATGCCCTGCTAGCACCTTCTCTGTGCCTGGGAAGCAGAAGTGTTCACATTGCTTCGCAAGAATCGCTTTTGTGCAGAAAACACTAACACTTGTTCAGAACGAAAGAAAGCACAGAGCCCCAGATTCTATGTTGTTCTGGAGAGCTTGCAGAGCACTGGGGAAAGGCAGGCAGAGAATTCCCTGCTAGCACCTTCTCTGTGCCTGGGAAGCAGAAGTGTTCACATTGCTTCGCAGAATCGCTTTTGTGCAGAAAACAGTAACACTTGTTCAGAACGAAAGAAAGCACAGAGCCCCAGATTCTATGTTGTCCTGGAGAGCTTGCAGAGCACTGGGGAATGGCAGGCAGAGAATTCCTTGCTAGCACCTTCTCTGTGCCTGGGAAGCAGAAGTGTTCACATTGCTTCACAAGAATCGCTTTTGTGCAGAAAACAGTAACACTTGTTCAGAAGGAAAGAAAGCACAGAGCCCCAGATTTTATGTTGTCCTGGAGAGCTTGCAGAGCACTGGGGAAAGGCAGGCAGAGAATTCCCTGCTAGCACCTTCTCTGTGCCTGTTCACATTGCTTCGCAGAATCGCTTTTGTGCAGAAACCACTAACACTTGTTCAGAAGGAAAGAAAGCACAGAGCCCCAGATTCTGTGTTGTCCTGGAGAGCTTGCAGAGCACTGGGGAAAGGCAGGCAGAGAATGCCCTGCTAGCACCTTCTCTGTGCCTGGGAAGCAGAAGTGTTCACATTGCTTCGCAAGAATCGCTTTTGTGCAGAAAACACTAACACTTGTTCAGAACGAAAGAAAGCACAGAGCCCCAGATTCTATGTTGTTCTGGAGAGCTTGCAGAGCACTGGGGAAAGGCAGGCAGAGAATTCCCTGCTAGCACCTTCTCTGTGCCTGGGAAGCAGAAGTGTTCACATTGCTTGGCAGAATAGCTTTTGTGCAGAAAACAGTAACACTTGTTCAGAACGAAAGAAAGCACAGAGCCCCAGATTCTATGTTGTCCTGGAGAGCTTGCAGAGCACTGGGGAAAGGCAGGCAGAGAATTCCTTGCTAGCACCTTCTCTGTGCCTGGGAAGCAGAAGTGTTCACATTGCTTCGCAAGAATCGCTTTTGTGCAGAAAACACTAACACTTGTTCAGAACGAAAGAAAGCACAGAGCCCCAGATTCTATGTTGTTCTGGAGAGCTTGCAGAGCACTGGGGAAAGGCAGGCAGAGAATTCCCTGCTAGCACCTTCTCTGTGCCTGGGAAGCAGAAGTGTTCACATTGCTTCGCAGAATCGCTTTTGTGCAGAAAACAGTAACACTTGTTCAGAACGAAAGAAAGCACAGAGCCCCAGATTCTATGTTGTCCTGGAGAGCTTGCAGAGCACTGGGGAATGGCAGGCAGAGAATTCCTTGCTAGCACCTTCTCTGTGCCTGGGAAGCAGAAGTGTTCACATTGCTTCACAAGAATCGCTTTTGTGCAGAAAACAGTAACACTTGTTCAGAAGGAAAGAAAGCACAGAGCCCCAGATTTTATGTTGTCCTGGAGAGCTTGCAGAGCACTGGGGAAAGGCAGGCAGAGAATTCCCTGCTAGCACCTTCTCTCTGCCTGTTCACATTGCTTCGCAGAATCGCTTTTGTGCAGAAACCACTAACACTTGTTCAGAAGGAAAGAAAGCACAGAGCCCCAGATTCTGTGTTGTCCTGGAGAGCTTGCAGAGCACTGGGGAAAGGCAGGCAGAGAATGCCCTGCTAGCACCTTCTCTGTGCCTGGGAAGCAGAAGTGTTCACATTGCTTCGCAAGAATCGCTTTTGTGCAGAAAACACTAACACTTGTTCAGAACGAAAGAAAGCACAGAGCCCCAGATTCTATGTTGTTCTGGAGAGCTTGCAGAGCACTGGGGAAAGGCAGGCAGAGAATTCCCTGCTAGCACCTTCTCTGTGCCTGGGAAGCAGAAGTGTTCACATTGCTTGGCAGAATAGCTTTTGTGCAGAAAACAGTAACACTTGTTCAGAACGAAAGAAAGCACAGAGCCCCAGATTCTATGTTGTCCTGGAGAGCTTGCAGAGCACTGGGGAAAGGCAGGCAGAGAATTCCTTGCTAGCACCTTCTCTGTGCCTGGGAAGCAGAAGTGTTCACATTGCTTCGCAAGAATCGCTTTTGTGCAGAAAACACTAACACTTGTTCAGAACGAAAGAAAGCACAGAGCCCCAGATTTTATGTTGTCCTGGAGAGCTTGCAGAGCACTAGGGAAAGGGAAACAGAGAATTCCTTGCTAGCACCTTCTCTGTGCCTGGGAAGCAGAAGTGTTCACATTGCTTCGCAGAATCGCTTTTGTGCAGAAAACAGTAACACTTCTTCAGAACGAAAGAAAGCACAGAGCCCCAGATTTTATGTTGTCCTGGAGAGCTTGCAGAGCACTGGGGAAAGGCAGGCAGAGAATTCCCTGCTAGCACCTTCTCTGTGCCTGTTCACATTGCTTCGCAGAATCGCTTTTGTGCAGAAAACAGTAACACTTGTTCAGAATGAAAGAAAGCAAAGAGCCCCAGATATTATGTTGCCCTGGAGAGCTTGCAGAGCACTGGGGAAAGGCAGGCAGAGAATTCCCTGATAGCACCTTCTCTGTGCCTGGGAAGCAGAAGTGTTCACATTGCTTCGCAAGAGTCGCTTTTGTGCAGAAAACACTAACACTTGTTCAGAACGAAAGAAAGAACAGAGCCCCAGATTTTATGTTGTCCTGGAGAGCTTGCAGAGCTCTGGAGAAAGGCAGGCAGAGAATTCCCTGCTAGCACCTTCTCTGTGCCTGGGAAGCAGGTGTGTTCACATTGCTTCGCAAGAAGCGCTTTTGTGCAGAAAACAGTAACACTTGTTCAGAACGAAAGAAAGCACAGAGCCCCAGATTCTATGTTGTCCTGGAGAGCTTGCAGAGCACTGGGGAAAGGCAGGCAGAGAATTCCCTGCTAGCACCTTCTCTGTGCCTGTTCACATTGTTTCGCAGAATCGCTTTTGTGCAGAAAACAGTAACACTTGTTCAGAACGAAAGAAAGCACAGAGCCCCAGATTCTATGTTGTCCTGGAGAGCTTGCAGAGCACTGGGGAAAGGCAGGCAGAGAATTCCCTGCTAGCACCTTCTCTGTGCCTGGGAAGCAGAAGTGTTCACATTGCTTCGCAAGAATCGCTTTTGTGCAGAAAACAGTAACACTTGTTCAGAACGAAAGAAAGCACAGAGCCCCAGATTCTATGTTGTCCTGGAGAGCTTGCAGAGCACTGGGGAAAGGCAGGCAGAGAATTCCTTGCTAGCACCTTCTCTGTGCCTGGGAAGCAGAAGTGTTCACATTGCTTCGCAGAATCGCTTTTGTGCAGAAAACAGTAACACTTGTTCAGAAGGAAAGAAAGCACAGAGCCCCAGATTCTATGTTGTCCTGGAGAGCTTGCAGAGCACTGGGGAAAGGCAGGCAGAGAATTTCTTGCTAGCACCTTCTCTGTGCCTGGGAAGCAGAAGTGTTCACATTGCTTCGCAAGAATCGCTTTTGTGCAGAAAACACTAACACTTGTTCAGAAGGAAAGAAAGCACAGAGCCCCAGATTTTATGTTGTCCTGGAGAGCTTGCAGAGCACTGGGGAAAGGCAGGCAGAGAATTCCCTGCTAGCACCTTCTCTGTGCCTGGGAAGCAGAAGTGTTCACATTGCTTCGCAGAATCGCTTTTGTGCAGAAAACAGTAACACTTGTTCAGAAGGAAAGAAAGCACAGAGCCCCAGATTCTATGTTGTCCTGGAGAGCTTGCAGAGCACTGGGGACAGGCAGGCAGAGAATTCCCTGCTAGCACCTTCTCTGTGCCTGTTCACATTGCTTCGCACAATCGCTTTTGTGCAGAAAACAGTAACACTTGTTCAGAACGAAAGAAAGCACAGAGCCCCAGATTCTATGTTGTCCTGGAGAGCTTGCAGAGCACTGGGGAAAGGCAGGCAGAGAATTCCCTGCTAGCACCTTCTCTGTGCCTGGGAAGCAGAAGTGTTCACATTGCTTCGCAAGAATCGCTTTTGTGCAGAAAACAGTAACACTTGTTCAGAACGAAAGAAAGCACAGAGCCCCAGATTCTATGTTGTTCTGGAGAGCTTGCAGAGCACTGGGGAAAGGCAGGCAGAGAATTCCCTGCTAGCACCTTCTCTGTGCCTGGGAAGCAGAAGTGTTCACATTGCTTGGCAGAATAGCTTTTGTGCAGAAAACAGTAACACTTGTTCAGAACGAAAGAAAGCACAGAGCCCCAGATTCTATGTTGTCCTGGAGAGCTTGCAGAGCACTGGGGAAAGGCAGGCAGAGAATTCCTTGCTAGCACCTTCTCTGTGCCTGGGAAGCAGAAGTGTTCACATTGCTTCGCAAGAATCGCTTTTGTGCAGAAAACACTAACACTTGTTCAGAACGAAAGAAAGCACAGAGCCCCAGATTCTATGTTGTTCTGGAGAGCTTGCAGAGCACTGGGGAAAGGCAGGCAGAGAATTCCCTGCTAGCACCTTCTCTGTGCCTGGGAAGCAGAAGTGTTCACATTGCTTCGCAGAATCGCTTTTGTGCAGAAAACAGTAACACTTGTTCAGAACGAAAGAAAGCACAGAGCCCCAGATTCTATGTTGTCCTGGAGAGCTTGCAGAGCACTGGGGAATGGCAGGCAGAGAATTCCTTGCTAGCACCTTCTCTGTGCCTGGGAAGCAGAAGTGTTCACATTGCTTCACAAGAATCGCTTTTGTGCAGAAAACAGTAACACTTGTTCAGAAGGAAAGAAAGCACAGAGCCCCAGATTTTATGTTGTCCTGGAGAGCTTGCAGAGCACTGGGGAAAGGCAGGCAGAGAATTCCCTGCTAGCACCTTCTCTGTGCCTGTTCACATTGCTTCGCAGAATCGCTTTTGTGCAGAAACCACTAACACTTGTTCAGAAGGAAAGAAAGCACAGAGCCCCAGATTCTGTGTTGTCCTGGAGAGCTTGCAGAGCACTGGGGAAAGGCAGGCAGAGAATGCCCTGCTAGCACCTTCTCTGTGCCTGGGAAGCAGAAGTGTTCACATTGCTTCGCAAGAATCGCTTTTGTGCAGAAAACACTAACACTTGTTCAGAACGAAAGAAAGCACAGAGCCCCAGATTCTATGTTGTTCTGGAGAGCTTGCAGAGCACTGGGGAAAGGCAGGCAGAGAATTCCCTGCTAGCACCTTCTCTGTGCCTGGGAAGCAGAAGTGTTCACATTGCTTGGCAGAATAGCTTTTGTGCAGAAAACAGTAACACTTGTTCAGAACGAAAGAAAGCACAGAGCCCCAGATTCTATGTTGTCCTGGAGAGCTTGCAGAGCACTGGGGAAAGGCAGGCAGAGAATTCCTTGCTAGCACCTTCTCTGTGCCTGGGAAGCAGAAGTGTTCACATTGCTTCGCAAGAATCGCTTTTGTGCAGAAAACACTAACACTTGTTCAGAACGAAAGAAAGCACAGAGCCCCAGATTTTATGTTGTCCTGGAGAGCTTGCAGAGCACTAGGGAAAGGGAAACAGAGAATTCCTTGCTAGCACCTTCTCTGTGCCTGGGAAGCAGAAGTGTTCACATTGCTTCGCAGAATCGCTTTTGTGCAGAAAACAGTAACACTTCTTCAGAACGAAAGAAAGCACAGAGCCCCAGATTTTATGTTGTCCTGGAGAGCTTGCAGAGCACTGGGGAAAGGCAGGCAGAGAATTCCCTGCTAGCACCTTCTCTGTGCCTGTTCACATTGCTTCGCAGAATCGCTTTTGTGCAGAAAACAGTAACACTTGTTCAGAATGAAAGAAAGCAAAGAGCCCCAGATATTATGTTGCCCTGGAGAGCTTGCAGAGCACTGGGGAAAGGCAGGCAGAGAATTCCCTGATAGCACCTTCTCTGTGCCTGGGAAGCAGAAGTGTTCACATTGCTTCGCAAGAGTCGCTTTTGTGCAGAAAACACTAACACTTGTTCAGAACGAAAGAAAGAACAGAGCCCCAGATTTTATGTTGTCCTGGAGAGCTTGCAGAGCTCTGGAGAAAGGCAGGCAGAGAATTCCCTGCTAGCACCTTCTCTGTGCCTGGGAAGCAGGTGTGTTCACATTGCTTCGCAAGAAGCGCTTTTGTGCAGAAAACAGTAACACTTGTTCAGAACGAAAGAAAGCACAGAGCCCCAGATTCTATGTTGTCCTGGAGAGCTTGCAGAGCACTGGGGAAAGGCAGGCAGAGAATTCCCTGCTAGCACCTTCTCTGTGCCTGTTCACATTGTTTCGCAGAATCGCTTTTGTGCAGAAAACAGTAACACTTGTTCAGAACGAAAGAAAGCACAGAGCCCCAGATTCTATGTTGTCCTGGAGAGCTTGCAGAGCACTGGGGAAAGGCAGGCAGAGAATTCCCTGCTAGCACCTTCTCTGTGCCTGGGAAGCAGAAGTGTTCACATTGCTTCGCAAGAATCGCTTTTGTGCAGAAAACAGTAACACTTGTTCAGAACGAAAGAAAGCACAGAGCCCCAGATTCTATGTTGTCCTGGAGAGCTTGCAGAGCACTGGGGAAAGGCAGGCAGAGAATTCCTTGCTAGCACCTTCTCTGTGCCTGGGAAGCAGAAGTGTTCACATTGCTTCGCAGAATCGCTTTTGTGCAGAAAACAGTAACACTTGTTCAGAAGGAAAGAAAGCACAGAGCCCCAGATTCTATGTTGTCCTGGAGAGCTTGCAGAGCACTGGGGAAAGGCAGGCAGAGAATTTCTTGCTAGCACCTTCTCTGTGCCTGGGAAGCAGAAGTGTTCACATTGCTTCGCAAGAATCGCTTTTGTGCAGAAAACACTAACACTTGTTCAGAAGGAAAGAAAGCACAGAGCCCCAGATTTTATGTTGTCCTGGAGAGCTTGCAGAGCACTGGGGAAAGGCAGGCAGAGAATTCCCTGCTAGCACCTTCTCTGTGCCTGGGAAGCAGAAGTGTTCACATTGCTTCGCAGAATCGCTTTTGTGCAGAAAACAGTAACACTTGTTCAGAAGGAAAGAAAGCACAGAGCCCCAGATTCTATGTTGTCCTGGAGAGCTTGCAGAGCACTGGGGACAGGCAGGCAGAGAATTCCCTGCTAGCACCTTCTCTGTGCCTGTTCACATTGCTTCGCACAATCGCTTTTGTGCAGAAAACAGTAACACTTGTTCAGAACGAAAGAAAGCACAGAGCCCCAGATTCTATGTTGTCCTGGAGAGCTTGCAGAGCACTGGGGAAAGGCAGGCAGAGAATTCCCTGCTAGCACCTTCTCTGTGCCTGGGAAGCAGAAGTGTTCACATTGCTTCGCAAGAATCGCTTTTGTGCAGAAAACAGTAACACTTGTTCAGAACGAAAGAAAGCACAGAGCCCCAGATTCTATGTTGTCCTGGAGAGCTTGCAGAGCACTGGGGAAGGGCAGGCAGAGAATTCCCTGATAGAACCTTCTCTGTGCCTGGGAAGCAGAAGTGTTCACATTGCTTCGCAAGAATCGCTTTTGTGCAGAAAACAGTAACACTTGTTCAGAACGAAAGAAAGAACAGAGCCCCAGATTTTATGTTGTCCTGGAGAGCTTGCACAGCACTGGGGAAAGGCAGGCAGAGAATTCCCTGCTAGCACCTTCTCTGTGCCTGTTCACATTGCTTCGCAGAATCGCTTTTGTGCAGAAAACAGTAACACTTGTTCAGAATGAAAGAAAGCACAGAGCCCCAGATTCTATGTTGTCCTGGAGAGCTTGCAGAGCACTGGGGAAAGGCAAACAGAGAATTCCTTGCTAGCACCTTCTCTGTGCCTGGGAAGCAGAAGTGTTCACATTGCTTCGCAAGAATCGCTTTTGTGCAGAAAACAGTAACACTTGTTCAGAAGGAAAGAAAGCACAGAGCCCCAGATTTTATGTTGTCCTGGAGAGCTTGCAGAGCACTGGGGAAAGGCAGGCAGAGAATTCCCTGCTAGCACCTTCTCTGTGCCTGTTCACATTGCTTCGCAGAATCGCTTTTGTGCAGAAAACAGTAACACTTGTTCAGAAGGAAAGAAAGCACAGAGCCCCAGATTCTGTGTTGTCCTGGAGAGCTTGCAGAGCACTGGGGAAAGGCAGGCAGAGATTGCCCTGCTAGCACCTTCTCTGTGCCTGGGAAGCAGAAGTGTTCACATTGCTTCGCAAGAATCGCTTTTGTGCAGAAAACACTAACACTTGTTCAGAACGAAAGAAAGCACAGAGCCCCAGATTCTATGTTGTTCTGGAGAGCTTGCAGAGCACTGGGGAAAGGCAGGCAGAGAATTCCCTGCTAGCACCTTCTCTGTGCCTGGGAAGCAGAAGTGTTCACATTGCTTCGCAGAATCGCTTTTGTGCAGAAAACAGTAACACTTCTTCAGAACGAAAGAAAGCACAGAGCCCCAGATTTTATGTTGTCCTGGAGAGCTTGCAGAGCACTGGGGAAAGGCAGGCAGAGAATTCCCTGCTAGCACCTTCTCTGTGCCTGTTCACATTGCTTCGCAGAATCGCTTTTGTGCAGAAAACAGTAACACTTGTTCAGAATGAAAGAAAGCAAAGAGCCCCAGATATTATGTTGCCCTGGAGAGCTTGCAGAGCACTGGGGAAAGGCAGGCAGAGAATTCCCTGATAGCACCTTCTCTGTGCCTGGGAAGCAGAAGTGTTCACATTGCTTCGCAAGAGTCGCTTTTGTGCAGAAAACACTAACACTTGTTCAGAACGAAAGAAAGAACAGAGCCCCAGATTTTATGTTGTCCTGGAGAGCTTGCAGAGCACTGGGGAAAGGCAGGCAGAGAATTCCCTGCTAGCACCTTCTCTGTGCCTGGGAAGCAGAAGTGTTCACATTGCTTCGCAGAATCGCTTTTGTGCAGAAAACAGTAACACTTGTTCAGAACGAAAGAAAGCACAGAGCCCCAGATTTTATGTTGTCCTGGAGAGCTTGCAGAGCACTGGGGAAAGGCAGGCAGAGAATTCCCTGCTAGCACCTTCTCTGTGCGTGTTCACATTGCTTCGCAGAATCGCTTTTGTGCAGAAAACAGTAACACTTGTTCAGAACGAAAGAAAGCACAGAGCCCCAGATTCTATGTTGTCCTGGAGAGCTTGCAGAGCACTGGGGAAAGGCAGGCAGAGAATTCCCTGCTAGCACCTTCTCTGTGCCTGGGAAGCAGAAGTGTTCACATTGCTTCGCAGAATCGCTTTTCTGCAGAAAACACTAACACTTGTTCAGAAGGAAAGAAAGCACAGAGCCCCAGATTTTATGTTGTCCTGGAGAGCTTGCAGAGCACTGGGGAAAGGCAGGCAGAGAATTCCCTGCTAGCACCTTCTCTGTGCCTGTTCACATTGCTTCGCAGAATCGCTTTTGTGCAGAAAACAGTAACACTTGTTCAGAAGGAAAGAAAGCACAGAGCCCCAGATTTTATGTTGTCCTGGAGAGCTTGCAGAGCACTGGGGAAAGGCAGGCAGAGAATTCCCTGATAGCACCTTCTCTGTGCCTGGGAAGCAGAAGTGTTCACATTGCTTCGCAAGAATTGCTTTTGTGCAGAAAACAGTAACACTTGTTCAGAAGGAAAGAAAGCACAGAGCCCCAGATTTTATGTTGTCCTGGAGAGCTTGCAGAGCACTGGGGAAAGGCAGGCAGAGAATTCCCTGCTAGCACCTTCTCTGTGCCTGTTCACATTGCTTCGCAGAATCGCTTTTGTGCAGAAAACAGTAACACTTGTTCAGAAGGAAAGAAAGCACAGAGCCCCAGATTCTGTGTTGTCCTGGAGAGCTTGCAGAGCACTGGGGAAAGGCAGGCAGAGAATTCCCTGCTAGCACCTTCTCTGTGCCTGGGAAGCAGAAGTGTTCACATTGCTTCGCAGAATCGCTTTTGTGCAGAAAACAGTAACACTTGTTCAGAACGAAAGAAAGCACAGAGCCCCAGATTCTATGTTGTCCTGGAGAGCTTGCAGAGCACTGGGGAATGGCAGGCAGAGAATTCCTTGCTAGCACCTTCTCTGTGCCTGGGAAGCAGAAGTGTTCACATTGCTTCACAAGAATCGCTTTTGTGCAGAAAACACTAACACTTGTTCAGAACGAAAGAAAGCACAGAGCCCCAGATTTTATGTTGTCCTGGAGAGCTTGCAGAGCACTGGGGAAAGGCAGGCAGAGAATTCCTTGCTAGCACCTTCTCTGTGCCTGGGAAGCAGAAGTGTTCACATTGCTTCGCAGAATCGCTTTTGTGCAGAAAACAGTAACACTTGTTCAGAAGGAAAGAAAGCACAGAGCCCCAGATTCTATGTTGTCCTGGAGAGCTTGCAGAGCACTGGGGAAAGGCAGGCAGAGAATTCCCTGCTAGCACCTTCTCTGTGCCTGTTCACATTGCTTCGCATGAATCGCTTTTGTGCAGAAAACAGTAACACTTGTTCAGAACGAAAGAAAGCACAGAGCCCCAGATTCTGTGTTGTCCTGGAGAGCTTGCAGAGCACTGGGGAAAGGCAGGCAGAGAATTCCTTGCTAGCACCTTCTCTGTGCCTGGGAAGCAGAAGTGTTCACATTGCTTCGTAGAATCGCTTTTGTGCAGAAAACACTAACACTTGTTCAGAAGGAAAGAAAGCACAGAGCCCCAGATTTTATGTTGTCCTGGAGAGCTTGCAGAGCACTGGGGAAAGGCAGGCAGAGAATTCCCTGCTAGCACCTTCTCTGTGCCTGGGAAGCAGAAGTGTTCACATTGCTTCGCAGAATCGCTTTTGTGCAGAAAACAGTAACACTTGTTCAGAACGAAAGAAAGCACAGAGCCCCAGATTCTATGTTGTCCTGGAGAGCTTGCAGAGCTCTGGAGAAAGGCAGGCAGAGAATTCCCTGCTAGCACCTTCTCTGTGCCTGGGAAGCAGGTGTGTTCACATTGCTTCGCAAGAAGCGCTTTTGTGCAGAAAACAGTAACACTTGTTCAGAACGAAAGAAAGCACAGAGCCCCAGATTCTATGTTGTCCTGGAGAGCTTGCAGAGCACTGGGGAAAGGCAGGCAGAGAATTCCCTGATAGCACCTTCTCTGTGCCTGTTCACATTGTTTCGCAGAATCGCTTTTGTGCAGAAAACAGTAACACTTGTTCAGAACGAAAGAAAGCACAGAGCCCCAGATTCTATGTTGTCCTGGAGAGCTTGCAGAGCACTGGGGAAAGGCAGGCAGAGAATTCCCTGCTAGCACCTTCTCTGTGCCTGGGAAGCAGAAGTGTTCACATTGCTTCGCAAGAATCGCTTTTGTGCAGAAAACAGTAACACTTGTTCAGAACGAAAGAAAGCACAGAGCCCCAGATTCTATGTTGTCCTGGAGAGCTTGCAGAGCACTGGGGAAAGGCAGGCAGAGAATTCCTTGCTAGCACCTTCTCTGTGCCTGGGAAGCAGAAGTGTTCACATTGCTTCGCAGAATCGCTTTTGTGCAGAAAACAGTAACACTTGTTCAGAAGGAAAGAAAGCACAGAGCCCCAGATTCTATGTTGTCCTGGAGAGCTTGCAGAGCACTGGGGACAGGCAGGCAGAGAATTCCCTGCTAGCACCTTCTCTGTGCCTGTTCACATTGCTTCGCACAATCGCTTTTGTGCAGAAAACAGTAACACTTGTTCAGAACGAAAGAAAGCACAGAGCCCCAGATTCTATGTTGTCCTGGAGAGCTTGCAGAGCACTGGGGAAAGGCAGGCAGAGAATTCCCTGCTAGCACCTTCTCTGTGCCTGGGAAGCAGAAGTGTTCACATTGCTTCGCAAGAATCGCTTTTGTGCAGAAAACAGTAACACTTGTTCAGAAGGAAAGAAAGCACAGAGCCCCAGATTCTGTGTTGTCCTGGAGAGCTTGCAGAGCACTGGGGAAAGGCAGGCAGAGAATGCCCTGCTAGCACCTTCTCTGTGCCTGGGAAGCAGAAGTGTTCACATTGCTTCGCAAGAATCGCTTTTGTGCAGAAAACACTAACACTTGTTCAGAACGAAAGAAAGCACAGAGCCCCAGATTCTATGTTGTTCTGGAGAGCTTGCAGAGCACTGGGGAAAGGCAGGCAGAGAATTCCCTGCTAGCACCTTCTCTGTGCCTGGGAAGCAGAAGTGTTCACATTGCTTGGCAGAATAGCTTTTGTGCAGAAAACAGTAACAGTTGTTCAGAACGAAAGAAAGCACAGAGCCCCAGATTCTATGTTGTCCTGGAGAGCTTGCAGAGCACTGGGGAAAGGCAGGCAGAGAATTCCTTGCTAGCACCTTCTCTGTGCCTGGGAAGCAGAAGTGTTCACATTGCTTCGCAAGAATCGCTTTTGTGCAGAAAACACTAACACTTGTTCAGAACGAAAGAAAGCACAGAGCCCCAGATTTTATGTTGTCCTGGAGAGCTTGCAGAGCACTAGGGAAAGGGAAACAGAGAATTCCTTGCTAGCACCTTCTCTGTGCCTGGGAAGCAGAAGTGTTCACATTGCTTCGCAGAATCGCTTTTGTGCAGAAAACAGTAACACTTCTTCAGAACGAAAGAAAGCACAGAGCCCCAGATTTTATGTTGTCCTGGAGAGCTTGCAGAGCACTGGGGAAAGGCAGGCAGAGAATTCCCTGCTAGCACCTTCTCTGTGCCTGTTCACATTGCTTCGCAGAATCGCTTTTGTGCAGAAAACAGTAACACTTGTTCAGAATGAAAGAAAGCAAAGAGCCCCAGATATTATGTTGCCCTGGAGAGCTTGCAGAGCACTGGGGAAAGGCAGGCAGAGAATTCCCTGATAGCACCTTCTCTGTGCCTGGGAAGCAGAAGTGTTCACATTGCTTCGCAAGAGTCGCTTTTGTGCAGAAAACAGTAACACTTGTTCAGAACGAAAGAAAGCACAGAGCCCCAGATTCTATGTTGTCCTGGAGAGCTTGCAGAGCACTGGGGAAAGGCAGGCAGAGAATTCCCTGATAGCACCTTCTCTGTGCCTGTTCACATTGTTTCGCAGAATCGCTTTTGTGCAGAAAACAGTAACACTTGTTCAGAACGAAAGAAAGCACAGAGCCCCAGATTCTATGTTGTCCTGGAGAGCTTGCAGAGCACTGGGGAAAGGCAGGCAGAGAATTCCTTGCTAGCACCTTCTCTGTGCCTGGGAAGCAGAAGTGTTCACATTGCTTCGCAGAATCGCTTTTGTGCAGAAAACAGTAACACTTGTTCAGAAGGAAAGAAAGCACAGAGCCCCAGATTCTATGTTGTCCTGGAGAGCTTGCAGAGCACTGGGGAAAGGCAGGCAGAGAATTTCTTGCTAGCACCTTCTCTGTGCCTGGGAAGCAGAAGTGTTCACATTGCTTCGCAAGAATCGCTTTTGTGCAGAAAACACTAACACTTGTTCAGAAGGAAAGAAAGCACAGAGCCCCAGATTTTATGTTGTCCTGGAGAGCTTGCAGAGCACTGGGGAAAGGCAGGCAGAGAATTCCCTGCTAGCACCTTCTCTGTGCCTGGGAAGCAGAAGTGTTCACATTGCTTCGCAGAATCGCTTTTGTGCAGAAAACAGTAACACTTGTTCAGAAGGAAAGAAAGCACAGAGCCCCAGATTCTATGTTGTCCTGGAGAGCTTGCAGAGCACTGGGGAAGGGCAGGCAGAGAATTCCCTGATAGAACCTTCTCTGTGCCTGGGAAGCAGAAGTGTTCACATTGCTTCGCAAGAATCGCTTTTGTGCAGAAAACAGTAACACTTGTTCAGAACGAAAGAAAGCACAGAGCCCCAGATTTTATGTTGTCCTGGAGAGCTTGCAGAGCACTGGGGAAAGGCAGGCAGAGAATTCCCTGATAGCACCTTCTCTGTGCCTGTTCACATTGCTTCGCAGAATCGCTTTTGTGCAGAAAACAGTAACACTTGTTCAGAAGGAAAGAAAGCACAGAGCCCCAGATTCTATGTTGTCCTGGAGAGCTTGCAGAGCACTGGGGAAAGGCAGGCAGAGAATTTCTTGCTAGCACCTTCTCTGTGCCTGGGAAGCAGAAGTGTTCACATTGCTTCGCAAGAATCGCTTTTGTGCAGAAAACAGTAACACTTGTTCAGAAGGAAAGAAAGCACAGAGCCCCAGATTTTATGTTGTCCTGGAGAGCTTGCAGAGCACTGGGGAAAGGCAGGCAGAGAATTCCCTGCTAGCACCTTCTCTGTGCCTGTTCACATTGCTTCGCAGAATCGCTTTTGTGCAGAAAACAGTAACACTTGTTCAGAAGGAAAGAAAGCACAGAGCCCCAGATTCTGTGTTGTCCTGGAGAGCTTGCAGAGCACTGGGGAAAGGCAGGCAGAGAATGCCCTGCTAGCACCTTCTCTGTGCCTGGGAAGCAGAAGTGTTCACATTGCTTCGCAAGAATCGCTTTTGTGCAGAAAACACTAACACTTGTTCAGAACGAAAGAAAGAACAGAGCCCCAGATTTTATGTTGTCCTGGAGAGCTTGCAGAGCACTGGGGAAAGGCAGGCAGAGAATTCCCTGCTAGTACCTTCTCTGTGCCTGGGAAGCAGAAGTGTTCACATTGCTTCGCAAGAATCGCTTTTGTGCAGAAAACAGTAACACTTGTTCAGAACGAAAGAAAGCACAGAGCCCCAGATTCTATGTTGTCCTGGAGAGCTTGCAGAGCACTGGGGAAAGGCAGGCAGAGAATTCCCTGCTAGCACCTTCTCTGTGCGTGTTCACATTGCTTCGCAGAATCGCTTTTGTGCAGAAAACAGTAACACTTGTTCAGAACGAAAGAAAGCACAGAGCCCCAGATTCTATGTTGTCCTGGAGAGCTTGCAGAGCACTGGGGAAAGGCAGGCAGAGAATTCCCTACTAGCACCTTCTCTGTGCCTGGGAAGCAGAAGTGTTCACATTGCTTCGCAGAATCGCTTTTCTGCAGAAAACACTAACACTTGTTCAGAAGGAAAGAAAGCACAGAGCCCCAGATTTTATGTTGTCCTGGAGAGCTTGCAGAGCACTGGGGAAAGGCAGGCAGAGAATTCCCTGATAGCACCTTCTCTGTGCCTGTTCACATTGCTTCGCAAGAATCGCTTTTGTGCAGAAAACAGTAACACTTGTTCAGAAGGAAAGAAAGCACAGAGCCCCAGATTTTATGTTGTCCTGGAGAGCTTGCAGAGCACTGGGGAAAGGCAGGCAGAGAATTCCCTGATAGCACCTTCTCTGTGCCTGGGAAGCAGAAGTGTTCACATTGCTTCGCAAGAATTGCTTTTGTGCAGAAAACAGTAACACTTGTTCAGAAGGAAAGAAAGCACAGAGCCCCAGATTTTATGTTGTCCTGGAGAGCTTGCAGAGCACTGGGGAAAGGCAGGCAGAGAATTCCCTGCTAGCACCTTCTCTGTGCCTGTTCACATTGCTTCGCAGAATCGCTTTTGTGCAGAAAACAGTAACACTTGTTCAGAAGGAAAGAAAGCACAGAGCCCCAGATTCTATGTTGTCCTGGAGAGCTTGCAGAGCACTGGGGAAAGGCAGGCAGAGAATTCCCTGCTAGCACCTTCTCTGTGCCTGGGAAGCAGAAGTGTTCACATTGCTTCGCAAGAATCGCTTTTGTGCAGAAAACACTAACACTTGTTCAGAACGAAAGAAAGCACAGAGCCCCAGATTCTATGTTGTTCTGGAGAGCTTGCAGAGCACTGGGGAAAGGCAGGCAGAGAATTCCCTGCTAGCACCTTCTCTGTGCCTGGGAAGCAGAAGTGTTCACATTGCTTCGCAGAATCGCTTTTGTGCAGAAAACAGTAACACTTGTTCAGAACGAAAGAAAGCACAGAGCCCCAGATTCTATGTTGTCCTGGAGAGCTTGCAGAGCACTGGGGAATGGCAGGCAGAGAATTCCTTGCTAGCACCTTCTCTGTGCCTGGGAAGCAGAAGTGTTCACATTGCTTCACAAGAATCGCTTTTGTGCAGAAAACACTAAGACTTGTTCAGAACGAAAGAAAGCACAGAGCCCCAGATTTTATGTTGTCCTGGAGAGCTTGCACAGCACTGGGGAAAGGCAGGCAGAGAATTCCCTGATAGCACCTTCTCTGTGCCTGTTCACATTGCTTCGCAGAATCGCTTTTGTGCAGAAAACAGTAACACTTGTTCAGAATGAAAGAAAGCACAGAGCCCCAGATTTTATGTTGTCCTGGAGAGCTTTCAGAGCACTGGGGAAAGGCAAACAGAGAATTCCTTGCTAGCACCTTCTCTGTGCCTGGGAAGCAGAAGTGTTCACATTGCTTCGCAAGAATCGCTTTTGTGCAGAAAACAGTAACACTTGTTCAGAAGGAAAGAAAGCACAGAGCCCCAGATTTTATGTTGTCCTGGAGAGCTTGCAGAGCACTGGGGAAAGGCAGGCAGAGAATTCCCTGCTAGCACCTTCTCTGTGCCTGTTCACATTGCTTCGCAGAATCGCTTTTGTGCAGAAACCACTAACACTTGTTCAGAAGGAAAGAAAGCACAGAGCCCCAGATTCTGTGTTGTCCTGGAGAGCTTGCAGAGCACTGGGGAAAGGCAGGCAGAGAATGCCCTGCTAGCACCTTCTCTGTGCCTGGGAAGCAGAAGTGTTCACATTGCTTCGCAAGAATCGCTTTTGTGCAGAAAACACTAACACTTGTTCAGAACGAAAGAAAGCACAGAGCCCCAGATTCTATGTTGTTCTGGAGAGCTTGCAGAGCACTGGGGAAAGGCAGGCAGAGAATTCCCTGCTAGCACCTTCTCTGTGCCTGGGAAGCAGAAGTGTTCACATTGCTTGGCAGAATAGCTTTTGTGCAGAAAACAGTAACACTTGTTCAGAACGAAAGAAAGCACAGAGCCCCAGATTCTATGTTGTCCTGGAGAGCTTGCAGAGCACTGGGGAAAGGCAGGCAGAGAATTCCTTGCTAGCACCTTCTCTGTGCCTGGGAAGCAGAAGTGTTCACATTGCTTCGCAAGAATCGCTTTTGTGCAGAAAACACTAACACTTGTTCAGAACGAAAGAAAGCACAGAGCCCCAGATTTTATGTTGTCCTGGAGAGCTTGCAGAGCACTAGGGAAAGGGAAACAGAGAATTCCTTGCTAGCACCTTCTCTGTGCCTGGGAAGCAGAAGTGTTCACATTGCTTCGCAGAATCGCTTTTGTGCAGAAAACAGTAACACTTCTTCAGAACGAAAGAAAGCACAGAGCCCCAGATTTTATGTTGTCCTGGAGAGCTTGCAGAGCACTGGGGAAAGGCAGGCAGAGAATTCCCTGATAGCACCTTCTCTGTGCCTGGGAAGCAGAAGTGTTCACATTGCTTCGCAAGAGTCGCTTTTGTGCAGAAAACACTAACACTTGTTCAGAACGAAAGAAAGAACAGAGCCCCAGATTCTATGTTGTCCTGGAGAGCTTGCAGAGCACTGGGGAAAGGCAGGCAGAGAATTCCCTGATAGCACCTTCTCTGTGCCTGTTCACATTGTTTCGCAGAATCGCTTTTGTGCAGAAAACAGTAACACTTGTTCAGAACGAAAGAAAGCACAGAGCCCCAGATTGTATGTTGTCCTGGAGAGCTTGCAGAGCACTGGGGAAAGGCAGGCAGAGAATTCCCTGCTAGCACCTTCTCTGTGCCTGGGAAGCAGAAGTGTTCACATTGCTTCGCAAGAATCGCTTTTGTGCAGAAAACAGTAACACTTGTTCAGAACGAAAGAAAGCACAGAGCCCCAGATTCTATGTTGTCCTGGAGAGCTTGCAGAGCACTGGGGAAAGGCAGGCAGAGAATTCCTTGCTAGCACCTTCTCTGTGCCTGGGAAGCAGAAGTGTTCACATTGCTTTGCAGAATCGCTTTTGTGCAGAAAACAGTAACACTTGTTCAGAAGGAAAGAAAGCACAGAGCCCCAGATTCTATGTTGTCCTGGAGAGCTTGCAGAGCACTGGGGAAAGGCAGGCAGAGAATTTCTTGCTAGCACCTTCTCTGTGCCTGGGAAGCAGAAGTGTTCACATTGCTTCGCAAGAATCGCTTTTGTGCAGAAAACACTAACACTTGTTCAGAAGGAAAGAAAGCACAGAGCCCCAGATTTTATGTTGTCCTGGAGAGCTTGCAGAGCACTGGGGAAAGGCAGGCAGAGAATTCCCTGCTAGCACCTTCTCTGTGCCTGGGAAGCAGAAGTGTTCACATTGCTTCGCAGAATCGCTTTTGTGCAGAAAACAGTAACACTTGTTCAGAAGGAAAGAAAGCACAGAGCCCCAGATTCTATGTTGTCCTGGAGAGCTTGCAGAGCACTGGGGACAGGCAGGCAGAGAATTCCCTGCTAGCACCTTCTCTGTGCCTGTTCACATTGCTTCGCACAATCGCTTTTGTGCAGAAAACAGTAACACTTGTTCAGAACGAAAGAAAGCACAGAGCCCCAGATTCTATGTTGTCCTGGAGAGCTTGCAGAGCACTGGGGAAAGGCAGGCAGAGAATTCCCTGCTAGCACCTTCTCTGTGCCTGGGAAGCAGAAGTGTTCACATTGCTTCGCAAGAATCGCTTTTGTGCAGAAAACAGTAACACTTGTTCAGAACGAAAGAAAGCACAGAGCCCCAGATTCTATGTTGTCCTGGAGAGCTTGCAGAGCACTGGGGAAGGGCAGGCAGAGAATTCCCTGATAGAACCTTCTCTGTGCCTGGGAAGCAGAAGTGTTCACATTGCTTCGCAAGAATCGCTTTTGTGCAGAAAACAGTAACACTTGTTCAGAACGAAAGAAAGAACAGAGCCCCAGATTTTATGTTGTCCTGGAGAGCTTGCACAGCACTGGGGAAAGGCAGGCAGAGAATTCCCTGATAGCACCTTCTCTGTGCCTGTTCACATTGCTTCGCAGAATCGCTTTTGTGCAGAAAACAGTAACACTTGTTCAGAATGAAAGAAAGCACAGAGCCCCAGATTTTATGTTGTCCTGGAGAGCTTGCAGAGCACTGGGGAAAGGCAAACAGAGAATTCCTTGCTAGCACCTTCTCTGTGCCTGGGAAGCAGAAGTGTTCACATTGCTTCGCAAGAATCGCTTTTGTGCAGAAAACAGTAACACTTGTTCAGAAGGAAAGAAAGCACAGAGCCCCAGATTTTATGTTGTCCTGGAGAGCTTGCAGAGCACTGGGGAAAGGCAGGCAGAGAATTCCCTGCTAGCACCTTCTCTGTGCCTGTTCACATTGCTTCGCAGAATCGCTTTTGTGCAGAAAACAGTAACACTTGTTCAGAAGGAAAGAAAGCACAGAGCCCCAGATTCTGTGTTGTCCTGGAGAGCTTGCAGAGCACTGGGGAAAGGCAGGCAGAGAATGCCCTGCTAGCACCTTCTCTGTGCCTGGGAAGCAGAAGTGTTCACATTGCTTCGCAAGAATCGCTTTTGTGCAGAAAACACTAACACTTGTTCAGAACGAAAGAAAGCACAGAGCCCCAGATTCTATGTTGTTCTGGAGAGCTTGCAGAGCACTGGGGAAAGGCAGGCAGAGAATTCCCTGCTAGCACCTTCTCTGTGCCTGGGAAGCAGAAGTGTTCACATTGCTTCGCAGAATCGCTTTTGTGCAGAAAACAGTAACACTTGTTCAGAACGAAAGAAAGCACAGAGCTCCAGATTCTATGTTGTCCTGGAGAGCTTGCAGAGCACTGGGGAAAGGCAGGCAGAGAATTCCTTGCTAGCACCTTCTCTGTGCCTGGGAAGCAGAAGTGTTCACATTGCTTCGCAAGAATCGCTTTTGTGCAGAAAACACTAACACTTGTTCAGAACGAAAGAAAGCACAGAGCCCCAGATTTTATGTTGTCCTGGAGAGCTTGCAGAGCACTAGGGAAAGGGAAACAGAGAATTCCTTGCTAGCACCTTCTCTGTGCCTGGGAAGCAGAAGTGTTCACATTGCTTCGCAGAATCGCTTTTGTGCAGAAAACAGTAACACTTCTTCAGAACGAAAGAAAGCACAGAGCCCCAGATTTTATGTTGCCCTGGAGAGCTTGCAGAGCACTGGGGAAAGGCAGGCAGAGAATTCCCTGCTAGCACCTTCTCTGTGCCTGTTCACATTGCTTCGCAGAATCGCTTTTGTGCAGAAAACAGTAACACTTGTTCAGAATGAAAGAAAGCACAGAGCCCCAGATATTATGTTGCCCTGGAGAGCTTGCAGAGCACTGGGGAAAGGCAGGCAGAGAATTCCCTGATAGCACCTTCTCTGTGCCTGGGAAGCAGAAGTGTTCACATTGCTTCGCAAGAGTCGCTTTTGTGCAGAAAACACTAACACTTGTTCAGAACGAAAGAAAGAACAGAGCCCCAGATTTTATGTTGTCCTGGAGAGCTTGCAGAGCACTGGGGAAAGGCAGGCAGAGAATTCCCTGCTAGCACCTTCTCTGTGCCTGGGAAGCAGAAGTGTTCACATTGCTTCGCAAGAATCGCTTTTGTGCAGAAAACAGTAACACTTGTTCAGAACGAAAGAAAGCACAGAGCCCCAGATTCTATGTTGTCCTGGAGAGCTTGCAGAGCACTGGGGAAAGGCAGGCAGAGAATTCCCTGATAGCACCTTCTCTGTGCGTGTTCACATTGCTTCGCAGAATCGCTTTTGTGCAGAAAACAGTAACACTTGTTCAGAACGAAAGAAAGCACAGAGCCCCAAATTCTATGTTGTCCTGGAGAGCTTGCAGAGCACTGGGGAAAGGCAGGCAGAGAATTCCCTGCTAGCACCTTCTCTGTGCCTGGGAAGCAGAAGTGTTCACATTGCTTCGCAGAATCGCTTTTCTGCAGAAAACACTAACACTTGTTCAGAAGGAAAGAAAGCACAGAGCCCCAGATTCTATGTTGTCCTGGAGAGCTTGCAGAGCACTGGGGAAAGGCAGGCAGAGAATTCCCTGATAGCACCTTCTCTGTGCCTGTTCACATTGCTTCGCAGAATCGCTTTTGTGCAGAAAACAGTAACACTTGTTCAGAAGGAAAGAAAGCACAGAGCCCCAGATTTTATGTTGTCCTGGAGAGCTTGCAGAGCACTGGGGAAAGGCAGGCAGAGAATTCCCTGATAGCACCTTCTCTGTGCCTGGGAAGCAGGTGTGTTCACATTGCTTCGCAAGAAGCGCTTTTGTGCAGAAAACAGTAACACTTGTTCAGAAGGAAAGAAAGCACAGAGCCCCAGATTTTATGTTGTCCTGGAGAGCTTGCAGAGCACTGGGGAAAGGCAGGCAGAGAATTCCCTGCTAGCACCTTCTCTGTGCCTGTTCACATTGCTTCGCAGAATCGCTTTTGTGCAGAAAACAGTAACACTTGTTCAGAAGGAAAGAAAGCACAGAGCCCCAGATTCTATGTTGTCCTGGAGAGCTTGCAGAGCACTGGGGACAGGCAGGCAGAGAATTCCCTGCTAGCACCTTCTCTGTGCCTGTTCACATTGCTTCGCAAGAATCGCTTTTGTGCAGAAAACAGTAACACTTGTTCAGAACGAAAGAAAGCACAGAGCCCCAGATTCTGTGTTGTCCTGGAGAGCTTGCAGAGCACTGGGGAAAGGCAGGCAGAGAATTCCTTGCTAGCACCTTCTCTGTGCCTGGGAAGCAGAAGTGTTCACATTGCTTCGCAGAATCGCTTTTGTGCAGAAAACACTAACACTTGTTCAGAAGGAAAGAAAGCACAGAGCCCCAGATTTTATGTTGTCCTGGAGAGCTTGCAGAGCACTGGGGAAAGGCAGGCAGAGAATTCCCTGCTAGCACCTTCTCTGTGCCTGGGAAGCAGAAGTGTTCACATTGCTTCGCAGAATCGCTTTTGTGCAGAAAACAGTAACACTTGTTCAGAACGAAAGAAAGCACAGAGCCCCAGATTCTATGTTGTCCTGGAGAGCTTGCAGAGCTCTGGAGAAAGGCAGGCAGAGAATTCCCTGCTAGCACCTTCTCTGTGCCTGGGAAGCAGGTGTGTTCACATTGCTTCGCAAGAAGCGCTTTTGTGCAGAAAACAGTAACACTTGTTCAGAACGAAAGAAAGCACAGAGCCCCAGATTCTATGTTGTCCTGGAGAGCTTGCAGAGCACTGGGGAAAGGCAGGCAGAGAATTCCCTGATAGCACCTTCTCTGTGCCTGTTCACATTGTTTCGCAGAATCGCTTTTGTGCAGAAAACAGTAACACTTGTTCAGAACGAAAGAAAGCACAGAGCCCCAGATTCTATGTTGTCCTGGAGAGCTTGCAGAGCACTGGGGAAAGGCAGGCAGAGAATTCCCTGCTAGCACCTTCTCTGTGCCTGGGAAGCAGAAGTGTTCACATTGCTTCGCAAGAATCGCTTTTGTGCAGAAAACAGTAACACTTGTTCAGAACGAAAGAAAGCACAGAGCCCCAGATTCTATGTTGTCCTGGAGAGCTTGCAGAGCACTGGGGAAAGGCAGGCAGAGAATTCCTTGCTAGCACCTTCTCTGTGCCTGGGAAGCAGAAGTGTTCACATTGCTTCGCAGAATCGCTTTTCTGCAGAAAACACTAACACTTGTTCAGAAGGAAAGAAAGCACAGAGCCCCAGATTCTATGTTGTCCTGGAGAGCTTGCAGAGCACTGGGGACAGGCAGGCAGAGAATTCCCTGCTAGCACCTTCTCTGTGCCTGTTCACATTGCTTCGCAGAATCGCTTTTGTGCAGAAAACAGTAACACTTGTTCAGAACGAAAGAAAGCACAGAGCCCCAGATTCTATGTTGTCCTGGAGAGCTTGCAGAGCACTGGGGAAAGGCAGGCAGAGAATTCCCTGCTAGCACCTTCTCTGTGCCTGGGAAGCAGAAGTGTTCACATTGCTTCGCAAGAATCGCTTTTGTGCAGAAAACAGTAACACTTGTTCAGAACGAAAGAAAGCACAGAGCCCCAGATTCTGTGTTGTCCTGGAGAGCTTGCAGAGCACTGGGGAAAGGCAGGCAGAGAATTCCCTGCTAGCACCTTCTCTGTGCCTGGGAAGCAGAAGTGTTCACATTGCTTCGCAAGAATCGCTTTTGTGCAGAAAACACTAACACTTGTTCAGAACGAAAGAAAGCACAGAGCCCCAGATTCTATGTTGTTCTGGAGAGCTTGCAGAGCACTGGGGAAAGGCAGGCAGAGAATTCCCTGATAGCACCTTCTCTGTGCCTGGGAAGCAGAAGTGTTCACATTGCTTGGCAGAATAGCTTTTGTGCAGAAAACAGTAACACTTGTTCAGAAGGAAAGAAAGCACAGAGCCCCAGATTCTATGTTGTCCTGGAGAGCTTGCAGAGCACTGGGGAAAGGCAGGCAGAGAATTCCTTGCTAGCACCTTCTCTGTGCCTGGGAAGCAGAAGTGTTCACATTGCTTCGCAAGAATCGCTTTTGTGCAGAAAACACTAACACTTGTTCAGAACGAAAGAAAGCACAGAGCCCCAGATTTTATGTTGTCCTGGAGAGCTTGCAGAGCACTAGGGAAAGGGAAACAGAGAATTCCTTGCTAGCACCTTCTCTGTGCCTGGGAAGCAGAAGTGTTCACATTGCTTCGCAGAATCGCTTTTGTGCAGAAAACAATAACACTTCTTCAGAACGAAAGAAAGCACAGAGCCCCAGATTTTATGTTGTCCTGGAGAGCTTGCAGAGCACTGGGGAAAGGCAGGCAGAGAATTCCCTGCTAGCACCTTCTCTGTGCCTGTTCACATTGCTTCGCAGAATCGCTTTTGTGCAGAAAACAGTAACACTTGTTCAGAATGAAAGAAAGCAAAGAGCCCCAGATATTATGTTGCCCTGGAGAGCTTGCAGAGCACTGGGGAAAGGCAGGCAGAGAATTCCCTGATAGCACCTTCTCTGTGCCTGGGAAGCAGAAGTGTTCACATTGCTTCGCAAGAGTCGCTTTTGTGCAGAAAACACTAACACTTGTTCAGAACGAAAGAAAGAACAGAGCCCCAGATTTTATGTTGTCGTGGAGAGCTTGCAGAGCTCTGGAGAAAGGCAGGCAGAGAATTCCCTGCTAGCACCTTCTCTGTGCCTGGGAAGCAGGTGTGTTCACATTGCTTCGCAAGAAGCGCTTTTGTGCAGAAAACAGTAACACTTGTTCAGAACGAAAGAAAGCACAGAGCCCCAGATTCTATGTTGTCCTGGAGAGCTTGCAGAGCACTGGGGAAAGGCAGGCAGAGAATTCCCTGATAGCACCTTCTCTGTGCCTGTTCACATTGTTTCGCAGAATCGCTTTTGTGCAGAAAACAGTAACACTTGTTCAGAACGAAAGAAAGCACAGAGCCCCAGATTCTATGTTGTCCTGGAGAGCTTGCAGAGCACTGGGGAAAGGCAGGCAGAGAATTCCTTGCTAGCACCTTCTCTGTGCCTGGGAAGCAGAAGTGTTCACATTGCTTCGCAGAATCGCTTTTGTGCAGAAAACAGTAACACTTGTTCAGAAGGAAAGAAAGCACAGAGCCCCAGATTCTATGTTGTCCTGGAGAGCTTGCAGAGCACTGGGGAAAGGCAGGCAGAGAATTTCTTGCTAGCACCTTCTCTGTGCCTGGGAAGCAGAAGTGTTCACATTGCTTCGCAAGAATCGCTTTTGTGCAGAAAACACTAACACTTGTTCAGAAGGAAAGAAAGCACAGAGCCCCAGATTTTATGTTGTCCTGGAGAGCTTGCAGAGCACTGGGGAAAGGCAGGCAGAGAATTCCCTGCTAGCACCTTCTCTGTGCCTGGGAAGCAGAAGTGTTCACATTGCTTCGCAGAATCGCTTTTGTGCAGAAAACAGTAACACTTGTTCAGAAGGAAAGAAAGCACAGAGCCCCAGATTCTATGTTGTCCTGGAGAGCTTGCAGAGCACTGGGGAAGGGCAGGCAGAGAATTCCCTGATAGAACCTTCTCTGTGCCTGGGAAGCAGAAGTGTTCACATTGCTTCGCAAGAATCGCTTTTGTGCAGAAAACAGTAACACTTGTTCAGAACGAAAGAAAGCACAGAGCCCCAGATTTTATGTTGTCCTGGAGAGCTTGCAGAGCACTGGGGAAAGGCAGGCAGAGAATTCCCTGATAGCACCTTCTCTGTGCCTGTTCACATTGCTTCGCAGAATCGCTTTTGTGCAGAAAACAGTAACACTTGTTCAGAATGAAAGAAAGCACAGAGCCCCAGATTTTATGTTGTCCTGGAGAGCTTGCAGAGCACTGGGGAAAGGCAAACAGAGAATTCCTTGCTAGCACCTTCTCTGTGCCTGGGAAGCAGAAGTGTTCACATTGCTTCGCAAGAATCGCTTTTGTGCAGAAAACAGTAACACTTGTTCAGAAGGAAAGAAAGCACAGAGCCCCAGATTTTATGTTGTCCTGGAGAGCTTGCAGAGCACTGGGGAAAGGCAGGCAGAGAATTCCCTGCTAGCACCTTCTCTGTGCCTGTTCACATTGCTTCGCAGAATCGCTTTTGTGCAGAAAACAGTAACACTTGTTCAGAAGGAAAGAAAGCACAGAGCCCCAGATTCTGTGTTGTCCTGGAGAGCTTGCAGAGCACTGGGGAAAGGCAGGCAGAGAATGCCCTGCTAGCACCTTCTCTGTGCCTGGGAAGCAGAAGTGTTCACATTGCTTCGCAAGAATCGCTTTTGTGCAGAAAACACTAACACTTGTTCAGAACGAAAGAAAGCACAGAGCCCCAGATTCTATGTTGTTCTGGAGAGCTTGCAGAGCACTGGGGAAAGGCAGGCAGAGAATTCCCTGCTAGCACCTTCTCTGTGCCTGGGAAGCAGAAGTGTTCACATTGCTTGGCAGAATAGCTTTTGTGCAGAAAACAGTAACACTTGTTCAGAACGAAAGAAAGCACAGAGCCCCAGATTCTATGTTGTCCTGGAGAGCTTGCAGAGCACTGGGGAAAGGCAGGCAGAGAATTCCTTGCTAGCACCTTCTCTGTGCCTGGGAAGCAGAAGTGTTCACATTGCTTCGCAAGAATCGCTTTTGTGCAGAAAACACTAACACTTGTTCAGAACGAAAGAAAGCACAGAGCCCCAGATTTTATGTTGTCCTGGAGAGCTTGCAGAGCACTAGGGAAAGGGAAACAGAGAATTCCTTGCTAGCACCTTCTCTGTGCCTGGGAAGCAGAAGTGTTCACATTGCTTCGCAGAATCGCTTTTGTGCAGAAAACAGTAACACTTCTTCAGAACGAAAGAAAGCACAGAGCCCCAGATTTTATGTTGTCCTGGAGAGCTTGCAGAGCACTGGGGAAAGGCAGGCAGAGAATTCCCTGCTAGCACCTTCTCTGTGCCTGTTCACATTGCTTCGCAGAATCGCTTTTGTGCAGAAAACAGTAACACTTGTTCAGAATGAAAGAAAGCAAAGAGCCCCAGATATTATGTTGCCCTGGAGAGCTTGCAGAGCACTGGGGAAAGGCAGGCAGAGAATTCCCTGATAGCACCTTCTCTGTGCCTGGGAAGCAGAAGTGTTCACATTGCTTCGCAAGAGTCGCTTTTGTGCAGAAAACACTAACACTTGTTCAGAACGAAAGAAAGAACAGAGCCCCAGATTTTATGTTGTCCTGGAGAGCTTGCAGAGCACTGGGGAAAGGCAGGCAGAGAATTCCCTGCTAGCACCTTCTCTGTGCCTGGGAAGCAGAAGTGTTCACATTGCTTCGCAAGAATCGCTTTTGTGCAGAAAACAGTAACACTTGTTCAGAACGAAAGAAAGCACAGAGCCCCAGATTCTATGTTGTCCTGGAGAGCTTGCAGAGCACTGGGGAAAGGCAGGCAGAGAATTCCCTGCTAGCACCTTCTCTGTGCGTGTTCACATTGCTTCGCAGAATCGCTTTTGTGCAGAAAACAGTAACACTTGTTCAGAACGAAAGAAAGCACAGAGCCCCAGATTCTATGTTGTCCTGGAGAGCTTGCAGAGCACTGGGGAAAGGCAGGCAGAGAATTCCCTACTAGCACCTTCTCTGTGCCTGGGAAGCAGAAGTGTTCACATTGCTTCGCAGAATCGCTTTTCTGCAGAAAACACTAACACTTGTTCAGAAGGAAAGAAAGCACAGAGCCCCAGATTTTATGTTGTCCTGGAGAGCTTGCAGAGCACTGGGGAAAGGCAGGCAGAGAATTCCCTGATAGCACCTTCTCTGTGCCTGTTCACATTGCTTCGCAGAATCGCTTTTGTGCAGAAAACAGTAACACTTGTTCAGAAGGAAAGAAAGCACAGAGCCCCAGATTTTATGTTGTCCTGGAGAGCTTGCAGAGCACTGGGGAAAGGCAGGCAGAGAATTCCCTGATAGCACCTTCTCTGTGCCTGGGAAGCAGAAGTGTTCACATTGCTTCGCAAGAATTGCTTTTGTGCAGAAAACAGTAACACTTGTTCAGAAGGAAAGAAAGCACAGAGCCCCAGATTTTATGTTGTCCTGGAGAGCTTGCAGAGCACTGGGGAAAGGCAGGCAGAGAATTCCCTGATAGCACCTTCTCTGTGCCTGTTCACATTGCTTCGCAGAATCGCTTTTGTGCAGAAAACAGTAACACTTGTTCAGAAGGAAAGAAAGCACAGAGCCCCAGATTCTATGTTGTCCTGGAGAGCTTGCAGAGCACTGGGGAAAGGCAGGCAGAGAATTCCCTGCTAGCACCTTCTCTGTGCCTGGGAAGCAGAAGTGTTCACATTGCTTCGCAAGAATCGCTTTTGTGCAGAAAACACTAACACTTGTTCAGAACGAAAGAAAGCACAGAGCCCCAGATTCTATGTTGTTCTGGAGAGCTTGCAGAGCACTGGGGAAAGGCAGGCAGAGAATTCCCTGCTAGCACCTTCTCTGTGCCTGGGAAGCAGAAGTGTTCACATTGCTTCGCAGAATCGCTTTTGTGCAGAAAACAGTAACACTTGTTCAGAACGAAAGAAAGCACAGAGCCCCAGATTCTATGTTGTCCTGGAGAGCTTGCAGAGCACTGGGGAATGGCAGGCAGAGAATTCCTTGCTAGCACCTTCTCTGTGCCTGGGAAGCAGAAGTGTTCACATTGCTTCACAAGAATCGCTTTTGTGCAGAAAACACTAAGACTTGTTCAGAACGAAAGAAAGCACAGAGCCCCAGATTTTATGTTGTCCTGGAGAGCTTGCACAGCACTGGGGAAAGGCAGGCAGAGAATTCCCTGATAGCACCTTCTCTGTGCCTGTTCACATTGCTTCGCAGAATCGCTTTTGTGCAGAAAACAGTAACACTTGTTCAGAATGAAAGAAAGCACAGAGCCCCAGATTTTATGTTGTCCTGGAGAGCTTTCAGAGCACTGGGGAAAGGCAAACAGAGAATTCCTTGCTAGCACCTTCTCTGTGCCTGGGAAGCAGAAGTGTTCACATTGCTTCGCAAGAATCGCTTTTGTGCAGAAAACAGTAACACTTGTTCAGAAGGAAAGAAAGCACAGAGCCCCAGATTTTATGTTGTCCTGGAGAGCTTGCAGAGCACTGGGGAAAGGCAGGCAGAGAATTCCCTGCTAGCACCTTCTCTGTGCCTGTTCACATTGCTTCGCAGAATCGCTTTTGTGCAGAAACCACTAACACTTGTTCAGAAGGAAAGAAAGCACAGAGCCCCAGATTCTGTGTTGTCCTGGAGAGCTTGCAGAGCACTGGGGAAAGGCAGGCAGAGAATGCCCTGCTAGCACCTTCTCTGTGCCTGGGAAGCAGAAGTGTTCACATTGCTTCGCAAGAATCGCTTTTGTGCAGAAAACACTAACACTTGTTCAGAACGAAAGAAAGCACAGAGCCCCAGATTCTATGTTGTTCTGGAGAGCTTGCAGAGCACTGGGGAAAGGCAGGCAGAGAATTCCCTGCTAGCACCTTCTCTGTGCCTGGGAAGCAGAAGTGTTCACATTGCTTGGCAGAATAGCTTTTGTGCAGAAAACAGTAACACTTGTTCAGAACGAAAGAAAGCACAGAGCCCCAGATTCTATGTTGTCCTGGAGAGCTTGCAGAGCACTGGGGAAAGGCAGGCAGAGAATTCCTTGCTAGCACCTTCTCTGTGCCTGGGAAGCAGAAGTGTTCACATTGCTTCGCAAGAATCGCTTTTGTGCAGAAAACACTAACACTTGTTCAGAACGAAAGAAAGCACAGAGCCCCAGATTTTATGTTGTCCTGGAGAGCTTGCAGAGCACTAGGGAAAGGGAAACAGAGAATTCCTTGCTAGCACCTTCTCTGTGCCTGGGAAGCAGAAGTGTTCACATTGCTTCGCAGAATCGCTTTTGTGCAGAAAACAGTAACACTTCTTCAGAACGAAAGAAAGCACAGAGCCCCAGATTTTATGTTGTCCTGGAGAGCTTGCAGAGCACTGGGGAAAGGCAGGCAGAGAATTCCCTGATAGCACCTTCTCTGTGCCTGGGAAGCAGAAGTGTTCACATTGCTTCGCAAGAGTCGCTTTTGTGCAGAAAACACTAACACTTGTTCAGAACGAAAGAAAGAACAGAGCCCCAGATTCTATGTTGTCCTGGAGAGCTTGCAGAGCACTGGGGAAAGGCAGGCAGAGAATTCCCTGCTAGCACCTTCTCTGTGCCTGTTCACATTGTTTCGCAGAATCGCTTTTGTGCAGAAAACAGTAACACTTGTTCAGAACGAAAGAAAGCACAGAGCCCCAGATTGTATGTTGTCCTGGAGAGCTTGCAGAGCACTGGGGAAAGGCAGGCAGAGAATTCCCTGCTAGCACCTTCTCTGTGCCTGGGAAGCAGAAGTGTTCACATTGCTTCGCAAGAATCGCTTTTGTGCAGAAAACAGTAACACTTGTTCAGAACGAAAGAAAGCACAGAGCCCCAGATTCTATGTTGTCCTGGAGAGCTTGCAGAGCACTGGGGAAAGGCAGGCAGAGAATTCCTTGCTAGCACCTTCTCTGTGCCTGGGAAGCAGAAGTGTTCACATTGCTTTGCAGAATCGCTTTTGTGCAGAAAACAGTAACACTTGTTCAGAAGGAAAGAAAGCACAGAGCCCCAGATTCTATGTTGTCCTGGAGAGCTTGCAGAGCACTGGGGAAAGGCAGGCAGAGAATTTCTTGCTAGCACCTTCTCTGTGCCTGGGAAGCAGAAGTGTTCACATTGCTTCGCAAGAATCGCTTTTGTGCAGAAAACACTAACACTTGTTCAGAAGGAAAGAAAGCACAGAGCCCCAGATTTTATGTTGTCCTGGAGAGCTTGCAGAGCACTGGGGAAAGGCAGGCAGAGAATTCCCTGCTAGCACCTTCTCTGTGCCTGGGAAGCAGAAGTGTTCACATTGCTTCGCAAGAATCGCTTTTGTGCAGAAAACAGTAACACTTGTTCAGAACGAAAGAAAGCACAGAGCCCCAGATTCTATGTTGTCCTGGAGAGCTTGCAGAGCACTGGGGAAGGGCAGGCAGAGAATTCCCTGATAGAACCTTCTCTGTGCCTGGGAAGCAGAAGTGTTCACATTGCTTCGCAAGAATCGCTTTTGTGCAGAAAACAGTAACACTTGTTCAGAACGAAAGAAAGAACAGAGCCCCAGATTTTATGTTGTCCTGGAGAGCTTGCACAGCACTGGGGAAAGGCAGGCAGAGAATTCCCTGATAGCACCTTCTCTGTGCCTGTTCACATTGCTTCGCAGAATCGCTTTTGTGCAGAAAACAGTAACACTTGTTCAGAATGAAAGAAAGCACAGAGCCCCAGATTTTATGTTGTCCTGGAGAGCTTGCAGAGCACTGGGGAAAGGCAAACAGAGAATTCCTTGCTAGCACCTTCTCTGTGCCTGGGAAGCAGAAGTGTTCACATTGCTTCGCAAGAATCGCTTTTGTGCAGAAAACAGTAACACTTGTTCAGAAGGAAAGAAAGCACAGAGCCCCAGATTTTATGTTGTCCTGGAGAGCTTGCAGAGCACTGGGGAAAGGCAGGCAGAGAATTCCCTGCTAGCACCTTCTCTGTGCCTGTTCACATTGCTTCGCAGAATCGCTTTTGTGCAGAAAACAGTAACACTTGTTCAGAAGGAAAGAAAGCACAGAGCCCCAGATTCTGTGTTGTCCTGGAGAGCTTGCAGAGCACTGGGGAAAGGCAGGCAGAGAATGCCCTGCTAGCACCTTCTCTGTGCCTGGGAAGCAGAAGTGTTCACATTGCTTCGCAAGAATCGCTTTTGTGCAGAAAACACTAACACTTGTTCAGAACGAAAGAAAGCACAGAGCCCCAGATTCTATGTTGTTCTGGAGAGCTTGCAGAGCACTGGGGAAAGGCAGGCAGAGAATTCCCTGCTAGCACCTTCTCTGTGCCTGGGAAGCAGAAGTGTTCACATTGCTTCGCAGAATCGCTTTTGTGCAGAAAACAGTAACACTTGTTCAGAACGAAAGAAAGCACAGAGCCCCAGATTCTATGTTGTCCTGGAGAGCTTGCAGAGCACTGGGGAAAGGCAGGCAGAGAATTCCTTGCTAGCACCTTCTCTGTGCCTGGGAAGCAGAAGTGTTCACATTGCTTCGCAAGAATCGCTTTTGTGCAGAAAACACTAACACTTGTTCAGAACGAAAGAAAGCACAGAGCCCCAGATTTTATGTTGTCCTGGAGAGCTTGCAGAGCACTAGGGAAAGGGAAACAGAGAATTCCTTGCTAGCACCTTCTCTGTGCCTGGGAAGCAGAAGTGTTCACATTGCTTCGCAGAATCGCTTTTATGCAGAAAACAGTAACACTTCTTCAGAACGAAAGAAAGCACAGAGCCCCAGATTTTATGTTGCCCTGGAGAGCTTGCAGAGCACTGGGGAAAGGCAGGCAGAGAATTCCCTGCTAGCACCTTCTCTGTGCCTGTTCACATTGCTTCGCAGAATCGCTTTTGTGCAGAAAACAGTAACACTTGTTCAGAATGAAAGAAAGCAAAGAGCCCCAGATATTATGTTGCCCTGGAGAGCTTGCAGAGCACTGGGGAAAGGCAGGCAGAGAATTCCCTGATAGCACCTTCTCTGTGCCTGGGAAGCAGAAGTGTTCACATTGCTTCGCAAGAGTCGCTTTTGTGCAGAAAACACTAACACTTGTTCAGAAGGAAAGAAAGAACAGAGCCCCAGATTTTATGTTGTCCTGGAGAGCTTGCAGAGCACTGGGGAAAGGCAGGCAGAGAATTCCCTGCTAGCACCTTCTCTGTGCCTGGGAAGCAGAAGTGTTCACATTGCTTCGCAAGAATCGCTTTTGTGCAGAAAACAGTAACACTTGTTCAGAACGAAAGAAAGCACAGAGCCCCAGATTCTATGTTGTCCTGGAGAGCTTGCAGAGCACTGGGGAAAGGCAGGCAGAGAATTCCCTGATAGCACCTTCTCTGTGCGTGTTCACATTGCTTCGCAGAATCGCTTTTGTGCAGAAAACAGTAACACTTGTTCAGAACGAAAGAAAGCACAGAGCCCCAAATTCTATGTTGTCCTGGAGAGCTTGCAGAGCACTGGGGAAAGGCAGGCAGAGAATTCCCTGCTAGCACCTTCTCTGTGCCTGGGAAGCAGAAGTGTTCACATTGCTTCGCAGAATCGCTTTTCTGCAGAAAACACTAACACTTGTTCAGAAGGAAAGAAAGCACAGAGCCCCAGATTTTATGTTGTCCTGGAGAGCTTGCAGAGCACTGGGGAAAGGCAGGCAGAGAATTCCCTGATAGCACCTTCTCTGTGCCTGTTCACATTGCTTCGCAGAATCGCTTTTGTGCAGAAAACAGTAACACTTGTTCAGAAGGAAAGAAAGCACAGAGCCCCAGATTTTATGTTGTCCTGGAGAGCTTGCAGAGCACTGGGGAAAGGCAGGCAGAGAATTCCCTGATAGCACCTTCTCTGTGCCTGGGAAGCAGGTGTGTTCACATTGCTTCGCAAGAAGCGCTTTTGTGCAGAAAACAGTAACACTTGTTCAGAAGGAAAGAAAGCACAGAGCCCCAGATTTTATGTTGTCCTGGAGAGCTTGCAGAGCACTGGGGAAAGGCAGGCAGAGAATTCCCTGCTAGCACCTTCTCTGTGCCTGTTCACATTGCTTCGCAGAATCGCTTTTGTGCAGAAAACAGTAACACTTGTTCAGAAGGAAAGAAAGCACAGAGCCCCAGATTCTATGTTGTCCTGGAGAGCTTGCAGAGCACTGGGGACAGGCAGGCAGAGAATTCCCTGCTAGCACCTTCTCTGTGCCTGTTCACATTGCTTCGCAAGAATCGCTTTTGTGCAGAAAACAGTAACACTTGTTCAGAACGAAAGAAAGCACAGAGCCCCAGATTCTGTGTTGTCCTGGAGAGCTTGCAGAGCACTGGGGAAAGGCAGGCAGAGAATTCCTTGCTAGCACCTTCTCTGTGCCTGGGAAGCAGAAGTGTTCACATTGCTTCGCAGAATCGCTTTTGTGCAGAAAACACTAACACTTGTTCAGAAGGAAAGAAAGCACAGAGCCCCAGATTTTATGTTGTCCTGGAGAGCTTGCAGAGCACTGGGGAAAGGCAGGCAGAGAATTCCCTGCTAGCACCTTCTCTGTGCCTGGGAAGCAGAAGTGTTCACATTGCTTCGCAGAATCGCTTTTGTGCAGAAAACAGTAACACTTGTTCAGAACGAAAGAAAGCACAGAGCCCCAGATTCTATGTTGTCCTGGAGAGCTTGCAGAGCTCTGGAGAAAGGCAGGCAGAGAATTCCCTGCTAGCACCTTCTCTGTGCCTGGGAAGCAGGTGTGTTCACATTGCTTCGCAAGAAGCGCTTTTGTGCAGAAAACAGTAACACTTGTTCAGAACGAAAGAAAGCACAGAGCCCCAGATTCTATGTTGTCCTGGAGAGCTTGCAGAGCACTGGGGAAAGGCAGGCAGAGAATTCCCTGATAGCACCTTCTCTGTGCCTGTTCACATTGTTTCGCAGAATCGCTTTTGTGCAGAAAACAGTAACACTTGTTCAGAACGAAAGAAAGCACAGAGCCCCAGATTCTATGTTGTCCTGGAGAGCTTGCAGAGCACTGGGGAAAGGCAGGCAGAGAATTCCTTGCTAGCACCTTCTCTGTGCCTGGGAAGCAGAAGTGTTCACATTGCTTCGCAGAATCGCTTTTGTGCAGAAAACAGTAACACTTGTTCAGAAGGAAAGAAAGCACAGAGCCCCAGATTCTATGTTGTCCTGGAGAGCTTGCAGAGCACTGGGGACAGGCAGGCAGAGAATTCCCTGCTAGCACCTTCTCTGTGCCTGTTCACATTGCTTCGCAGAATCGCTTTTGTGCAGAAAACAGTAACACTTGTTCAGAACGAAAGAAAGCACAGAGCCCCAGATTCTATGTTGTCCTGGAGAGCTTGCAGAGCACTGGGGAAAGGCAGGCAGAGAATTCCCTGCTAGCACCTTCTCTGTGCCTGGGAAGCAGAAGTGTTCACATTGCTTCGCAAGAATCGCTTTTGTGCAGAAAACAGTAACACTTGTTCAGAAGGAAAGAAAGCACAGAGCCCCAGATTCTGTGTTGTCCTGGAGAGCTTGCAGAGCACTGGGGAAAGGCAGGCAGAGAATGCCCTGCTAGCACCTTCTCTGTGCCTGGGAAGCAGAAGTGTTCACATTGCTTCGCAAGAATCGCTTTTGTGCAGAAAACACTAACACTTGTTCAGAACGAAAGAAAGCACAGAGCCCCAGATTCTATGTTGTTCTGGAGAGCTTGCAGAGCACTGGGGAAAGGCAGGCAGAGAATTCCCTGATAGCACCTTCTCTGTGCCTGGGAAGCAGAAGTGTTCACATTGCTTGGCAGAATAGCTTTTGTGCAGAAAACAGTAACACTTGTTCAGAAGGAAAGAAAGCACAGAGCCCCAGATTCTATGTTGTCCTGGAGAGCTAGCAGAGCACTGGGGAAAGGCAGGCAGAGAATTCCTTGCTAGCACCTTCTCTGTGCCTGGGAAGCAGAAGTGTTCACATTGCTTCGCAAGAATCGCTTTTGTGCAGAAAACACTAACACTTGTTCAGAACGAAAGAAAGCACAGAGCCCCAGATTTTATGTTGTCCTGGAGAGCTTGCAGAGCACTAGGGAAAGGGAAACAGAGAATTCCTTGCTAGCACCTTCTCTGTGCCTGGGAAGCAGAAGTGTTCACATTGCTTCGCAGAATCGCTTTTGTGCAGAAAACAATAACACTTCTTCAGAACGAAAGAAAGCACAGAGCCCCAGATTTTATGTTGTCCTGGAGAGCTTGCAGAGCACTGGGGAAAGGCAGGCAGAGAATTCCCTGCTAGCACCTTCTCTGTGCCTGTTCACATTGCTTCGCAGAATCGCTTTTGTGCAGAAAACAGTAACACTTGTTCAGAATGAAAGAAAGCAAAGAGCCCCAGATATTATGTTGCCCTGGAGAGCTTGCAGAGCACTGGGGAAAGGCAGGCAGAGAATTCCCTGATAGCACCTTCTCTGTGCCTGGGAAGCAGAAGTGTTCACATTGCTTCGCAAGAGTCGCTTTTGTGCAGAAAACACTAACACTTGTTCAGAACGAAAGAAAGAACAGAGCCCCAGATTTTATGTTGTCCTGGAGAGCTTGCAGAGCTCTGGAGAAAGGCAGGCAGAGAATTCCCTGCTAGCACCTTCTCTGTGCCTGGGAAGCAGGTGTGTTCACATTGCTTCGCAAGAAGCGCTTTTGTGCAGAAAACAGTAACACTTGTTCAGAACGAAAGAAAGCACAGAGCCCCAGATTCTATGTTGTCCTGGAGAGCTTGCAGAGCACTGGGGAAAGGCAGGCAGAGAATTCCCTGATAGCACCTTCTCTGTGCCTGTTCACATTGTTTCGCAGAATCGCTTTTGTGCAGAAAACAGTAACACTTGTTCAGAACGAAAGAAAGCACAGAGCCCCAGATTCTATGTTGTCCTGGAGAGCTTGCAGAGCACTGGGGAAAGGCAGGCAGAGAATTCCTTGCTAGCACCTTCTCTGTGCCTGGGAAGCAGAAGTGTTCACATTGCTTCGCAGAATCGCTTTTGTGCAGAAAACAGTAACACTTGTTCAGAAGGAAAGAAAGCACAGAGCCCCAGATTCTATGTTGTCCTGGAGAGCTTGCAGAGCACTGGGGAAAGGCAGGCAGAGAATTTCTTGCTAGCACCTTCTCTGTGCCTGGGAAGCAGAAGTGTTCACATTGCTTCGCAAGAACCGCTTTTGTGCAGAAAACACTAACACTTGTTCAGAAGGAAAGAAAGCACAGAGCCCCAGATTTTATGTTGTCCTGGAGAGCTTGCAGAGCACTGGGGAAAGGCAGGCAGAGAATTCCCTGCTAGCACCTTCTCTGTGCCTGGGAAGCAGAAGTGTTCACATTGCTTCGCAAGAATCGCTTTTGTGCAGAAAACAGTAACACTTGTTCAGAACGAAAGAAAGCACAGAGCCCCAGATTTTATGTTGTCCTGGAGAGCTTGCAGAGCACTGGGGAAAGGCAGGCAGAGAATTCCCTGATAGCACCTTCTCTGTGCCTGTTCACATTGCTTCGCAGAATCGCTTTTGTGCAGAAAACAGTAACACTTGTTCAGAATGAAAGAAAGCACAGAGCCCCAGATTTTATGTTGTCCTGGAGAGCTTTCAGAGCACTGGGGAAAGGCAAACAGAGAATTCCTTGCTAGCACCTTCTCTGTGCCTGGGAAGCAGAAGTGTTCACATTGCTTCGCAAGAATCGCTTTTGTGCAGAAAACAGTAACACTTGTTCAGAAGGAAAGAAAGCACAGAGCCCCAGATTTTATGTTGTCCTGGAGAGCTTGCAGAGCACTGGGGAAAGGCAGGCAGAGAATTCCCTGCTAGCACCTTCTCTGTGCCTGTTCACATTGCTTCGCAGAATCGCTTTTGTGCAGAAACCACTAACACTTGTTCAGAAGGAAAGAAAGCACAGAGCCCCAGATTCTGTGTTGTCCTGGAGAGCTTGCAGAGCACTGGGGAAAGGCAGGCAGAGAATGCCCTGCTAGCACCTTCTCTGTGCCTGGGAAGCAGAAGTGTTCACATTGCTTCGCAAGAATCGCTTTTGTGCAGAAAACACTAACACTTGTTCAGAACGAAAGAAAGCACAGAGCCCCAGATTCTATGTTGTTCTGGAGAGCTTGCAGAGCACTGGGGAAAGGCAGGCAGAGAATTCCCTGCTAGCACCTTCTCTGTGCCTGGGAAGCAGAAGTGTTCACATTGCTTGGCAGAATAGCTTTTGTGCAGAAAACAGTAACACTTGTTCAGAACGAAAGAAAGCACAGAGCCCCAGATTCTATGTTGTCCTGGAGAGCTTGCAGAGCACTGGGGAAAGGCAGGCAGAGAATTCCTTGCTAGCACCTTCTCTGTGCCTGGGAAGCAGAAGTGTTCACATTGCTTCGCAAGAATCGCTTTTGTGCAGAAAACACTAACACTTGTTCAGAACGAAAGAAAGCACAGAGCCCCAGATTTTATGTTGTCCTGGAGAGCTTGCAGAGCACTAGGGAAAGGGAAACAGAGAATTCCTTGCTAGCACCTTCTCTGTGCCTGGGAAGCAGAAGTGTTCACATTGCTTCGCAGAATCGCTTTTGTGCAGAAAACAGTAACACTTCTTCAGAACGAAAGAAAGCACAGAGCCCCAGATTTTATGTTGTCCTGGAGAGCTTGCAGAGCACTGGGGAAAGGCAGGCAGAGAATTCCCTGCTAGCACCTTCTCTGTGCCTGTTCACATTGCTTCGCAGAATCGCTTTTGTGCAGAAAACAGTAACACTTGTTCAGAATGAAAGAAAGCAAAGAGCCCCAGATATTATGTTGCCCTGGAGAGCTTGCAGAGCACTGGGGAAAGGCAGGCAGAGAATTCCCTGATAGCACCTTCTCTGTGCCTGGGAAGCAGAAGTGTTCACATTGCTTCGCAAGAGTCGCTTTTGTGCAGAAAACACTAACACTTGTTCAGAACGAAAGAAAGAACAGAGCCCCAGATTTTATGTTGTCCTGGAGAGCTTGCAGAGCACTGGGGAAAGGCAGGCAGAGAATTCCCTGCTAGCACCTTCTCTGTGCCTGGGAAGCAGAAGTGTTCACATTGCTTCGCAAGAATCGCTTTTGTGCAGAAAACAGTAACACTTGTTCAGAACGAAAGAAAGCACAGAGCCCCAGATTCTATGTTGTCCTGGAGAGCTTGCAGAGCACTGGGGAAAGGCAGGCAGAGAATTCCCTGCTAGCACCTTCTCTGTGCGTGTTCACATTGCTTCGCAGAATCGCTTTTGTGCAGAAAACAGTAACACTTGTTCAGAACGAAAGAAAGCACAGAGCCCCAGATTCTATGTTGTCCTGGAGAGCTTGCAGAGCACTGGGGAAAGGCAGGCAGAGAATTCCCTACTAGCACCTTCTCTGTGCCTGGGAAGCAGAAGTGTTCACATTGCTTCGCAGAATCGCTTTTCTGCAGAAAACACTAACACTTGTTCAGAAGGAAAGAAAGCACAGAGCCCCAGATTTTATGTTGTCCTGGAGAGCTTGCAGAGCACTGGGGAAAGGCAGGCAGAGAATTCCCTGATAGCACCTTCTCTGTGCCTGTTCACATTGCTTCGCAGAATCGCTTTTGTGCAGAAAACAGTAACACTTGTTCAGAAGGAAAGAAAGCACAGAGCCCCAGATTTTATGTTGTCCTGGAGAGCTTGCAGAGCACTGGGGAAAGGCAGGCAGAGAATTCCCTGATAGCACCTTCTCTGTGCCTGGGAAGCAGAAGTGTTCACATTGCTTCGCAAGAATTGCTTTTGTGCAGAAAACAGTAACACTTGTTCAGAAGGAAAGAAAGCACAGAGCCCCAGATTTTATGTTGTCCTGGAGAGCTTGCAGAGCACTGGGGAAAGGCAGGCAGAGAATTCCCTGATAGCACCTTCTCTGTGCCTGTTCACATTGCTTCGCAGAATCGCTTTTGTGCAGAAAACAGTAACACTTGTTCAGAAGGAAAGAAAGCACAGAGCCCCAGATTCTATGTTGTCCTGGAGAGCTTGCAGAGCACTGGGGAAAGGCAGGCAGAGAATTCCCTGCTAGCACCTTCTCTGTGCCTGGGAAGCAGAAGTGTTCACATTGCTTCGCAAGAATCGCTTTTGTGCAGAAAACACTAACACTTGTTCAGAACGAAAGAAAGCACAGAGCCCCAGATTCTATGTTGTTCTGGAGAGCTTGCAGAGCACTGGGGAAAGGCAGGCAGAGAATTCCCTGCTAGCACCTTCTCTGTGCCTGGGAAGCAGAAGTGTTCACATTGCTTCGCAGAATCGCTTTTGTGCAGAAAACAGTAACACTTGTTCAGAACGAAAGAAAGCACAGAGCCCCAGATTCTATGTTGTCCTGGAGAGCTTGCAGAGCACTGGGGAATGGCAGGCAGAGAATTCCTTGCTAGCACCTTCTCTGTGCCTGGGAAGCAGAAGTGTTCACATTGCTTCACAAGAATCGCTTTTGTGCAGAAAACACTAAGACTTGTTCAGAACGAAAGAAAGCACAGAGCCCCAGATTTTATGTTGTCCTGGAGAGCTTGCACAGCACTGGGGAAAGGCAGGCAGAGAATTCCCTGATAGCACCTTCTCTGTGCCTGTTCACATTGCTTCGCAGAATCGCTTTTGTGCAGAAAACAGTAACACTTGTTCAGAATGAAAGAAAGCACAGAGCCCCAGATTTTATGTTGTCCTGGAGAGCTTTCAGAGCACTGGGGAAAGGCAAACAGAGAATTCCTTGCTAGCACCTTCTCTGTGCCTGGGAAGCAGAAGTGTTCACATTGCTTCGCAAGAATCGCTTTTGTGCAGAAAACAGTAACACTTGTTCAGAAGGAAAGAAAGCACAGAGCCCCAGATTTTATGTTGTCCTGGAGAGCTTGCAGAGCACTGGGGAAAGGCAGGCAGAGAATTCCCTGCTAGCACCTTCTCTGTGCCTGTTCACATTGCTTCGCAGAATCGCTTTTGTGCAGAAACCACTAACACTTGTTCAGAAGGAAAGAAAGCACAGAGCCCCAGATTCTGTGTTGTCCTGGAGAGCTTGCAGAGCACTGGGGAAAGGCAGGCAGAGAATGCCCTGCTAGCACCTTCTCTGTGCCTGGGAAGCAGAAGTGTTCACATTGCTTCGCAAGAATCGCTTTTGTGCAGAAAACACTAACACTTGTTCAGAACGAAAGAAAGCACAGAGCCCCAGATTCTATGTTGTTCTGGAGAGCTTGCAGAGCACTGGGGAAAGGCAGGCAGAGAATTCCCTGCTAGCACCTTCTCTGTGCCTGGGAAGCAGAAGTGTTCACATTGCTTGGCAGAATAGCTTTTGTGCAGAAAACAGTAACACTTGTTCAGAACGAAAGAAAGCACAGAGCCCCAGATTCTATGTTGTCCTGGAGAGCTTGCAGAGCACTGGGGAAAGGCAGGCAGAGAATTCCTTGCTAGCACCTTCTCTGTGCCTGGGAAGCAGAAGTGTTCACATTGCTTCGCAAGAATCGCTTTTGTGCAGAAAACACTAACACTTGTTCAGAACGAAAGAAAGCACAGAGCCCCAGATTTTATGTTGTCCTGGAGAGCTTGCAGAGCACTAGGGAAAGGGAAACAGAGAATTCCTTGCTAGCACCTTCTCTGTGCCTGGGAAGCAGAAGTGTTCACATTGCTTCGCAGAATCGCTTTTGTGCAGAAAACAGTAACACTTCTTCAGAACGAAAGAAAGCACAGAGCCCCAGATTTTATGTTGTCCTGGAGAGCTTGCAGAGCACTGGGGAAAGGCAGGCAGAGAATTCCCTGCTAGCACCTTCTCTGTGCCTGTTCACATTGCTTCGCAGAATCGCTTTTGTGCAGAAAACAGTAACACTTGTTCAGAATGAAAGAAAGCAAAGAGCCCCAGATATTATGTTGCCCTGGAGAGCTTGCAGAGCACTGGGGAAAGGCAGGCAGAGAATTCCCTGATAGCACCTTCTCTGTGCCTGGGAAGCAGAAGTGTTCACATTGCTTCGCAAGAGTCGCTTTTGTGCAGAAAACACTAACACTTGTTCAGAACGAAAGAAAGAACAGAGCCCCAGATTCTATGTTGTCCTGGAGAGCTTGCAGAGCACTGGGGAAAGGCAGGCAGAGAATTCCCTGATAGCACCTTCTCTGTGCCTGTTCACATTGTTTCGCAGAATCGCTTTTGTGCAGAAAACAGTAACACTTGTTCAGAACGAAAGAAAGCACAGAGCCCCAGATTGTATGTTGTCCTGGAGAGCTTGCAGAGCACTGGGGAAAGGCAGGCAGAGAATTCCCTGCTAGCACCTTCTCTGTGCCTGGGAAGCAGAAGTGTTCACATTGCTTCGCAAGAATCGCTTTTGTGCAGAAAACAGTAACACTTGTTCAGAACGAAAGAAAGCACAGAGCCCCAGATTCTATGTTGTCCTGGAGAGCTTGCAGAGCACTGGGGAAAGGCAGGCAGAGAATTCCTTGCTAGCACCTTCTCTGTGCCTGGGAAGCAGAAGTGTTCACATTGCTTTGCAGAATCGCTTTTGTGCAGAAAACAGTAACACTTGTTCAGAAGGAAAGAAAGCACAGAGCCCCAGATTCTATGTTGTCCTGGAGAGCTTGCAGAGCACTGGGGAAAGGCAGGCAGAGAATTTCTTGCTAGCACCTTCTCTGTGCCTGGGAAGCAGAAGTGTTCACATTGCTTCGCAAGAATCGCTTTTGTGCAGAAAACAGTAACACTTGTTCAGAAGGAAAGAAAGCACAGAGCCCCAGATTTTATGTTGTCCTGGAGAGCTTGCAGAGCACTGGGGAAAGGCAGGCAGAGAATTCCCTGCTAGCACCTTCTCTGTGCCTGGGAAGCAGAAGTGTTCACATTGCTTCGCAAGAATCGCTTTTGTGCAGAAAACAGTAACACTTGTTCAGAACGAAAGAAAGCACAGAGCCCCAGATTCTATGTTGTCCTGGAGAGCTTGCAGAGCACTGGGGAAGGGCAGGCAGAGAATTCCCTGATAGAACCTTCTCTGTGCCTGGGAAGCAGAAGTGTTCACATTGCTTCGCAAGAATCGCTTTTGTGCAGAAAACAGTAACACTTGTTCAGAACGAAAGAAAGAACAGAGCCCCAGATTTTATGTTGTCCTGGAGAGCTTGCACAGCACTGGGGAAAGGCAGGCAGAGAATTCCCTGATAGCACCTTCTCTGTGCCTGTTCACATTGCTTCGCAGAATCGCTTTTGTGCAGAAAACAGTAACACTTGTTCAGAAGGAAAGAAAGCACAGAGCCCCAGATTTTATGTTGTCCTGGAGAGCTTGCAGAGCACTGGGGAAAGGCAAACAGAGAATTCCTTGCTAGCACCTTCTCTGTGCCTGGGAAGCAGAAGTGTTCACATTGCTTCGCAAGAATCGCTTTTGTGCAGAAAACAGTAACACTTGTTCAGAAGGAAAGAAAGCACAGAGCCCCAGATTTTATGTTGTCCTGGAGAGCTTGCAGAGCACTGGGGAAAGGCAGGCAGAGAATTCCCTGCTAGCACCTTCTCTGTGCCTGTTCACATTGCTTCGCAGAATCGCTTTTGTGCAGAAAACAGTAACACTTGTTCAGAAGGAAAGAAAGCACAGAGCCCCAGATTCTGTGTTGTCCTGGAGAGCTTGCAGAGCACTGGGGAAAGGCAGGCAGAGAATGCCCTGCTAGCACCTTCTCTGTGCCTGGGAAGCAGAAGTGTTCACATTGCTTCGCAAGAATCGCTTTTGTGCAGAAAACACTAACACTTGTTCAGAACGAAAGAAAGCACAGAGCCCCAGATTCTATGTTGTTCTGGAGAGCTTGCAGAGCACTGGGGAAAGGCAGGCAGAGAATTCCCTGCTAGCACCTTCTCTGTGCCTGGGAAGCAGAAGTGTTCACATTGCTTGGCAGAATAGCTTTTGTGCAGAAAACAGTAACACTTGTTCAGAACGAAAGAAAGCACAGAGCCCCAGATTCTATGTTGTCCTGGAGAGCTTGCAGAGCACTGGGGAAAGGCAGGCAGAGAATTCCTTGCTAGCACCTTCTCTGTGCCTGGGAAGCAGAAGTGTTCACATTGCTTCGCAAGAATCGCTTTTGTGCAGAAAACACTAACACTTGTTCAGAACGAAAGAAAGCACAGAGCCCCAGATTTTATGTTGTCCTGGAGAGCTTGCAGAGCACTAGGGAAAGGGAAACAGAGAATTCCTTGCTAGCACCTTCTCTGTGCCTGGGAAGCAGAAGTGTTCACATTGCTTCGCAGAATCGCTTTTGTGCAGAAAACAGTAACACTTGTTCAGAAGGAAAGAAAGCACAGAGCCCCAGATTTTATGTTGTCCTGGAGAGCTTGCAGAGCACTGGGGAAAGGCAGGCAGAGAATTCCCTGCTAGCACCTTCTCTGTGCCTGTTCACATTGCTTCGCAGAATCGCTTTTGTGCAGAAAACAGTAACACTTGTTCAGAATGAAAGAAAGCAAAGAGCCCCAGATATTATGTTGCCCTGGAGAGCTTGCAGAGCACTGGGGAAAGGCAGGCAGAGAATTCCCTGCTAGCACCTTCTCTGTGCCTGGGAAGCAGAAGTGTTCACATTGCTTCGCAAGAATCGCTTTTGTGCAGAAAACACTAACACTTGTTCAGAACGAAAGAAAGAACAGAGCCCCAGATTTTATGTTGTCCTGGAGAGCTTGCAGAGCACTGGGGAAAGGCAGGCAGAGAATTCCCTGCTAGCACCTTCTCTGTGCCTGGGAAGCAGAAGTGTTCACATTGCTTCGCAAGAATCGCTTTTGTGCAGAAAACAGTAACACTTGTTCAGAACGAAAGAAAGCACAGAGCCCCAGATTCTATGTTGTCCTGGAGAGCTTGCAGAGCACTGGGGAAAGGCAGGCAGAGAATTCCCTGATAGCACCTTCTCTGTGCGTGTTCACATTGCTTCGCAGAATCGCTTTTGTGCAGAAAACAGTAACACTTGTTCAGAACGAAAGAAAGCACAGAGCCCCAAATTCTATGTTGTCCTGGAGAGCTTGCAGAGCACTGGGGAAAGGCAGGCAGAGAATTCCCTGCTAGCACCTTCTCTGTGCCTGGGAAGCAGAAGTGTTCACATTGCTTCGCAGAATCGCTTTTCTGCAGAAAACACTAACACTTGTTCAGAAGGAAAGAAAGCACAGAGCCCCAGATTTTATGTTGTCCTGGAGAGCTTGCAGAGCACTGGGGAAAGGCAGGCAGAGAATTCCCTGCTAGCACCTTCTCTGTGCCTGTTCACATTGCTTCGCAGAATCGCTTTTGTGCAGAAAACAGTAACACTTGTTCAGAAGGAAAGAAAGCACAGAGCCCCAGATTTTATGTTGTCCTGGAGAGCTTGCAGAGCACTGGGGAAAGGCAGGCAGAGAATTCCCTGATAGCACCTTCTCTGTGCCTGGGAAGCAGGTGTGTTCACATTGCTTCGCAAGAATCGCTTTTGTGCAGAAAACACTAACACTTGTTCAGAACGAAAGAAAGCACAGAGCCCCAGATTCTATGTTGTTCTGGAGAGCTTGCAGAGCACTGGGGAAAGGCAGGCAGAGAATTCCCTGCTAGCACCTTCTCTGTGCCTGGGAAGCAGAAGTGTTCACATTGCTTCGCAGAATCGCTTTTGTGCAGAAAACAGTAACACTTGTTCAGAACGAAAGAAAGCACAGAGCCCCAGATTTTATGTTGTCCTGGAGAGCTTGCAGAGCACTAGGGAAAGGGAAACAGAGAATTCCTTGCTAGCACCTTCTCTGTGCCTGGGAAGCAGAAGTGTTCACATTGCTTCGCAGAATCGCTTTTGTGCAGAAAACAGTAACACTTGTTCAGAACGAAAGAAAGCACAGAGCCCCAGATTTTATGTTGTCCTGGAGAGCTTGCAGAGCACTGGGGAAAGGCAGGCAGAGAATTCCCTGCTAGCACCTTCTCTGTGCCTGTTCACATTGCTTCGCAGAATCGCTTTTGTGCAGAAAACAGTAACACTTGTTCAGAATGAAAGAAAGCAAAGAGCCCCAGATATTATGTTGCCCTGGAGAGCTTGCAGAGCACTGGGGAAAGGCAGGCAGAGAATTCCCTGATAGCACCTTCTCTGTGCCTGGGAAGCAGAAGTGTTCACATTGCTTCGCAAGAGTCGCTTTTGTGCAGAAAACACTAACACTTGTTCAGAAGGAAAGAAAGCACAGAGCCCCAGATTTTATGTTGTCCTGGAGAGCTTGCAGAGCACTGGGGAAAGGCAGGCAGAGAATTCCCTGCTAGCACCTTCTCTGTGCCTGGGAAGCAGAAGTGTTCACATTGCTTCGCAAGAATCGCTTTTGTGCAGAAAACAGTAACACTTGTTCAGAACGAAAGAAAGCACAGAGCCCCAGATTCTATGTTGTCCTGGAGAGCTTGCAGAGCACTGGGGAAAGGCAGGCAGAGAATTCCCTGCTAGCACCTTCTCTGTGCCTGTTCACATTGCTTCGCAGAATCGCTTTTGTGCAGAAAACACTAACACTTTTTCAGAAGGAAAGAAAGCACAGAGCCCCAGATTTTATGTTGTCCTGGAGAGCTTGCAGAGCACTGGGGAAAGGCAGGCAGAGAATTCCCTGCTAGCACCTTCTCTGTGCCTGGGAAGCAGAAGTGTTCACATTGCTTCGCAGAATCGCTTTTCTGCAGAAAACACTAACACTTGTTCAGAAGGAAAGAAAGCACAGAGCCCCAGATTTTATGTTGTCCTGGAGAGCTTGCAGAGCACTGGGGAAAGGCAGGCAGAGAATTCCCTGATAGCACCTTCTCTGTGCCTGTTCACATTGCTTCGCAGAATCGCTTTTGTGCAGAAAACAGTAACACTTGTTCAGAAGGAAAGAAAGCACAGAGCCCCAGATTTTATGTTGTCCTGGAGAGCTTGCAGAGCACTGGGGAAAGGCAGGCAGAGAATTCCCTGATAGCACCTTCTCTGTGCCTGGGAAGCAGAAGTGTTCACATTGCTTCGCAAGAATTGCTTTTGTGCAGAAAACAGTAACACTTGTTCAGAAGGAAAGAAAGCACAGAGCCCCAGATTTTATGTTGTCCTGGAGAGCTTGCAGAGCACTGGGGAAAGGCAGGCAGAGAATTCCCTGCTAGCACCTTCTCTGTGCCTGTTCACATTGCTTCGCAGAATCGCTTTTGTGCAGAAAACAGTAACACTTGTTCAGAAGGAAAGAAAGCACAGAGCCCCAGATTCTGTGTTGTCCTGGAGAGCTTGCAGAGCACTGGGGAAAGGCAGGCAGAGAATTCCCTGCTAGCACCTTCTCTGTGCCTGGGAAGCAGAAGTGTTCACATTGCTTCGCAAGAATCGCTTTTGTGCAGAAAACACTAACACTTGTTCAGAACGAAAGAAAGCACAGAGCCCCAGATTCTATGTTGTTCTGGAGAGCTTGCAGAGCACTGGGGAAAGGCAGGCAGAGAATTCCCTGCTAGCACCTTCTCTGTGCCTGGGAAGCAGAAGTGTTCACATTGCTTCGCAGAATCGCTTTTGTGCAGAAAACAGTAACACTTGTTCAGAAGGAAAGAAAGCACAGAGCCCCAGATTCTATGTTGTCCTGGAGAGCTTGCAGAGCACTGGGGACAGGCAGGCAGAGAATTCCCTGCTAGCACCTTCTCTGTGCCTGGGAAGCAGAAGTGTTCACATTGCTTCACAAGAATCGCTTTTGTGCAGAAAACAGTAACACTTGTTCAGAAGGAAAGAAAGCACAGAGCCCCAGATTTTATGTTGTCCTGGAGAGCTTGCAGAGCACTGGGGAAAGGCAGGCAGAGAATTCCCTGCTAGCACCTTCTCTGTGCCTGTTCACATTGCTTCGCAGAATCGCTTTTGTGCAGAAACCACTAACACTTGTTCAGAAGGAAAGAAAGCACAGAGCCCCAGATTCTGTGTTGTCCTGGAGAGCTTGCAGAGCACTGGGGAAAGGCAGGCAGAGAATTCCCTGCTAGCACCTTCTCTGTGCCTGGGAAGCAGAAGTGTTCACATTGCTTCGCAAGAAGCGCTTTTGTGCAGAAAACAGTAACACTTGTTCAGAACGAAAGAAAGCACAGAGCCCCAGATTCTATGTTGTCCTGGAGAGCTTGCAGAGCACTGGGGAAAGGCAGGCAGAGAATTCCCTGCTAGCACCTTCTCTGTGCCTGTTCACATTGTTTCGCAGAATCGCTTTTGTGCAGAAAACAGTAACACTTGTTCAGAACGAAAGAAAGCACAGAGCCCCAGATTCTATGTTGTCCTGGAGAGCTTGCAGAGCACTGGGGAAAGGCAGGCAGAGAATTCCCTGCTAGCACCTTCTCTGTGCCTGGGAAGCAGAAGTGTTCACATTGCTTCGCAAGAATCGCTTTTGTGCAGAAAACAGTAACACTTGTTCAGAACGAAAGAAAGCACAGAGCCCCAGATTCTATGTTGTCCTGGAGAGCTTGCAGAGCACTGGGGAAAGGCAGGCAGAGAATTCCTTGCTAGCACCTTCTCTGTGCCTGGGAAGCAGAAGTGTTCACATTGCTTCGCAGAATCGCTTTTGTGCAGAAAACAGTAACACTTGTTCAGAAGGAAAGAAAGCACAGAGCCCCAGATTCTATGTTGTCCTGGAGAGCTTGCAGAGCACTGGGGAAAGGCAGGCAGAGAATTTCTTGCTAGCACCTTCTCTGTGCCTGGGAAGCAGAAGTGTTCACATTGCTTCGCAAGAATCGCTTTTGTGCAGAAAACACTAACACTTGTTCAGAAGGAAAGAAAGCACAGAGCCCCAGATTTTATGTTGTCCTGGAGAGCTTGCAGAGCACTGGGGAAAGGCAGGCAGAGAATTCCCTGCTAGCACCTTCTCTGTGCCTGGGAAGCAGAAGTGTTCACATTGCTTCGCAGAATCGCTTTTGTGCAGAAAACAGTAACACTTGTTCAGAAGGAAAGAAAGCACAGAGCCCCAGATTCTATGTTGTCCTGGAGAGCTTGCAGAGCACTGGGGACAGGCAGGCAGAGAATTCCCTGCTAGCACCTTCTCTGTGCCTGTTCACATTGCTTCGCACAATCGCTTTTGTGCAGAAAACAGTAACACTTGTTCAGAACGAAAGAAAGCACAGAGCCCCAGATTCTATGTTGTCCTGGAGAGCTTGCAGAGCACTGGGGAAAGGCAGGCAGAGAATTCCCTGCTAGCACCTTCTCTGTGCCTGGGAAGCAGAAGTGTTCACATTGCTTCGCAAGAATCGCTTTTGTGCAGAAAACAGTAACACTTGTTCAGAACGAAAGAAAGCACAGAGCCCCAGATTCTATGTTGTCCTGGAGAGCTTGCAGAGCACTGGGGAAGGGCAGGCAGAGAATTCCCTGATAGAACCTTCTCTGTGCCTGGGAAGCAGAAGTGTTCACATTGCTTCGCAAGAATCGCTTTTGTGCAGAAAACAGTAACACTTGTTCAGAACGAAAGAAAGAACAGAGCCCCAGATTTTATGTTGTCCTGGAGAGCTTGCACAGCACTGGGGAAAGGCAGGCAGAGAATTCCCTGATAGCACCTTCTCTGTGCCTGTTCACATTGCTTCGCAGAATCGCTTTTGTGCAGAAAACAGTAACACTTGTTCAGAATGAAAGAAAGCACAGAGCCCCAGATTCTATGTTGTCCTGGAGAGCTTGCAGAGCACTGGGGAAAGGCAAACAGAGAATTCCTTGCTAGCACCTTCTCTGTGCCTGGGAAGCAGAAGTGTTCACATTGCTTCGCAAGAATCGCTTTTGTGCAGAAAACAGTAACACTTGTTCAGAAGGAAAGAAAGCACAGAGCCCCAGATTTTATGTTGTCCTGGAGAGCTTGCAGAGCACTGGGGAAAGGCAGGCAGAGAATTCCCTGCTAGCACCTTCTCTGTGCCTGTTCACATTGCTTCGCAGAATCGCTTTTGTGCAGAAAACACTAACACTTGTTCAGAAGGAAAGAAAGCACAGAGCCCCAGATTCTGTGTTGTCCTGGAGAGCTTGCAGAGCACTGGGGAAAGGCAGGCAGAGAATGCCCTGCTAGCACCTTCTCTGTGCCTGGGAAGCAGAAGTGTTCACATTGCTTCGCAAGAATCGCTTTTGTGCAGAAAACACTAACACTTGTTCAGAACGAAAGAAAGCACAGAGCCCCAGATTCTATGTTGTTCTGGAGAGCTTGCAGAGCACTGGGGAAAGGCAGGCAGAGAATTCCCTGCTAGCACCTTCTCTGTGCCTGGGAAGCAGAAGTGTTCACATTGCTTCGCAAGAATCGCTTTTGTGCAGAAAACAGTAACACTTGTTCAGAACGAAAGAAAGCACAGAGCCCCAGATTCTATGTTGTCCTGGAGAGCTTGCAGAGCACTGGGGAAAGGCAGGCAGAGAATTCCTTGCTAGCACCTTCTCTGTGCCTGGGAAGCAGAAGTGTTCACATTGCTTCGCAAGAATCGCTTTTGTGCAGAAAACACTAACACTTGTTCAGAACGAAAGAAAGCACAGAGCCCCAGATTTTATGTTGTCCTGGAGAGCTTGCAGAGCACTAGGGAAAGGGAAACAGAGAATTCCTTGCTAGCACCTTCTCTGTGCCTGGGAAGCAGAAGTGTTCACATTGCTTCGCAGAATCGCTTTTGTGCAGAAAACAGTAACACTTCTTCAGAACGAAAGAAAGCACAGAGCCCCAGATTTTATGTTGTCCTGGAGAGCTTGCAGAGCACTGGGGAAAGGCAGGCAGAGAATTCCCTGCTAGCACCTTCTCTGTGCCTGTTCACATTGCTTCGCAGAATCGCTTTTGTGCAGAAAACAGTAACACTTGTTCAGAATGAAAGAAAGCAAAGAGCCCCAGATATTATGTTGCCCTGGAGAGCTTGCAGAGCACTGGGGAAAGGCAGGCAGAGAATTCCCTGATAGCACCTTCTCTGTGCCTGGGAAGCAGAAGTGTTCACATTGCTTCGCAAGAGTCGCTTTTGTGCAGAAAACACTAACACTTGTTCAGAACGAAAGAAAGCACAGAGCCCCAGATTCTATGTTGTCCTGGAGAGCTTGCAGAGCACTGGGGAAAGGCAGGCAGAGAATTCCCTGCTAGCACCTTCTCTGTGCCTGGGAAGCAGAAGTGTTCACATTGCTTCGCAAGAATCGCTTTTGTGCAGAAAACAGTAACACTTGTTCAGAACGAAAGAAAGCACAGAGCCCCAGATTCTATGTTGTCCTGGAGAGCTTGCAGAGCACTGGGGAAAGGCAGGCAGAGAATTCCCTGCTAGCACCTTCTCTGTGCGTGTTCACATTGCTTCGCAGAATCGCTTTTGTGCAGAAAACAGTAACACTTGTTCAGAACGAAAGAAAGCACAGAGCCCCAGATTCTATGTTGTCCTGGAGAGCTTGCAGAGCACTGGGGAAAGGCAGGCAGAGAATTCCCTGCTAGCACCTTCTCTGTGCCTGGGAAGCAGAAGTGTTCACATTGCTTCGCAGAATCGCTTTTCTGCAGAAAACACTAACACTTGTTCAGAAGGAAAGAAAGCACAGAGCCCCAGATTTTATGTTGTCCTGGAGAGCTTGCAGAGCACTGGGGAAAGGCAGGCAGAGAATTCCCTGATAGCACCTTCTCTGTGCCTGTTCACATTGCTTCGCAGAATCGCTTTTGTGCAGAAAACAGTAACACTTGTTCAGAAGGAAAGAAAGCACAGAGCCCCAGATTTTATGTTGTCCTGGAGAGCTTGCAGAGCACTGGGGAAAGGCAGGCAGAGAATTCCCTGATAGCACCTTCTCTGTGCCTGGGAAGCAGAAGTGTTCACATTGCTTCGCAAGAATTGCTTTTGTGCAGAAAACAGTAACACTTGTTCAGAAGGAAAGAAAGCACAGAGCCCCAGATTTTATGTTGTCCTGGAGAGCTTGCAGAGCACTGGGGAAAGGCAGGCAGAGAATTCCCTGCTAGCACCTTCTCTGTGCCTGTTCACATTGCTTCGCAGAATCGCTTTTGTGCAGAAAACAGTAACACTTGTTCAGAAGGAAAGAAAGCACAGAGCCCCAGATTCTGTGTTGTCCTGGAGAGCTTGCAGAGCACTGGGGAAAGGCAGGCAGAGAATTCCCTGCTAGCACCTTCTCTGTGCCTGGGAAGCAGAAGTGTTCACATTGCTTCGCAAGAATCGCTTTTGTGCAGAAAACACTAACACTTGTTCAGAACGAAAGAAAGCACAGAGCCCCAGATTCTATGTTGTTCTGGAGAGCTTGCAGAGCACTGGGGAAAGGCAGGCAGAGAATTCCCTGCTAGCACCTTCTCTGTGCCTGGGAAGCAGAAGTGTTCACATTGCTTCGCAGAATCGCTTTTGTGCAGAAAACAGTAACACTTGTTCAGAACGAAAGAAAGCACAGAGCCCCAGATTCTATGTTGTCCTGGAGAGCTTGCAGAGCACTGGGGAATGGCAGGCAGAGAATTCCTTGCTAGCACCTTCTCTGTGCCTGGGAAGCAGAAGTGTTCACATTGCTTCACAAGAATCGCTTTTGTGCAGAAAACACTAACACTTGTTCAGAACGAAAGAAAGCACAGAGCCCCAGATTTTATGTTGTCCTGGAGAGCTTGCAGAGCACTGGGGAAAGGCAGGCAGAGAATTCCCTGCTAGCACCTTCTCTGTGCCTGGGAAGCAGAAGTGTTCACATTGCTTCGCAGAATCGCTTTTGTGCAGAAAACAGTAACACTTGTTCAGAAGGAAAGAAAGCACAGAGCCCCAGATTCTATGTTGTCCTGGAGAGCTTGCAGAGCACTGGGGACAGGCAGGCAGAGAATTCCCTGCTAGCACCTTCTCTGTGCCTGTTCACATTGCTTCGCAAGAATCGCTTTTGTGCAGAAAACAGTAACACTTGTTCAGAACGAAAGAAAGCACAGAGCCCCAGATTTGCTGTTGTCCTGGAGAGCTTGCAGAGCACTGGGGAAAGGCAGGCAGAGAATTCCTTGCTAGCACCTTCTCTGTGCCTGGGAAGCAGAAGTGTTCACATTGCTTCGCAGAATCGCTTTTGTGCAGAAAACACTAACACTTGTTCAGAAGGAAAGAAAGCACAGAGCCCCAGATTTTATGTTGTCCTGGAGAGCTTGCAGAGCACTGGGGAAAGGCAGGCAGAGAATTCCCTGCTAGCACCTTCTCTGTGCCTGGGAAGCAGAAGTGTTCACATTGCTTCGCAGAATCGCTTTTGTGCAGAAAACAGTAACACTTGTTCAGAACGAAAGAAAGCACAGAGCCCCAGATTCTATGTTGTCCTGGAGAGCTTGCAGAGCTCTGGAGAAAGGCAGGCAGAGAATTCCCTGCTAGCACCTTCTCTGTGCCTGGGAAGCAGGTGTGTTCACATTGCTTCGCAAGAAGCGCTTTTGTGCAGAAAACAGTAACACTTGTTCAGAACGAAAGAAAGCACAGAGCCCCAGATTCTATGTTGTCCTGGAGAGCTTGCAGAGCACTGGGGAAAGGCAGGCAGAGAATTCCCTGATAGCACCTTCTCTGTGCCTGTTCACATTGTTTCGCAGAATCGCTTTTGTGCAGAAAACAGTAACACTTGTTCAGAACGAAAGAAAGCACAGAGCCCCAGATTCTATGTTGTCCTGGAGAGCTTGCAGAGCACTGGGGAAAGGCAGGCAGAGAATTCCCTGCTAGCACCTTCTCTGTGCCTGGGAAGCAGAAGTGTTCACATTGCTTCGCAAGAATCGCTTTTGTGCAGAAAACAGTAACACTTGTTCAGAACGAAAGAAAGCACAGAGCCCCAGATTCTATGTTGTCCTGGAGAGCTTGCAGAGCACTGGGGAAAGGCAGGCAGAGAATTCCTTGCTAGCACCTTCTCTGTGCCTGGGAAGCAGAAGTGTTCACATTGCTTCGCAGAATCGCTTTTGTGCAGAAAACAGTAACACTTGTTCAGAAGGAAAGAAAGCACAGAGCCCCAGATTCTATGTTGTCCTGGAGAGCTTGCAGAGCACTGGGGACAGGCAGGCAGAGAATTCCCTGCTAGCACCTTCTCTGTGCCTGTTCACATTGCTTCGCACAATCGCTTTTGTGCAGAAAACAGTAACACTTGTTCAGAACGAAAGAAAGCACAGAGCCCCAGATTCTATGTTGTCCTGGAGAGCTTGCAGAGCACTGGGGAAAGGCAGGCAGAGAATTCCCTGCTAGCACCTTCTCTGTGCCTGGGAAGCAGAAGTGTTCACATTGCTTCGCAAGAATCGCTTTTGTGCAGAAAACAGTAACACTTGTTCAGAAGGAAAGAAAGCACAGAGCCCCAGATTCTGTGTTGTCCTGGAGAGCTTGCAGAGCACTGGGGAAAGGCAGGCAGAGAATGCCCTGCTAGCACCTTCTCTGTGCCTGGGAAGCAGAAGTGTTCACATTGCTTCGCAAGAATCGCTTTTGTGCAGAAAACACTAACACTTGTTCAGAACGAAAGAAAGCACAGAGCCCCAGATTCTATGTTGTTCTGGAGAGCTTGCAGAGCACTGGGGAAAGGCAGGCAGAGAATTCCCTGCTAGCACCTTCTCTGTGCCTGGGAAGCAGAAGTGTTCACATTGCTTGGCAGAATAGCTTTTGTGCAGAAAACAGTAACACTTGTTCAGAACGAAAGAAAGCACAGAGCCCCAGATTCTATGTTGTCCTGGAGAGCTTGCAGAGCACTGGGGAAAGGCAGGCAGAGAATTCCTTGCTAGCACCTTCTCTGTGCCTGGGAAGCAGAAGTGTTCACATTGCTTCGCAAGAATCGCTTTTGTGCAGAAAACACTAACACTTGTTCAGAACGAAAGAAAGCACAGAGCCCCAGATTTTATGTTGTCCTGGAGAGCTTGCAGTGCACTAGGGAAAGGGAAACAGAGAATTCCTTGCTAGCACCTTCTCTGTGCCTGGGAAGCAGAAGTGTTCACATTGCTTCGCAGAATCGCTTTTGTGCAGAAAACAGTAACACTTGTTCAGAACGAAAGAAAGCACAGAGCCCCAGATTCTATGTTGTCCTGGAGAGCTTGCAGAGCACTGGGGAAAGGCAGGCAGAGAATTCCCTGCTAGCACCTTCTCTGTGCCTGTTCACATTGCTTCGCAGAATCGCTTTTGTGCAGAAAACAGTAACACTTGTTCAGAATGAAAGAAAGCAAAGAGCCCCAGATATTATGTTGCCCTGGAGAGCTTGCAGAGCACTGGGGAAAGGCAGGCAGAGAATTCCCTGATAGCACCTTCTCTGTGCCTGGGAAGCAGAAGTGTTCACATTGCTTCGCAAGAGTCGCTTTTGTGCAGAAAACACTAACACTTGTTCAGAACGAAAGAAAGAACAGAGCCCCAGATTTTATGTTGTCCTGGAGAGCTTGCAGAGCACTGGGGAAAGGCAGGCAGAGAATTCCCTGCTAGCACCTTCTCTGTGCCTGGGAAGCAGAAGTGTTCACATTGCTTCGCAAGAATCGCTTTTGTGCAGAAAACAGTAACACTTGTTCAGAACGAAAGAAAGCACAGAGCCCCAGATTCTATGTTGTCCTGGAGAGCTTGCAGAGCACTGGGGAAAGGCAGGCAGAGAATTCCCTGCTAGCACCTTCTCTGTGCGTGTTCACATTGCTTCGCAGAATCGCTTTTGTGCAGAAAACAGTAACACTTGTTCAGAACGAAAGAAAGCACAGAGCCCCAGATTCTATGTTGTCCTGGAGAGCTTGCAGAGCACTGGGGAAAGGCAGGCAGAGAATTCCCTGCTAGCACCTTCTCTGTGCCTGGGAAGCAGAAGTGTTCACATTGCTTCGCAGAATCGCTTTTCTGCAGAAAACACTAACACTTGTTCAGAAGGAAAGAAAGCACAGAGCCCCAGATTTTATGTTGTCCTGGAGAGCTTGCAGAGCACTGGGGAAAGGCAGGCAGAGAATTCCCTGATAGCACCTTCTCTGTGCCTGTTCACATTGCTTCGCAGAATCGCTTTTGTGCAGAAAACAGTAACACTTGTTCAGAAGGAAAGAAAGCACAGAGCCCCAGATTTTATGTTGTCCTGGAGAGCTTGCAGAGCACTGGGGAAAGGCAGGCAGAGAATTCCCTGATAGCACCTTCTCTGTGCCTGGGAAGCAGAAGTGTTCACATTGCTTCGCAAGAATTGCTTTTGTGCAGAAAACAGTAACACTTGTTCAGAAGGAAAGAAAGCACAGAGCCCCAGATTTTATGTTGTCCTGGAGAGCTTGCAGAGCACTGGGGAAAGGCAGGCAGAGAATTCCCTGCTAGCACCTTCTCTGTGCCTGTTCACATTGCTTCGCAGAATCGCTTTTGTGCAGAAAACAGTAACACTTGTTCAGAAGGAAAGAAAGCACAGAGCCCCAGATTCTGTGTTGTCCTGGAGAGCTTGCAGAGCACTGGGGAAAGGCAGGCAGAGAATTCCCTGCTAGCACCTTCTCTGTGCCTGGGAAGCAGAAGTGTTCACATTGCTTCGCAAGAATCGCTTTTGTGCAGAAAACACTAACACTTGTTCAGAACGAAAGAAAGCACAGAGCCCCAGATTCTATGTTGTTCTGGAGAGCTTGCAGAGCACTGGGGAAAGGCAGGCAGAGAATTCCCTGCTAGCACCTTCTCTGTGCCTGGGAAGCAGAAGTGTTCACATTGCTTCGCAGAATCGCTTTTGTGCAGAAAACAGTAACACTTGTTCAGAACGAAAGAAAGCACAGAGCCCCAGATTCTATGTTGTCCTGGAGAGCTTGCAGAGCACTGGGGAATGGCAGGCAGAGAATTCCTTGCTAGCACCTTCTCTGTGCCTGGGAAGCAGAAGTGTTCACATTGCTTCACAAGAATCGCTTTTGTGCAGAAAACACTAACACTTGTTCAGAAGGAAAGAAAGCACAGAGCCCCAGATTCTATGTTGTCCTGGAGAGCTTGCAGAGCACTGGGGACAGGCAGGCAGAGAATTCCCTGCTAGCACCTTCTCTGTGCCTGTTCACATTGCTTCGCACAATCGCTTTTGTGCAGAAAACAGTAACACTTGTTCAGAACGAAAGAAAGCACAGAGCCCCAGATTCTATGTTGTCCTGGAGAGCTTGCAGAGCACTGGGGAAAGGCAGGCAGAGAATTCCCTGCTAGCACCTTCTCTGTGCCTGGGAAGCAGAAGTGTTCACATTGCTTCGCAAGAATCGCTTTTGTGCAGAAAACAGTAACACTTGTTCAGAACGAAAGAAAGCACAGAGCCCCAGATTCTATGTTGTCCTGGAGAGCTTGCAGAGCACTGGGGAAGGGCAGGCAGAGAATTCCCTGATAGAACCTTCTCTGTGCCTGGGAAGCAGAAGTGTTCACATTGCTTCGCAAGAATCGCTTTTGTGCAGAAAACAGTAACACTTGTTCAGAACGAAAGAAAGAACAGAGCCCCAGATTTTATGTTGTCCTGGAGAGCTTGCACAGCACTGGGGAAAGGCAGGCAGAGAATTCCCTGATAGCACCTTCTCTGTGCCTGTTCACATTGCTTCGCAGAATCGCTTTTGTGCAGAAAACAGTAACACTTGTTCAGAATGAAAGAAAGCACAGAGCCCCAGATTTTATGTTGTCCTGGAGAGCTTGCAGAGCACTGGGGAAAGGCAAACAGAGAATTCCTTGCTAGCACCTTCTCTGTGCCTGGTAAGCAGAAGTGTTCACATTGCTTCGCAAGAATCGCTTTTGTGCAGAAAACAGTAACACTTGTTCAGAAGGAAAGAAAGCACAGAGCCCCAGATTTTATGTTGTCCTGGAGAGCTTGCAGAGCACTGGGGAAAGGCAGGCAGAGAATTCCCTGCTAGCACCTTCTCTGTGCCTGTTCACATTGCTTCGCAGAATCGCTTTTGTGCAGAAAACAGTAACACTTGTTCAGAAGGAAAGAAAGCACAGAGCCCCAGATTCTGTGTTGTCCTGGAGAGCTTGCAGAGCACTGGGGAAAGGCAGGCAGAGAATGCCCTGCTAGCACCTTCTCTGTGCCTGGGAAGCAGAAGTGTTCACATTGCTTCGCAAGAATCGCTTTTGTGCAGAAAACACTAACACTTGTTCAGAACGAAAGAAAGCACAGAGCCCCAGATTCTATGTTGTTCTGGAGAGCTTGCAGAGCACTGGGGAAAGGCAGGCAGAGAATTCCCTGCTAGCACCTTCTCTGTGCCTGGGAAGCAGAAGTGTTCACATTGCTTGGCAGAATAGCTTTTGTGCAGAAAACAGTAACACTTGTTCAGAACGAAAGAAAGCACAGAGCCCCAGATTTTATGTTGTCCTGGAGAGCTTGCAGAGCACTAGGGAAAGGGAAACAGAGAATTCCTTGCTAGCACCTTCTCTGTGCCTGGGAAGCAGAAGTGTTCACATTGCTTCGCAGAATCGCTTTTGTGCAGAAAACAGTAACACTTCTTCAGAACGAAAGAAAGCACAGAGCCCCAGATTTTATGTTGTCCTGGAGAGCTTGCAGAGCACTGGGGAAAGGCAGGCAGAGAATTCCCTGCTAGCACCTTCTCTGTGCCTGTTCACATTGCTTCGCAGAATCGCTTTTGTGCAGAAAACAGTAACACTTGTTCAGAATGAAAGAAAGCAAAGAGCCCCAGATATTATGTTGCCCTGGAGAGCTTGCAGAGCACTGGGGAAAGGCAGGCAGAGAATTCCCTGCTAGCACCTTCTCTGTGCCTGGGAAGCAGAAGTGTTCACATTGCTTCGCAAGAATCGCTTTTGTGCAGAAAACACTAACACTTGTTCAGAACGAAAGAAAGAACAGAGCCCCAGATTTTATGTTGTCCTGGAGAGCTTGCAGAGCACTGGGGAAAGGCAGGCAGAGAATTCCCTGCTAGCACCTTCTCTGTGCCTGGGAAGCAGAAGTGTTCACATTGCTTCGCAAGAATCGCTTTTGTGCAGAAAACAGTAACACTTGTTCAGAACGAAAGAAAGCACAGAGCCCCAGATTCTATGTTGTCCTGGAGAGCTTGCAGAGCACTGGGGAAAGGCAGGCAGAGAATTCCCTGATAGCACCTTCTCTGTGCGTGTTCACATTGCTTCGCAGAATCGCTTTTGTGCAGAAAACAGTAACACTTGTTCAGAACGAAAGAAAGCACAGAGCCCCAAATTCTATGTTGTCCTGGAGAGCTTGCAGAGCACTGGGGAAAGGCAGGCAGAGAATTCCCTGCTAGCACCTTCTCTGTGCCTGGGAAGCAGAAGTGTTCACATTGCTTCGCAGAATCGCTTTTCTGCAGAAAACACTAACACTTGTTCAGAAGGAAAGAAAGCACAGAGCCCCAGATTTTATGTTGTCCTGGAGAGCTTGCAGAGCACTGGGGAAAGGCAGGCAGAGAATTCCCTGATAGCACCTTCTCTGTGCCTGTTCACATTGCTTCGCAGAATCGCTTTTGTGCAGAAAACAGTAACACTTGTTCAGAAGGAAAGAAAGCACAGAGCCCCAGATTTTATGTTGTCCTGGAGAGCTTGCAGAGCACTGGGGAAAGGCAGGCAGAGAATTCCCTGATAGCACCTTCTCTGTGCCTGGGAAGCAGGTGTGTTCACATTGCTTCGCAAGAAGCGCTTTTGTGCAGAAAACAGTAACACTTGTTCAGAAGGAAAGAAAGCACAGAGCCCCAGATTTTATGTTGTCCTGGAGAGCTTGCAGAGCACTGGGGAAAGGCAGGCAGAGAATTCCCTGCTAGCACCTTCTCTGTGCCTGTTCACATTGCTTCGCAGAATCGCTTTTGTGCAGAAAACAGTAACACTTGTTCAGAAGGAAAGAAAGCACAGAGCCCCAGATTCTGTGTTGTCCTGGAGAGCTTGCAGAGCACTGGGGAAAGGCAGGCAGAGAATTCCCTGCTAGCACCTTCTCTGTGCCTGGGAAGCAGAAGTGTTCACATTGCTTCGCAAGAATCGCTTTTGTGCAGAAAACACTAACACTTGTTCAGAACGAAAGAAAGCACAGAGCCCCAGATTCTATGTTGTTCTGGAGAGCTTGCAGAGCACTGGGGAAAGGCAGGCAGAGAATTCCCTGCTAGCACCTTCTCTGTGCCTGGGAAGCAGAAGTGTTCACATTGCTTCGCAGAATCGCTTTTGTGCAGAAAACAGTAACACTTGTTCAGAACGAAAGAAAGCACAGAGCCCCAGATTCTATGTTGTCCTGGAGAGCTTGCAGAGCACTGGGGAAAGGCAGGCAGAGAATTCCTTGCTAGCACCTTCTCTGTGCCTGGGAAGCAGAAGTGTTCACATTGCTTCGCAAGAATCGCTTTTGTGCAGAAAACAGTAACACTTGTTCAGAACGAAAGAAAGCACAGAGCCCCAGATTCTATGTTGTCCTGGAGAGCTTGCAGAGCACTGGGGAAAGGCAGGCAGAGAATTCCCTGATAGCACCTTCTCTGTGCGTGTTCACATTGCTTCGCAGAATCGCTTTTGTGCAGAAAACAGTAACACTTGTTCAGAACGAAAGAAAGCACAGAGCCCCAAATTCTATGTTGTCCTGGAGAGCTTGCAGAGCACTGGGGAAAGGCAGGCAGAGAATTCCCTGCTAGCACCTTCTCTGTGCCTGGGAAGCAGAAGTGTTCACATTGCTTCGCAGAATCGCTTTTCTGCAGAAAACACTAACACTTGTTCAGAAGGAAAGAAAGCACAGAGCCCCAGATTTTATGTTGTCCTGGAGAGCTTGCAGAGCACTGGGGAAAGGCAGGCAGAGAATTCCCTGATAGCACCTTCTCTGTGCCTGTTCACATTGCTTCGCAGAATCGCTTTTGTGCAGAAAACAGTAACACTTGTTCAGAAGGAAAGAAAGCACAGAGCCCCAGATTTTATGTTGTCCTGGAGAGCTTGCAGAGCACTGGGGAAAGGCAGGCAGAGAATTCCCTGATAGCACCTTCTCTGTGCCTGGGAAGCAGGTGTGTTCACATTGCTTCGCAAGAAGCGCTTTTGTGCAGAAAACAGTAACACTTGTTCAGAAGGAAAGAAAGCACAGAGCCCCAGATTTTATGTTGTCCTGGAGAGCTTGCAGAGCACTGGGGAAAGGCAGGCAGAGAATTCCCTGCTAGCACCTTCTCTGTGCCTGTTCACATTGCTTCGCAGAATCGCTTTTGTGCAGAAAACAGTAACACTTGTTCAGAAGGAAAGAAAGCACAGAGCCCCAGATTCTGTGTTGTCCTGGAGAGCTTGCAGAGCACTGGGGAAAGGCAGGCAGAGAATTCCCTGCTAGCACCTTCTCTGTGCCTGGGAAGCAGAAGTGTTCACATTGCTTCGCAAGAATCGCTTTTGTGCAGAAAACACTAACACTTGTTCAGAACGAAAGAAAGCACAGAGCCCCAGATTCTATGTTGTTCTGGAGAGCTTGCAGAGCACTGGGGAAAGGCAGGCAGAGAATTCCCTGCTAGCACCTTCTCTGTGCCTGGGAAGCAGAAGTGTTCACATTGCTTCGCAGAATCGCTTTTGTGCAGAAAACAGTAACACTTGTTCAGAACGAAAGAAAGCACAGAGCCCCAGATTCTATGTTGTCCTGGAGAGCTTGCAGAGCACTGGGGAATGGCAGGCAGAGAATTCCTTGCTAGCACCTTCTCTGTGCCTGGGAAGCAGAAGTGTTCACATTGCTTGGCAGAATAGCTTTTGTGCAGAAAACAGTAACACTTGTTCAGAACGAAAGAAAGCACAGAGCCCCAGATTCTATGTTGTCCTGGAGAGCTTGCAGAGCACTGGGGAAAGGCAGGCAGAGAATTCCTTGCTAGCACCTTCTCTGTGCCTGGGAAGCAGAAGTGTTCACATTGCTTCGCAAGAATCGCTTTTGTGCAGAAAACACTAACACTTGTTCAGAACGAAAGAAAGCACAGAGCCCCAGATTTTATGTTGTCCTGGAGAGCTTGCAGAGCACTAGGGAAAGGGAAACAGAGAATTCCTTGCTAGCACCTTCTCTGTGCCTGGGAAGCAGAAGTGTTCACATTGCTTCGCAGAATCGCTTTTGTGCAGAAAACAGTAACACTTGTTCAGAACGAAAGAAAGCACAGAGCCCCAGATTTTATGTTGTCCTGGAGAGCTTGCAGAGCACTGGGGAAAGGCAGGCAGAGAATTCCCTGCTAGCACCTTCTCTGTGCCTGTTCACATTGCTTCGCAGAATCGCTTTTGTGCAGAAAACAGTAACACTTGTTCAGAATGAAAGAAAGCAAAGAGCCCCAGATATTATGTTGCCCTGGAGAGCTTGCAGAGCACTGGGGAAAGGCAGGCAGAGAATTCCCTGATAGCACCTTCTCTGTGCCTGGGAAGCAGAAGTGTTCACATTGCTTCGCAAGAGTCGCTTTTGTGCAGAAAACACTAACACTTGTTCAGAAGGAAAGAAAGCACAGAGCCCCAGATTTTATGTTGTCCTGGAGAGCTTGCAGAGCACTGGGGAAAGGCAGGCAGAGAATTCCCTGCTAGCACCTTCTCTGTGCCTGGGAAGCAGAAGTGTTCACATTGCTTCGCAAGAATCGCTTTTGTGCAGAAAACAGTAACACTTGTTCAGAACGAAAGAAAGCACAGAGCCCCAGATTCTATGTTGTCCTGGAGAGCTTGCAGAGCACTGGGGAAAGGCAGGCAGAGAATTCCCTGCTAGCACCTTCTCTGTGCGTGTTCACATTGCTTCGCAGAATCGCTTTTGTGCAGAAAACAGTAACACTTGTTCAGAAGGAAAGAAAGCACAGAGCCCCAGATTTTATGTTGTCCTGGAGAGCTTGCAGAGCACTGGGGAAAGGCAGGCAGAGAATTCCCTGCTAGCACCTTCTCTGTGCCTGGGAAGCAGAAGTGTTCACATTGCTTCGCAGAATCGCTTTTCTGCAGAAAACACTAACACTTGTTCAGAAGGAAAGAAAGCACAGAGCCCCAGATTTTATGTTGTCCTGGAGAGCTTGCAGAGCACTGGGGAAAGGCAGGCAGAGAATTCCCTGATAGCACCTTCTCTGTGCCTGTTCACATTGCTTCGCAGAATCGCTTTTGTGCAGAAAACAGTAACACTTGTTCAGAAGGAAAGAAAGCACAGAGCCCCAGATTTTATGTTGTCCTGGAGAGCTTGCAGAGCACTGGGGAAAGGCAGGCAGAGAATTCCCTGATAGCACCTTCTCTGTGCCTGGGAAGCAGAAGTGTTCACATTGCTTCGCAAGAATCGCTTTTGTGCAGAAAACAGTAACACTTGTTCAGAAGGAAAGAAAGCACAGAGCCCCAGATTCTATGTTGTCCTGGAGAGCTTGCAGAGCACTGGGGAAAGGCAGGCAGAGAATTCCCTGCTAGCACCTTCTCTGTGCCTGTTCACATTGCTTCGCAGAATCGCTTTTGTGAAGAAAACAGTAACACTTGTTCAGAAGGAAAGAAAGCACAGAGCCCCAGATTCTGTGTTGTCCTGGAGAGCTTGCAGAGCACTGGGGAAAGGCAGGCAGAGAATTCCCTGCTAGCACCTTCTCTGTGCCTGGGAAGCAGAAGTGTTCACATTGCTTCGCAAGAATCGCTTTTGTGCAGAAAACACTAACACTTGTTCAGAACGAAAGAAAGCACAGAGCCCCAGATTCTATGTTGTTCTGGAGAGCTTGCAGAGCACTGGGGAAAGGCAGGCAGAGAATTCCCTGCTAGCACCTTCTCTGTGCCTGGGAAGCAGAAGTGTTCACATTGCTTCGCAGAATCGCTTTTGTGCAGAAAACAGTAACACTTGTTCAGAAGGAAAGAAAGCACAGAGCCCCAGATTCTATGTTGTCCTGGAGAGCTTGCAGAGCACTGGGGACAGGCAGGCAGAGAATTCCCTGCTAGCACCTTCTCTGTGCCTGGGAAGCAGAAGTGTTCACATTGCTTCACAAGAATCGCTTTTGTGCAGAAAACAGTAACACTTGTTCAGAAGGAAAGAAAGCACAGAGCCCCAGATTTTATGTTGTCCTGGAGAGCTTGCAGAGCACTGGGGAAAGGCAGGCAGAGAATTCCCTGCTAGCACCTTCTCTGTGCCTGTTCACATTGCTTCGCAGAATCGCTTTTGTGCAGAAACCACTAACACTTGTTCAGAAGGAAAGAAAGCACAGAGCCCCAGATTCTGTGTTGTCCTGGAGAGCTTGCAGAGCACTGGGGAAAGGCAGGCAGAGAATTCCCTGCTAGCACCTTCTCTGTGCCTGGGAAGCAGAAGTGTTCACATTGCTTCGCAAGAAGCGCTTTTGTGCAGAAAACAGTAACACTTGTTCAGAACGAAAGAAAGCACAGAGCCCCAGATTCTATGTTGTCCTGGAGAGCTTGCAGAGCACTGGGGAAAGGCAGGCAGAGAATTCCCTGATAGCACCTTCTCTGTGCCTGTTCACATTGTTTCGCAGAATCGCTTTTGTGCAGAAAACAGTAACACTTGTTCAGAACGAAAGAAAGCACAGAGCCCCAGATTCTATGTTGTCCTGGAGAGCTTGCAGAGCACTGGGGAAAGGCAGGCAGAGAATTCCCTGCTAGCACCTTCTCTGTGCCTGGGAAGCAGAAGTGTTCACATTGCTTCGCAAGAATCGCTTTTGTGCAGAAAACAGTAACACTTGTTCAGAACGAAAGAAAGCACAGAGCCCCAGATTCTATGTTGTCCTGGAGAGCTTGCAGAGCACTGGGGAAAGGCAGGCAGAGAATTCCTTGCTAGCACCTTCTCTGTGCCTGGGAAGCAGAAGTGTTCACATTGCTTCGCAGAATCGCTTTTGTGCAGAAAACAGTAACACTTGTTCAGAAGGAAAGAAAGCACAGAGCCCCAGATTCTATGTTGTCCTGGAGAGCTTGCAGAGCACTGGGGAAAGGCAGGCAGAGAATTTCTTGCTAGCACCTTCTCTGTGCCTGGGAAGCAGAAGTGTTCACATTGCTTCGCAAGAATCGCTTTTGTGCAGAAAACACTAACACTTGTTCAGAAGGAAAGAAAGCACAGAGCCCCAGATTTTATGTTGTCCTGGAGAGCTTGCAGAGCACTGGGGAAAGGCAGGCAGAGAATTCCCTGCTAGCACCTTCTCTGTGCCTGGGAAGCAGAAGTGTTCACATTGCTTCGCAGAATCGCTTTTGTGCAGAAAACAGTAACACTTGTTCAGAAGGAAAGAAAGCACAGAGCCCCAGATTCTATGTTGTCCTGGAGAGCTTGCAGAGCACTGGGGACAGGCAGGCAGAGAATTCCCTGCTAGCACCTTCTCTGTGCCTGTTCACATTGCTTCGCACAATCGCTTTTGTGCAGAAAACAGTAACACTTGTTCAGAACGAAAGAAAGCACAGAGCCCCAGATTCTATGTTGTCCTGGAGAGCTTGCAGAGCACTGGGGAAAGGCAGGCAGAGAATTCCCTGCTAGCACCTTCTCTGTGCCTGGGAAGCAGAAGTGTTCACATTGCTTCGCAAGAATCGCTTTTGTGCAGAAAACAGTAACACTTGTTCAGAAGGAAAGAAAGCACAGAGCCCCAGATTCTATGTTGTCCTGGAGAGCTTGCAGAGCACTGGGGAAGGGCAGGCAGAGAATTCCCTGATAGAACCTTCTCTGTGCCTGGGAAGCAGAAGTGTTCACATTGCTTCGCAAGAATCGCTTTTGTGCAGAAAACAGTAACACTTGTTCAGAACGAAAGAAAGAACAGAGCCCCAGATTTTATGTTGTCCTGGAGAGCTTGCACAGCACTGGGGAAAGGCAGGCAGAGAATTCCCTGATAGCACCTTCTCTGTGCCTGTTCACATTGCTTCGCAGAATCGCTTTTGTGCAGAAAACAGTAACACTTGTTCAGAATGAAAGAAAGCACAGAGCCCCAGATTCTATGTTGTCCTGGAGAGCTTGCAGAGCACTGGGGAAAGGCAAACAGAGAATTCCCTGATAGCACCTTCTCTGTGCCTGGGAAGCAGAAGTGTTCACATTGCTTCGCAAGAATCGCTTTTGTGCAGAAAACAGTAACACTTGTTCAGAAGGAAAGAAAGCACAGAGCCCCAGATTTTATGTTGTCCTGGAGAGCTTGCAGAGCACTGGGGAAAGGCAGGCAGAGAATTCCCTGCTAGCACCTTCTCTGTGCCTGTTCACATTGCTTCGCAGAATCGCTTTTGTGCAGAAAACACTAACACTTGTTCAGAAGGAAAGAAAGCACAGAGCCCCAGATTCTGTGTTAACCTGGAGAGCTTGCAGAGCACTGGGGAAAGGCAGGCAGAGAATGCCCTGCTAGCACCTTCTCTGTGCCTGGGAAGCAGAAGTGTTCACATTGCTTCGCAAGAATCGCTTTTGTGCAGAAAACACTAACACTTGTTCAGAACGAAAGAAAGCACAGAGCCCCAGATTCTATGTTGTTCTGGAGAGCTTGCAGAGCACTGGGGAAAGGCAGGCAGAGAATTCCCTGCTAGCACCTTCTCTGTGCCTGGGAAGCAGAAGTGTTCACATTGCTTCGCAAGAATCGCTTTTGTGCAGAAAACAGTAACACTTGTTCAGAAGGAAAGAAAGCACAGAGCCCCAGATTCTATGTTGTCCTGGAGAGCTTGCAGAGCACTGGGGAAAGGCAGGCAGAGAATTCCTTGCTAGCACCTTCTCTGTGCCTGGGAAGCAGAAGTGTTCACATTGCTTCGCAAGAATCGCTTTTGTGCAGAAAACACTAACACTTGTTCAGAACGAAAGAAAGCACAGAGCCCCAGATTTTATGTTGTCCTGGAGAGCTTGCAGAGCACTAGGGAAAGGGAAACAGAGAATTCCTTGCTAGCACCTTCTCTGTGCCTGGGAAGCAGAAGTGTTCACATTGCTTCGCAGAATCGCTTTTGTGCAGAAAACAGTAACACTTCTTCAGAACGAAAGAAAGCACAGAGCCCCAGATTTTATGTTGTCCTGGAGAGCTTGCAGAGCACTGGGGAAAGGCAGGCAGAGAATTCCCTGCTAGCACCTTCTCTGTGCCTGTTCACATTGCTTCGCAGAATCGCTTTTGTGCAGAAAACAGTAACACTTGTTCAGAATGAAAGAAAGCAAAGAGCCCCAGATATTATGTTGCCCTGGAGAGCTTGCAGAGCACTGGGGAAAGGCAGGCAGAGAATTCCCTGATAGCACCTTCTCTGTGCCTGGGAAGCAGAAGTGTTCACATTGCTTCGCAAGAGTCGCTTTTGTGCAGAAAACACTAACACTTGTTCAGAACGAAAGAAAGCACAGAGCCCCAGATTTTATGTTGTCCTGGAGAGCTTGCAGAGCACTGGGGAAAGGCAGGCAGAGAATTCCCTGCTAGCACCTTCTCTGTGCCTGGGAAGCAGAAGTGTTCACATTGCTTCGCAAGAATCGCTTTTGTGCAGAAAACAGTAACACTTGTTCAGAACGAAAGAAAGCACAGAGCCCCAGATTTTATGTTGTCCTGGAGAGCTTGCAGAGCACTGGGGAAAGGCAGGCAGAGAATTCCCTGCTAGCACCTTCTCTGTGCGTGTTCACATTGCTTCGCAGAATCGCTTTTGTGCAGAAAACAGTAACACTTGTTCAGAACGAAAGAAAGCACAGAGCCCCAGATTCTATGTTGTCCTGGAGAGCTTGCAGAGCACTGGGGAAAGGCAGGCAGAGAATTCCCTGCTAGCACCTTCTCTGTGCCTGGGAAGCAGAAGTGTTCACATTGCTTCGCAGAATCGCTTTTCTGCAGAAAACACTAACACTTGTTCAGAAGGAAAGAAAGCACAGAGCCCCAGATTTTATGTTGTCCTGGAGAGCTTGCAGAGCACTGGGGAAAGGCAGGCAGAGAATTCCCTGCTAGCACCTTCTCTGTGCCTGTTCACATTGCTTCGCAGAATCGCTTTTGTGCAGAAAACAGTAACACTTGTTCAGAAGGAAAGAAAGCACAGAGCCCCAGATTCTGTGTTGTCCTGGAGAGCTTGCAGAGCACTGGGGAAAGGCAGGCAGAGAATTCCCTGCTAGCACCTTCTCTGTGCCTGGGAAGCAGAAGTGTTCACATTGCTTCGCAAGAATCGCTTTTGTGCAGAAAACACTAACACTTGTTCAGAACGAAAGAAAGCACAGAGCCCCAGATTCTATGTTGTTCTGGAGAGCTTGCAGAGCACTGGGGAAAGGCAGGCAGAGAATTCCCTGCTAGCACCTTCTCTGTGCCTGGGAAGCAGAAGTGTTCACATTGCTTCGCAGAATCGCTTTTGTGCAGAAAACAGTAACACTTGTTCAGAACGAAAGAAAGCACAGAGCCCCAGATTCTATGTTGTCCTGGAGAGCTTGCAGAGCACTGGGGAATGGCAGGCAGAGAATTCCTTGCTAGCACCTTCTCTGTGCCTGGGAAGCAGAAGTGTTCACATTGCTTCACAAGAATCGCTTTTGTGCAGAAAACACTAACACTTGTTCAGAACGAAAGAAAGCACAGAGCCCCAGATTTTATGTTGTCCTGGAGAGCTTGCAGAGCACTGGGGAAAGGCAGGCAGAGAATTCCCTGCTAGCACCTTCTCTGTGCCTGGGAAGCAGAAGTGTTCACATTGCTTCGCAGAATCGCTTTTGTGCAGAAAACAGTAACACTTGTTCAGAAGGAAAGAAAGCACAGAGCCCCAGATTCTATGTTGTCCTGGAGAGCTTGCAGAGCACTGGGGACAGGCAGGCAGAGAATTCCCTGCTAGCACCTTCTCTGTGCCTGTTCACATTGCTTCGCAAGAATCGCTTTTGTGCAGAAAACAGTAACACTTGTTCAGAACGAAAGAAAGCACAGAGCCCCAGATTTGCTGTTATCCTGGAGAGCTTGCAGAGCACTGGGGAAAGGCAGGCAGAGAATTCCTTGCTAGCACCTTCTCTGTGCCTGGGAAGCAGAAGTGTTCACATTGCTTCGCAGAATCGCTTTTGTGCAGAAAACACTAACACTTGTTCAGAAGGAAAGAAAGCACAGAGCCCCAGATTTTATGTTGTCCTGGAGAGCTTGCAGAGCACTGGGGAAAGGCAGGCAGAGAATTCCCTGCTAGCACCTTCTCTGTGCCTGGGAAGCAGAAGTGTTCACATTGCTTCGCAAGAAGCGCTTTTGTGCAGAAAACAGTAACACTTGTTCAGAACGAAAGAAAGCACAGAGCCCCAGATTCTATGTTGTCCTGGAGAGCTTGCAGAGCACTGGGGAAAGGCAGGCAGAGAATTCCCTGATAGCACCTTCTCTGTGCCTGTTCACATTGTTTCGCAGAATCGCTTTTGTGCAGAAAACAGTAACACTTGTTCAGAACGAAAGAAAGCACAGAGCCCCAGATTCTATGTTGTCCTGGAGAGCTTGCAGAGCACTGGGGAAAGGCAGGCAGAGAATTCCCTGCTAGCACCTTCTCTGTGCCTGGGAAGCAGAAGTGTTCACATTGCTTCGCAAGAATCGCTTTTGTGCAGAAAACAGTAACACTTGTTCAGAACGAAAGAAAGCACAGAGCCCCAGATTCTATGTTGTCCTGGAGAGCTTGCAGAGCACTGGGGAAAGGCAGGCAGAGAATTCCTTGCTAGCACCTTCTCTGTGCCTGGGAAGCAGAAGTGTTCACATTGCTTCGCAGAATCGCTTTTGTGCAGAAAACAGTAACACTTGTTCAGAAGGAAAGAAAGCACAGAGCCCCAGATTCTATGTTGTCCTGGAGAGCTTGCAGAGCACTGGGGACAGGCAGGCAGAGAATTCCCTGCTAGCACCTTCTCTGTGCCTGTTCACATTGCTTCGCACAATCGCTTTTGTGCAGAAAACAGTAACACTTGTTCAGAACGAAAGAAAGCACAGAGCCCCAGATTCTATGTTGTCCTGGAGAGCTTGCAGAGCACTGGGGAAAGGCAGGCAGAGAATTCCCTGCTAGCACCTTCTCTGTGCCTGGGAAGCAGAAGTGTTCACATTGCTTCGCAAGAATCGCTTTTGTGCAGAAAACAGTAACACTTGTTCAGAAGGAAAGAAAGCACAGAGCCCCAGATTCTGTGTTGTCCTGGAGAGCTTGCAGAGCACTGGGGAAAGGCAGGCAGAGAATGCCCTGCTAGCACCTTCTCTGTGCCTGGGAAGCAGAAGTGTTCACATTGCTTCGCAAGAATCGCTTTTGTGCAGAAAACACTAACACTTGTTCAGAACGAAAGAAAGCACAGAGCCCCAGATTCTATGTTGTTCTGGAGAGCTTGCAGAGCACTGGGGAAAGGCAGGCAGAGAATTCCCTGCTAGCACCTTCTCTGTGCCTGGGAAGCAGAAGTGTTCACATTGCTTGGCAGAATAGCTTTTGTGCAGAAAACAGTAACACTTGTTCAGAACGAAAGAAAGCACAGAGCCCCAGATTCTATGTTGTCCTGGAGAGCTTGCAGAGCACTGGGGAAAGGCAGGCAGAGAATTCCTTGCTAGCACCTTCTCTGTGCCTGGGAAGCAGAAGTGTTCACATTGCTTCGCAAGAATCGCTTTTGTGCAGAAAACACTAACACTTGTTCAGAACGAAAGAAAGCACAGAGCCCCAGATTTTATGTTGTCCTGGAGAGCTTGCAGTGCACTAGGGAAAGGGAAACAGAGAATTCCTTGCTAGCACCTTCTCTGTGCCTGGGAAGCAGAAGTGTTCACATTGCTTCGCAGAATCGCTTTTGTGCAGAAAACAGTAACACTTCTTCAGAACGAAAGAAAGCACAGAGCCCCAGATTTTATGTTGTCCTGGAGAGCTTGCAGAGCACTGGGGAAAGGCAGGCAGAGAATTCCCTGCTAGCACCTTCTCTGTGCCTGTTCACATTGCTTCGCAGAATCGCTTTTGTGCAGAAAACAGTAACACTTGTTCAGAATGAAAGAAAGCAAAGAGCCCCAGATATTATGTTGCCCTGGAGAGCTTGCAGAGCACTGGGGAAAGGCAGGCAGAGAATTCCCTGATAGCACCTTCTCTGTGCCTGGGAAGCAGAAGTGTTCACATTGCTTCGCAAGAGTCGCTTTTGTGCAGAAAACACTAACACTTGTTCAGAACGAAAGAAAGAACAGAGCCCCAGATTTTATGTTGTCCTGGAGAGCTTGCAGAGCACTGGGGAAAGGCAGGCAGAGAATTCCCTGCTAGCACCTTCTCTGTGCCTGGGAAGCAGAAGTGTTCACATTGCTTCGCAAGAATCGCTTTTGTGCAGAAAACAGTAACACTTGTTCAGAACGAAAGAAAGCACAGAGCCCCAGATTCTATGTTGTCCTGGAGAGCTTGCAGAGCACTGGGGAAAGGCAGGCAGAGAATTCCCTGCTAGCACCTTCTCTGTGCGTGTTCACATTGCTTCGCAGAATCGCTTTTGTGCAGAAAACAGTAACACTTGTTCAGAACGAAAGAAAGCACAGAGCCCCAGATTTGCTGTTATCCTGGAGAGCTTGCAGAGCACTGGGGAAAGGCAGGCAGAGAATTCCCTGCTAGCACCTTCTCTGTGCCTGGGAAGCAGAAGTGTTCACATTGCTTCGCAGAATCGCTTTTGTGCAGAAAACAGTAACACTTGTTCAGAACGAAAGAAAGCACAGAGCCCCAGATTCTATGTTGTCCTGGAGAGCTTGCAGAGCTCTGGAGAAAGGCAGGCAGAGAATTCCCTGCTAGCACCTTCTCTGTGCCTGGGAAGCAGGTGTGTTCACATTGCTTCGCAAGAAGCGCTTTTGTGCAGAAAACAGTAACACTTGTTCAGAACGAAAGAAAGCACAGAGCCCCAGATTCTATGTTGTCCTGGAGAGCTTGCAGAGCACTGGGGAAAGGCAGGCAGAGAATTCCCTGATAGCACCTTCTCTGTGCCTGTTCACATTGTTTCGCAGAATCGCTTTTGTGCAGAAAACAGTAACACTTGTTCAGAACGAAAGAAAGCACAGAGCCCCAGATTCTATGTTGTCCTGGAGAGCTTGCAGAGCACTGGGGAAAGGCAGGCAGAGAATTCCCTGCTAGCACCTTCTCTGTGCCTGGGAAGCAGAAGTGTTCACATTGCTTCGCAAGAATCGCTTTTGTGCAGAAAACAGTAACACTTGTTCAGAACGAAAGAAAGCACAGAGCCCCAGATTCTATGTTGTCCTGGAGAGCTTGCAGAGCACTGGGGAAAGGCAGGCAGAGAATTCCTTGCTAGCACCTTCTCTGTGCCTGGGAAGCAGAAGTGTTCACATTGCTTCGCAGAATCGCTTTTGTGCAGAAAACAGTAACACTTGTTCAGAAGGAAAGAAAGCACAGAGCCCCAGATTCTATGTTGTCCTGGAGAGCTTGCAGAGCACTGGGGACAGGCAGGCAGAGAATTCCCTGCTAGCACCTTCTCTGTGCCTGTTCACATTGCTTCGCACAATCGCTTTTGTGCAGAAAACAGTAACACTTGTTCAGAAGGAAAGAAAGCACAGAGCCCCAGATTCTATGTTGTCCTGGAGAGCTTGCAGAGCACTGGGGAAAGGCAGGCAGAGAATTCCCTGCTAGCACCTTCTCTGTGCCTGGGAAGCAGAAGTGTTCACATTGCTTCGCAAGAATCGCTTTTGTGCAGAAAACAGTAACACTTGTTCAGAACGAAAGAAAGCACAGAGCCCCAGATTCTATGTTGTCCTGGAGAGCTTGCAGAGCACTGGGGAAAGGCAGGCAGAGAATTCCTTGCTAGCACCTTCTCTGTGCCTGGGAAGCAGAAGTGTTCACATTGCTTCGCAGAATCGCTTTTGTGCAGAAAACAGTAACACTTGTTCAGAAGGAAAGAAAGCACAGAGCCCCAGATTCTATGTTGTCCTGGAGAGCTTGCAGAGCACTGGGGACAGGCAGGCAGAGAATTCCCTGCTAGCACCTTCTCTGTGCCTGTTCACATTGCTTCGCACAATCGCTTTTGTGCAGAAAACAGTAACACTTGTTCAGAAGGAAAGAAAGCACAGAGCCCCAGATTCTATGTTGTCCTGGAGAGCTTGCAGAGCACTGGGGAAAGGCAGGCAGAGAATTCCCTGCTAGCACCTTCTCTGTGCCTGGGAAGCAGAAGTGTTCACATTGCTTCGCAAGAATCGCTTTTGTGCAGAAAACAGTAACACTTGTTCAGAAGGAAAGAAAGCACAGAGCCCCAGATTCTGTGTTGTTCTGGAGAGCTTGCAGAGCACTGGGGAAAGGCAGGCAGAGAATGCCCTGCTAGCACCTTCTCTGTGCCTGGGAAGCAGAAGTGTTCACATTGCTTCGCAAGAATCGCTTTTGTGCAGAAAACACTAACACTTGTTCAGAACGAAAGAAAGCACAGAGCCCCAGATTCTATGTTGTTCTGGAGAGCTTGCAGAGCACTGGGGAAAGGCAGGCAGAGAATTCCCTGCTAGCACCTTCTCTGTGCCTGGGAAGCAGAAGTGTTCACATTGCTTGGCAGAATAGCTTTTGTGCAGAAAACAGTAACACTTGTTCAGAACGAAAGAAAGCACAGAGCCCCAGATTCTATGTTGTCCTGGAGAGCTTGCAGAGCACTGGGGAAAGGCAGGCAGAGAATTCCTTGCTAGCACCTTCTCTGTGCCTGGGAAGCAGAAGTGTTCACATTGCTTCGCAAGAATCGCTTTTGTGCAGAAAACACTAACACTTGTTCAGAACGAAAGAAAGCACAGAGCCCCAGATTTTATGTTGTCCTGGAGAGCTTGCAGTGCACTAGGGAAAGGGAAACAGAGAATTCCTTGCTAGCACCTTCTCTGTGCCTGGGAAGCAGAAGTGTTCACATTGCTTCGCAGAATCGCTTTTGTGCAGAAAACAGTAACACTTCTTCAGAACGAAAGAAAGCACAGAGCCCCAGATTTTATGTTGTCCTGGAGAGCTTGCAGAGCACTGGGGAAAGGCAGGCAGAGAATTCCCTGCTAGCACCTTCTCTGTGCCTGTTCACATTGCTTCGCAGAATCGCTTTTGTGCAGAAAACAGTAACACTTGTTCAGAATGAAAGAAAGCAAAGAGCCCCAGATATTATGTTGCCCTGGAGAGCTTGCAGAGCACTGGGGAAAGGCAGGCAGAGAATTCCCTGATAGCACCTTCTCTGTGCCTGGGAAGCAGAAGTGTTCACATTGCTTCGCAAGAGTCGCTTTTGTGCAGAAAACACTAACACTTGTTCAGAACGAAAGAAAGAACAGAGCCCCAGATTTTATGTTGTCCTGGAGAGCTTGCAGAGCACTGGGGAAAGGCAGGCAGAGAATTCCCTGCTAGCACCTTCTCTGTGCCTGGGAAGCAGAAGTGTTCACATTGCTTCGCAAGAATCGCTTTTGTGCAGAAAACAGTAACACTTGTTCAGAACGAAAGAAAGCACAGAGCCCCAGATTCTATGTTGTCCTGGAGAGCTTGCAGAGCACTGGGGAAAGGCAGGCAGAGAATTCCCTGCTAGCACCTTCTCTGTGCGTGTTCACATTGCTTCGCAGAATCGCTTTTGTGCAGAAAACAGTAACACTTGTTCAGAACGAAAGAAAGCACAGAGCCCCAGATTTGCTGTTATCCTGGAGAGCTTGCAGAGCACTGGGGAAAGGCAGGCAGAGAATTCCCTGCTAGCACCTTCTCTGTGCCTGGGAAGCAGAAGTGTTCACATTGCTTCGCAGAATCGCTTTTGTGCAGAAAACAGTAACACTTGTTCAGAACGAAAGAAAGCACAGAGCCCCAGATTCTATGTTGTCCTGGAGAGCTTGCAGAGCTCTGGAGAAAGGCAGGCAGAGAATTCCCTGCTAGCACCTTCTCTGTGCCTGGGAAGCAGGTGTGTTCACATTGCTTCGCAAGAAGCGCTTTTGTGCAGAAAACAGTAACACTTGTTCAGAACGAAAGAAAGCACAGAGCCCCAGATTCTATGTTGTCCTGGAGAGCTTGCAGAGCACTGGGGAAAGGCAGGCAGAGAATTCCCTGATAGCACCTTCTCTGTGCCTGTTCACATTGTTTCGCAGAATCGCTTTTGTGCAGAAAACAGTAACACTTGTTCAGAACGAAAGAAAGCACAGAGCCCCAGATTCTATGTTGTCCTGGAGAGCTTGCAGAGCACTGGGGAAAGGCAGGCAGAGAATTCCCTGCTAGCACCTTCTCTGTGCCTGGGAAGCAGAAGTGTTCACATTGCTTCGCAAGAATCGCTTTTGTGCAGAAAACAGTAACACTTGTTCAGAACGAAAGAAAGCACAGAGCCCCAGATTCTATGTTGTCCTGGAGAGCTTGCAGAGCACTGGGGAAAGGCAGGCAGAGAATTCCTTGCTAGCACCTTCTCTGTGCCTGGGAAGCAGAAGTGTTCACATTGCTTCGCAGAATCGCTTTTGTGCAGAAAACAGTAACACTTGTTCAGAAGGAAAGAAAGCACAGAGCCCCAGATTCTATGTTGTCCTGGAGAGCTTGCAGAGCACTGGGGACAGGCAGGCAGAGAATTCCCTGCTAGCACCTTCTCTGTGCCTGTTCACATTGCTTCGCACAATCGCTTTTGTGCAGAAAACAGTAACACTTGTTCAGAACGAAAGAAAGCACAGAGCCCCAGATTCTATGTTGTCCTGGAGAGCTTGCAGAGCACTGGGGAAAGGCAGGCAGAGAATTCCCTGCTAGCACCTTCTCTGTGCCTGGGAAGCAGAAGTGTTCACATTGCTTCGCAAGAATCGCTTTTGTGCAGAAAACAGTAACACTTGTTCAGAAGGAAAGAAAGCACAGAGCCCCAGATTCTGTGTTGTCCTGGAGAGCTTGCAGAGCACTGGGGAAAGGCAGGCAGAGAATGCCCTGCTAGCACCTTCTCTGTGCCTGGGAAGCAGAAGTGTTCACATTGCTTCGCAAGAATCGCTTTTGTGCAGAAAACACTAACACTTGTTCAGAACGAAAGAAAGCACAGAGCCCCAGATTCTATGTTGTTCTGGAGAGCTTGCAGAGCACTGGGGAAAGGCAGGCAGAGAATTCCCTGCTAGCACCTTCTCTGTGCCTGGGAAGCAGAAGTGTTCACATTGCTTGGCAGAATAGCTTTTGTGCAGAAAACAGTAACACTTGTTCAGAACGAAAGAAAGCACAGAGCCCCAGATTCTATGTTGTCCTGGAGAGCTTGCAGAGCACTGGGGAAAGGCAGGCAGAGAATTCCTTGCTAGCACCTTCTCTGTGCCTGGGAAGCAGAAGTGTTCACATTGCTTCGCAAGAATCGCTTTTGTGCAGAAAACACTAACACTTGTTCAGAACGAAAGAAAGCACAGAGCCCCAGATTTTATGTTGTCCTGGAGAGCTTGCAGTGCACTAGGGAAAGGGAAACAGAGAATTCCTTGCTAGCACCTTCTCTGTGCCTGGGAAGCAGAAGTGTTCACATTGCTTCGCAGAATCGCTTTTGTGCAGAAAACAGTAACACTTCTTCAGAACGAAAGAAAGCACAGAGCCCCAGATTTTATGTTGTCCTGGAGAGCTTGCAGAGCACTGGGGAAAGGCAGGCAGAGAATTCCCTGCTAGCACCTTCTCTGTGCCTGTTCACATTGCTTCGCAGAATCGCTTTTGTGCAGAAAACAGTAACACTTGTTCAGAATGAAAGAAAGCAAAGAGCCCCAGATATTATGTTGCCCTGGAGAGCTTGCAGAGCACTGGGGAAAGGCAGGCAGAGAATTCCCTGATAGCACCTTCTCTGTGCCTGGGAAGCAGAAGTGTTCACATTGCTTCGCAAGAGTCGCTTTTGTGCAGAAAACACTAACACTTGTTCAGAACGAAAGAAAGAACAGAGCCCCAGATTTTATGTTGTCCTGGAGAGCTTGCAGAGCACTGGGGAAAGGCAGGCAGAGAATTCCCTGCTAGCACCTTCTCTGTGCCTGGGAAGCAGAAGTGTTCACATTGCTTCGCAAGAATCGCTTTTGTGCAGAAAACAGTAACACTTGTTCAGAACGAAAGAAAGCACAGAGCCCCAGATTCTATGTTGTCCTGGAGAGCTTGCAGAGCACTGGGGAAAGGCAGGCAGAGAATTCCCTGCTAGCACCTTCTCTGTGCGTGTTCACATTGCTTCGCAGAATCGCTTTTGTGCAGAAAACAGTAACACTTGTTCAGAACGAAAGAAAGCACAGAGCCCCAGATTCTATGTTGTCCTGGAGAGCTTGCAGAGCACTGGGGAAAGGCAGGCAGAGAATTCCCTGCTAGCACCTTCTCTGTGCCTGGGAAGCAGAAGTGTTCACATTGCTTCGCAGAATCGCTTTTCTGCAGAAAACACTAACACTTGTTCAGAAGGAAAGAAAGCACAGAGCCCCAGATTTTATGTTGTCCTGGAGAGCTTGCAGAGCACTGGGGAAAGGCAGGCAGAGAATTCCCTGATAGCACCTTCTCTGTGCCTGTTCACATTGCTTCGCAGAATCGCTTTTGTGCAGAAAACAGTAACACTTGTTCAGAAGGAAAGAAAGCACAGAGCCCCAGATTTTATGTTGTCCTGGAGAGCTTGCAGAGCACTGGGGAAAGGCAGGCAGAGAATTCCCTGATAGCACCTTCTCTGTGCCTGGGAAGCAGAAGTGTTCACATTGCTTCGCAAGAATTGCTTTTGTGCAGAAAACAGTAACACTTGTTCAGAAGGAAAGAAAGCACAGAGCCCCAGATTTTATGTTGTCCTGGAGAGCTTGCAGAGCACTGGGGAAAGGCAGGCAGAGAATTCCCTGCTAGCACCTTCTCTGTGCCTGTTCACATTGCTTCGCAGAATCGCTTTTGTGCAGAAAACAGTAACACTTGTTCAGAAGGAAAGAAAGCACAGAGCCCCAGATTCTGTGTTGTCCTGGAGAGCTTGCAGAGCACTGGGGAAAGGCAGGCAGAGAATTCCCTGCTAGCACCTTCTCTGTGCCTGGGAAGCAGAAGTGTTCACATTGCTTCGCAAGAATCGCTTTTGTGCAGAAAACACTAACACTTGTTCAGAACGAAAGAAAGCACAGAGCCCCAGATTCTATGTTGTTCTGGAGAGCTTGCAGAGCACTGGGGAAAGGCAGGCAGAGAATTCCCTGCTAGCACCTTCTCTGTGCCTGGGAAGCAGAAGTGTTCACATTGCTTCGCAGAATCGCTTTTGTGCAGAAAACAGTAACACTTGTTCAGAACGAAAGAAAGCACAGAGCCCCAGATTCTATGTTGTCCTGGAGAGCTTGCAGAGCACTGGGGAATGGCAGGCAGAGAATTCCTTGCTAGCACCTTCTCTGTGCCTGGGAAGCAGAAGTGTTCACATTGCTTCACAAGAATCGCTTTTGTGCAGAAAACACTAACACTTGTTCAGAACGAAAGAAAGCACAGAGCCCCAGATTTTATGTTGTCCTGGAGAGCTTGCAGAGCACTGGGGAAAGGCAGGCAGAGAATTCCCTGATAGCACCTTCTCTGTGCCTGTTCACATTGCTTCGCAGAATCGCTTTTGTGCAGAAAACACTAACACTTTTTCAGAAGGAAAGAAAGCACAGAGCCCCAGATTTTATGTTGTCCTGGAGAGCTTGCAGAGCACTGGGGAAAGGCAGGCAGAGAATTCCCTGCTAGCACCTTCTCTGTGCCTGGGAAGCAGAAGTGTTCACATTGCTTCGCAGAATCGCTTTTGTGCAGAAAACAGTAACACTTGTTCAGAAGGAAAGAAAGCACAGAGCCCCAGATTTTATGTTGTCCTGGAGAGCTTGCAGAGCTCTGGAGAAAGGCAGGCAGAGAATTCCCTGCTAGCACCTTCTCTGTGCCTGGGAAGCAGGTGTGTTCACATTGCTTCGCAAGAATCGCTTTTGTGCAGAAAACAGTAACACTTATTCAGAACGAAAGAAAGCACAGAGCCCCAGATTCTATGTTGTCCTGGAGAGCTTGCAGAGCACTGGGGAAAGGCAGGCAGAGAATTCCCTGATAGCACCTTCTCTGTGCCTGTTCACATTGCTTCGCAGAATCGCTTTTGTGCAGAAAACAGTAACACTTGTTCAGAACGAAAGAAAGCACAGAGCCCCAGATTCTATGTTGTCCTGGAGAGCTTGCAGAGCACTGGGGAAAGGCAGGCAGAGAATTCCCTGCTAGCTCCTTCTCTGTGCCTGGGAAGCAGAAGTGTTCACATTGCTTCGCAAGAATCGCTTTTGTGCAGAAAACAGTAACACTTGTTCAGAACGAAAGAAAGCACAGAGCCCCAGATTCTATGTTGTCCTGGAGAGCTTGCAGAGCACTGGGGAAAGGCAGGCAGAGAATTCCCTGCTAGCACCTTCTCTGTGCCTGGGAAGCAGAAGTGTTCACATTGCTTCGCAGAATCGCTTTTGTGCAGAAAACAGTAACACTTGTTCAGAAGGAAAGAAAGCACAGAGCCCCAGATTCTATGTTGTCCTGGAGAGCTTGCAGAGCACTGGGGACAGGCAGGCAGAGAATTCCCTGCTAGCACCTTCTCTGTGCCTGTTCACATTGCTTCGCAAGAATCGCTTTTGTGCAGAAAACAGTAACACTTGTTCAGAACGAAAGAAAGCACAGAGCCCCAGATTTGCTGTTGTCCTGGAGAGCTTGCAGAGCACTGGGGAAAGGCAGGCAGAGAATTCCTTGCTAGCACCTTCTCTGTGCCTGGGAAGCAGAAGTGTTCACATTGCTTCGCAGAATCGCTTTTGTGCAGAAAACACTAACACTTGTTCAGAAGGAAAGAAAGCACAGAGCCCCAGATTTTATGTTGTCCTGGAGAGCTTGCAGAGCACTGGGGAAAGGCAGGCAGAGAATTCCCTGATAGCACCTTCTCTGTGCCTGTTCACATTGCTTCGCAGAATCGCTTTTGTGCAGAAAACACTAACACTTGTTCAGAAGGAAAGAAAGCACAGAGCCCCAGATTTTATGTTGTCCTGGAGAGCTTGCAGAGCACTGGGGAAAGGCAGGCAGAGAATTCCCTGCTAGCACCTTCTCTGTGCCTGGGAAGCAGAAGTGTTCACATTGCTTCGCAGAATCGCTTTTGTGCAGAAAACAGTAACACTTGTTCAGAACGAAAGAAAGCACAGAGCCCCAGATTCTATGTTGTCCTGGAGAGCTTGCAGAGCACTGGGGAAAGGCAGGCAGAGAATTCCCTGATAGCACCTTCTCTGTGCCTGTTCACATTGTTTCGCAGAATCGCTTTTGTGCAGAAAACAGTAACACTTGTTCAGAACGAAAGAAAGCACAGAGCCCCAGATTCTATGTTGTCCTGGAGAGCTTGCAGAGCACTGGGGAAAGGCAGGCAGAGAATTCCCTGCTAGCACCTTCTCTGTGCCTGGGAAGCAGAAGTGTTCACATTGCTTCGCAAGAATCGCTTTTGTGCAGAAAACAGTAACACTTGTTCAGAACGAAAGAAAGCACAGAGCCCCAGATTCTATGTTGTCCTGGAGAGCTTGCAGAGCACTGGGGAAAGGCAGGCAGAGAATTCCTTGCTAGCACCTTCTCTGTGCCTGGGAAGCAGAAGTGTTCACATTGCTTCGCAGAATCGCTTTTGTGCAGAAAACAGTAACACTTGTTCAGAAGGAAAGAAAGCACAGAGCCCCAGATTCTATGTTGTCCTGGAGAGCTTGCAGAGCACTGGGGAAAGGCAGGCAGAGAATTTCTTGCTAGCACCTTCTCTGTGCCTGGGAAGCAGAAGTGTTCACATTGCTTCGCAAGAATCGCTTTTGTGCAGAAAACACTAACACTTGTTCAGAAGGAAAGAAAGCACAGAGCCCCAGATTTTATGTTGTCCTGGAGAGCTTGCAGAGCACTGGGGAAAGGCAGGCAGAGAATTCCCTGCTAGCACCTTCTCTGTGCCTGGGAAGCAGAAGTGTTCACATTGCTTCGCAGAATCGCTTTTGTGCAGAAAACAGTAACACTTGTTCAGAACGAAAGAAAGCACAGAGCCCCAGATTTTATGTTGTCCTGGAGAGCTTGCAGAGCACTGGGGAAAGGCAGGCAGAGAATTCCCTGCTAGCACCTTCTCTGTGCCTGTTCACATTGCTTCGCAGAATCGCTTTTGTGCAGAAAACAGTAACACTTGTTCAGAATGAAAGAAAGCAAAGAGCCCCAGATATTATGTTGCCCTGGAGAGCTTGCAGAGCACTGGGGAAAGGCAGGCAGAGAATTCCCTGATAGCACCTTCTCTGTGCCTGGGAAGCAGAAGTGTTCACATTGCTTCGCAAGAGTCGCTTTTGTGCAGAAAACACTAACACTTGTTCAGAACGAAAGAAAGAACAGAGCCCCAGATTTTATGTTGTCCTGGAGAGCTTGCAGAGCACTGGGGAAAGGCAGGCAGAGAATTCCCTGCTAGCACCTTCTCTGTGCCTGGGAAGCAGAAGTGTTCACATTGCTTCGCAAGAATCGCTTTTGTGCAGAAAACAGTAACACTTGTTCAGAACGAAAGAAAGCACAGAGCCCCAGATTCTATGTTGTCCTGGAGAGCTTGCAGAGCACTGGGGAAAGGCAGGCAGAGAATTCCCTGCTAGCACCTTCTCTGTGCGTGTTCACATTGCTTCGCAGAATCGCTTTTGTGCAGAAAACAGTAACACTTGTTCAGAACGAAAGAAAGCACAGAGCCCCAGATTCTATGTTGTCCTGGAGAGCTTGCAGAGCACTGGGGAAAGGCAGGCAGAGAATTCCCTGCTAGCACCTTCTCTGTGCCTGGGAAGCAGAAGTGTTCACATTGCTTCGCAGAATCGCTTTTCTGCAGAAAACACTAACACTTGTTCAGAAGGAAAGAAAGCACAGAGCCCCAGATTTTATGTTGTCCTGGAGAGCTTGCAGAGCACTGGGGAAAGGCAGGCAGAGAATTCCCTGATAGCACCTTCTCTGTGCCTGTTCACATTGCTTCGCAGAATCGCTTTTGTGCAGAAAACAGTAACACTTGTTCAGAAGGAAAGAAAGCACAGAGCCCCAGATTTTATGTTGTCCTGGAGAGCTTGCAGAGCACTGGGGAAAGGCAGGCAGAGAATTCCCTGATAGCACCTTCTCTGTGCCTGGGAAGCAGAAGTGTTCACATTGCTTCGCAAGAATTGCTTTTGTGCAGAAAACAGTAACACTTGTTCAGAAGGAAAGAAAGCACAGAGCCCCAGATTTTATGTTGTCCTGGAGAGCTTGCAGAGCACTGGGGAAAGGCAGGCAGAGAATTCCCTGCTAGCACCTTCTCTGTGCCTGTTCACATTGCTTCGCAGAATCGCTTTTGTGCAGAAAACAGTAACACTTGTTCAGAAGGAAAGAAAGCACAGAGCCCCAGATTCTGTGTTGTCCTGGAGAGCTTGCAGAGCACTGGGGAAAGGCAGGCAGAGAATTCCCTGCTAGCACCTTCTCTGTGCCTGGGAAGCAGAAGTGTTCACATTGCTTCGCAAGAATCGCTTTTGTGCAGAAAACACTAACACTTGTTCAGAACGAAAGAAAGCACAGAGCCCCAGATTCTATGTTGTTCTGGAGAGCTTGCAGAGCACTGGGGAAAGGCAGGCAGAGAATTCCCTGCTAGCACCTTCTCTGTGCCTGGGAAGCAGAAGTGTTCACATTGCTTCGCAGAATCGCTTTTGTGCAGAAAACAGTAACACTTGTTCAGAACGAAAGAAAGCACAGAGCCCCAGATTCTATGTTGTCCTGGAGAGCTTGCAGAGCACTGGGGAATGGCAGGCAGAGAATTCCTTGCTAGCACCTTCTCTGTGCCTGGGAAGCAGAAGTGTTCACATTGCTTCACAAGAATCGCTTTTGTGCAGAAAACACTAACACTTGTTCAGAACGAAAGAAAGCACAGAGCCCCAGATTTTATGTTGTCCTGGAGAGCTTGCAGAGCACTGGGGAAAGGCAGGCAGAGAATTCCCTGATAGCACCTTCTCTGTGCCTGTTCACATTGCTTCGCAGAATCGCTTTTGTGCAGAAAACACTAACACTTTTTCAGAAGGAAAGAAAGCACAGAGCCCCAGATTTTATGTTGTCCTGGAGAGCTTGCAGAGCACTGGGGAAAGGCAGGCAGAGAATTCCCTGCTAGCACCTTCTCTGTGCCTGGGAAGCAGAAGTGTTCACATTGCTTCGCAGAATCGCTTTTGTGCAGAAAACAGTAACACTTGTTCAGAAGGAAAGAAAGCACAGAGCCCCAGATTTTATGTTGTCCTGGAGAGCTTGCAGAGCTCTGGAGAAAGGCAGGCAGAGAATTCCCTGCTAGCACCTTCTCTGTGCCTGGGAAGCAGGTGTGTTCACATTGCTTCGCAAGAATCGCTTTTGTGCAGAAAACAGTAACACTTATTCAGAACGAAAGAAAGCACAGAGCCCCAGATTCTATGTTGTCCTGGAGAGCTTGCAGAGCACTGGGGAAAGGCAGGCAGAGAATTCCCTGATAGCACCTTCTCTGTGCCTGTTCACATTGCTTCGCAGAATCGCTTTTGTGCAGAAAACAGTAACACTTGTTCAGAACGAAAGAAAGCACAGAGCCCCAGATTCTATGTTGTCCTGGAGAGCTTGCAGAGCACTGGGGAAAGGCAGGCAGAGAATTCCCTGCTAGCTCCTTCTCTGTGCCTGGGAAGCAGAAGTGTTCACATTGCTTCGCAAGAATCGCTTTTGTGCAGAAAACAGTAACACTTGTTCAGAACGAAAGAAAGCACAGAGCCCCAGATTCTATGTTGTCCTGGAGAGCTTGCAGAGCACTGGGGAAAGGCAGGCAGAGAATTCCCTGCTAGCACCTTCTCTGTGCCTGGGAAGCAGAAGTGTTCACATTGCTTCGCAGAATCGCTTTTGTGCAGAAAACAGTAACACTTGTTCAGAAGGAAAGAAAGCACAGAGCCCCAGATTCTATGTTGTCCTGGAGAGCTTGCAGAGCACTGGGGACAGGCAGGCAGAGAATTCCCTGCTAGCACCTTCTCTGTGCCTGTTCACATTGCTTCGCAAGAATCGCTTTTGTGCAGAAAACAGTAACACTTGTTCAGAACGAAAGAAAGCACAGAGCCCCAGATTTGCTGTTGTCCTGGAGAGCTTGCAGAGCACTGGGGAAAGGCAGGCAGAGAATTCCTTGCTAGCACCTTCTCTGTGCCTGGGAAGCAGAAGTGTTCACATTGCTTCGCAGAATCGCTTTTGTGCAGAAAACAGTAACACTTGTTCAGAAGGAAAGAAAGCACAGAGCCCCAGATTTTATGTTGTCCTGGAGAGCTTGCAGAGCTCTGGAGAAAGGCAGGCAGAGAATTCCCTGCTAGCACCTTCTCTGTGCCTGGGAAGCAGGTGTGTTCACATTGCTTCGCAAGAATCGCTTTTGTGCAGAAAACAGTAACACTTATTCAGAACGAAAGAAAGCACAGAGCCCCAGATTCTATGTTGTCCTGGAGAGCTTGCAGAGCACTGGGGAAAGGCAGGCAGAGAATTCCCTGATAGCACCTTCTCTGTGCCTGTTCACATTGCTTCGCAGAATCGCTTTTGTGCAGAAAACAGTAACACTTGTTCAGAACGAAAGAAAGCACAGAGCCCCAGATTCTATGTTGTCCTGGAGAGCTTGCAGAGCACTGGGGAAAGGCAGGCAGAGAATTCCCTGCTAGCTCCTTCTCTGTGCCTGGGAAGCAGAAGTGTTCACATTGCTTCGCAAGAATCGCTTTTGTGCAGAAAACAGTAACACTTGTTCAGAACGAAAGAAAGCACAGAGCCCCAGATTCTATGTTGTCCTGGAGAGCTTGCAGAGCACTGGGGAAAGGCAGGCAGAGAATTCCCTGCTAGCACCTTCTCTGTGCCTGGGAAGCAGAAGTGTTCACATTGCTTCGCAGAATCGCTTTTGTGCAGAAAACAGTAACACTTGTTCAGAAGGAAAGAAAGCACAGAGCCCCAGATTCTATGTTGTCCTGGAGAGCTTGCAGAGCACTGGGGACAGGCAGGCAGAGAATTCCCTGCTAGCACCTTCTCTGTGCCTGTTCACATTGCTTCACAAGAATCGCTTTTGTGCAGAAAACAGTAACACTTGTTCAGAACGAAAGAAAGCACAGAGCCCCAGATTTGCTGTTGTCCTGGAGAGCTTGCAGAGCACTGGGGAAAGGCAGGCAGAGAATTCCTTGCTAGCACCTTCTCTGTGCCTGGGAAGCAGAAGTGTTCACATTGCTTCGCAGAATCGCTTTTGTGCAGAAAACACTAACACTTGTTCAGAAGGAAAGAAAGCACAGAGCCCCAGATTTTATGTTGTCCTGGAGAGCTTGCAGAGCACTGGGGAAAGGCAGGCAGAGAATTCCCTGATAGCACCTTCTCTGTGCCTGTTCACATTGCTTCGCAGAATCGCTTTTGTGCAGAAAACACTAACACTTGTTCAGAAGGAAAGAAAGCACAGAGCCCCAGATTTTATGTTGTCCTGGAGAGCTTGCAGAGCACTGGGGAAAGGCAGGCAGAGAATTCCCTGCTAGCACCTTCTCTGTGCCTGGGAAGCAGAAGTGTTCACATTGCTTCGCAGAATCGCTTTTGTGCAGAAAACAGTAACACTTGTTCAGAACGAAAGAAAGCACAGAGCCCCAGATTCTATGTTGTCCTGGAGAGCTTGCAGAGCTCTGGAGAAAGGCAGGCAGAGAATGCCCTGCTAGCACCTTCTCTGTGCCTGGGAAGCAGGTGTGTTCACATTGCTTCGCAAGAAGCGCTTTTGTGCAGAAAACAGTAACACTTGTTCAGAACGAAAGAAAGCACAGAGCCCCAGATTCTATGTTGTCCTGGAGAGCTTGCAGAGCACTGGGGAAAGGCAGGCAGAGAATTCCCTGATAGCACCTTCTCTGTGCCTGTTCACATTGTTTCGCAGAATCGCTTTTGTGCAGAAAACAGTAACACTTGTTCAGAACGAAAGAAAGCACAGAGCCCCAGATTCTATGTTGTCCTGGAGAGCTTGCAGAGCACTGGGGAAAGGCAGGCAGAGAATTCCCTGCTAGCACCTTCTCTGTGCCTGGGAAGCAGAAGTGTTCACATTGCTTCGCAAGAATCGCTTTTGTGCAGAAAACAGTAACACTTGTTCAGAACGAAAGAAAGCACAGAGCCCCAGATTCTATGTTGTCCTGGAGAGCTTGCAGAGCACTGGGGAAAGGCAGGCAGAGAATTCCCTGCTAGCACCTTCTCTGTGCCTGGGAAGCAGAAGTGTTCACATTGCTTCGCAAGAATCGCTTTTGTGCAGAAAACAGTAACACTTGTTCAGAACGAAAGAAAGCACAGAGCCCCAGATTCTATGTTGTCCTGGAGAGCTTGCAGAGCACTGGGGAAAGGCAGGCAGAGAATTCCTTGCTAGCACCTTCTCTGTGCCTGGGAAGCAGAAGTGTTCACATTGCTTCGCAGAATCGCTTTTGTGCAGAAAACAGTAACACTTGTTCAGAAGGAAAGAAAGCACAGAGCCCCAGATTCTATGTTGTCCTGGAGAGCTTGCAGAGCACTGGGGAAAGGCAGGCAGAGAATTTCTTGCTAGCACCTTCTCTGTGCCTGGGAAGCAGAAGTGTTCACATTGCTTCGCAAGAATCGCTTTTGTGCAGAAAACACTAACACTTGTTCAGAAGGAAAGAAAGCACAGAGCCCCAGATTTTATGTTGTCCTGGAGAGCTTGCAGAGCACTGGGGAAAGGCAGGCAGAGAATTCCCTGCTAGCACCTTCTCTGTGCCTGGGAAGCAGAAGTGTTCACATTGCTTCGCAGAATCGCTTTTGTGCAGAAAACAGTAACACTTGTTCAGAAGGAAAGAAAGCACAGAGCCCCAGATTCTATGTTGTCCTGGAGAGCTTGCAGAGCACTGGGGACAGGCAGGCAGAGAATTCCCTGCTAGCACCTTCTCTGTGCCTGTTCACATTGCTTCGCACAATCGCTTTTGTGCAGAAAACAGTAACACTTGTTCAGAACGAAAGAAAGCACAGAGCCCCAGATTCTATGTTGTCCTGGAGAGCTTGCAGAGCACTGGGGAAAGGCAGGCAGAGAATTCCCTGCTAGCACCTTCTCTGTGCCTGGGAAGCAGAAGTGTTCACATTGCTTCCCAAGAATCGCTTTTGTGCAGAAAACAGTAACACTTGTTCAGAACGAAAGAAAGCACAGAGCCCCAGATTCTATGTTGTCCTGGAGAGCTTGCACAGCACTGGGGAAAGGCAGGCAGAGAATTCCCTGATAGCACCTTCTCTGTGCCTGTTCACATTGCTTCGCAGAATCGCTTTTGTGCAGAAAACAGTAACACTTGTTCAGAATGAAAGAAAGCACAGAGCCCCAGATTTTATGTTGTCCTGGAGAGCTTGCAGAGCACTGGGGAAAGGCAGGCAGAGAATTCCCTGCTAGCACCTTCTCTGTGCCTGTTCACATTGCTTCGCAGAATCGCTTTTGTGCAGAAACCACTAACACTTGTTCAGAAGGAAAGAAAGCACAGAGCCCCAGATTCTGTGTTGTCCTGGAGAGCTTGCAGAGCACTGGGGAAAGGCAGGCAGAGAATGCCCTGCTAGCACCTTCTCTGTGCCTGGGAAGCAGAAGTGTTCACATTGCTTCGCAAGAATCGCTTTTGTGCAGAAAACACTAACACTTGTTCAGAACGAAAGAAAGCACAGAGCCCCAGATTCTATGTTGTTCTGGAGAGCTTGCAGAGCACTGGGGAAAGGCAGGCAGAGAATTCCTTGCTAGCACCTTCTCTGTGCCTGGGAAGCAGAAGTGTTCACATTGCTTCGCAGAATCGCTTTTGTGCAGAAAACAGTAACACTTCTTCAGAACGAAAGAAAGAACAGAGCCCCAGATTTTATGTTGTCCTGGAGAGCTTGCAGAGCACTGGGGAAAGGCAGGCAGAGAATTCCCTGCTAGCACCTTCTCTGTGCCTGTTCACATTGCTTCGCAGAATCGCTTTTGTGCAGAAAACAGTAACACTTGTTCAGAATGAAAGAAAGCAAAGAGCCCCAGATATTATGTTGCCCTGGAGAGCTTGCAGAGCACTGGGGAAAGGCAGGCAGAGAATTCCCTGCTAGCACCTTCTCTGTGCCTGGGAAGCAGAAGTGTTCACATTGCTTCGCAAGAATCGCTTTTGTGCAGAAAACACTAACACTTGTTCAGAACGAAAGAAAGCACAGAGCCCCAGATTTTATGTTGTCCTGGAGAGCTTGCAGAGCACTGGGGAAAGGCAGGCAGAGAATTCCCTGATAGCACCTTCTCTGTGCCTGTTCACATTGCTTCGCAGAATCGCTTTTGTGCAGAAAACAGTAACACTTGTTCAGAACGAAAGAAAGCACAGAGCCCCAGATTTGCTGTTGTCCTGGAGAGCTTGCAGAGCACTGGGGAAAGGCAGGCAGAGAATTCCCTGCTAGCACCTTCTCTGTGCCTGGGAAGCAGAAGTGTTCACATTGCTTCGCAGAATCGCTTTTGTGCAGAAAACACTAACACTTGTTCAGAAGGAAAGAAAGCACAGAGCCCCAGATTTTATGTTGTCCTGGAGAGCTTGCAGAGCACTGGGGAAAGGCAGGCAGAGAATTCCCTGATAGCACCTTCTCTGTGCCTGTTCACATTGCTTCGCAGAATCGCTTTTGTGCAGAAAACACTAACACTTGTTCAGAAGGAAAGAAAGCACAGAGCCCCAGATTTTATGTTGTCCTGGAGAGTTTGCAGAGCACTGGGGAAAGGCAGGCAGAGAATTCCCTGCTAGCACCTTCTCTGTGCCTGGGAAGCAGAAGTGTTCACATTGCTTCGCAGAATCGCTTTTGTGCAGAAAACAGTAACACTTGTTCAGAAGGAAAGAAAGCACAGAGCCCCAGATTTTATGTTGTCCTGGAGAGCTTGCAGAGCTCTGGAGAAAGGCAGGCAGAGAATTCCCTGCTAGCACCTTCTCTGTGCCTGGGAAGCAGGTGTGTTCACATTGCTTCGCAAGAAGCGCTTTTGTGCAGAAAACAGTAACACTTGTTCAGAACGAAAGAAAGCACAGAGCCCCAGATTCTATGTTGTCCTGGAGAGCTTGCAGAGCACTGGGGAAAGGCAGGCAGAGAATTCCCTGATAGCACCTTCTCTGTGCCTGTTCACATTGCTTCGCAGAATCGCTTTTGTGCAGAAAACAGTAACACTTGTTCAGAATGAAAGAAAGCACAGAGCCCCAGATTTTATGTTGTCCTGGAGAGCTTGCAGAGCACTGGGGAAAGGCAGGCAGAGAATTCCCTGCTAGCACCTTCTCTGTGCCTGTTCACATTGCTTCGCAGAATCGCTTTTGTGCAGAAACCACTAACACTTGTTCAGAAGGAAAGAAAGCACAGAGCCCCAGATTCTGTGTTGTCCTGGAGAGCTTGCAGAGCACTGGGGAAAGGCAGGCAGAGAATGCCCTGCTAGCACCTTCTCTGTGCCTGGGAAGCAGAAGTGTTCACATTGCTTCGCAAGAATCGCTTTTGTGCAGAAAACAGTAACACTTGTTCAGAACGAAAGAAAGCACAGAGCCCCAGATTCTATGTTGTCCTGGAGAGCTTGCAGAGCACTGGGGAAAGGCAGGCAGAGAATTCCTTGCTAGCACCTTCTCTGTGCCTGGGAAGCAGAAGTGTTCACATTGCTTCGCAGAATCGCTTTTGTGCAGAAAACAGTAACACTTGTTCAGAAGGAAAGAAAGCACAGAGCCCCAGATTCTATGTTGTCCTGGAGAGCTTGCAGAGCACTGGGGAAAGGCAGGCAGAGAATTTCTTGCTAGCACCTTCTCTGTGCCTGGGAAGCAGAAGTGTTCACATTGCTTCGCAAGAATCGCTTTTGTGCAGAAAACACTAACACTTGTTCAGAAGGAAAGAAAGCACAGAGCCCCAGATTTTATGTTGTCCTGGAGAGCTTGCAGAGCACTGGGGAAAGGCAGGCAGAGAATTCCCTGCTAGCACCTTCTCTGTGCCTGGGAAGCAGAAGTGTTCACATTGCTTCGCAGAATCGCTTTTGTGCAGAAAACAGTAACACTTGTTCAGAAGGAAAGAAAGCACAGAGCCCCAGATTCTATGTTGTCCTGGAGAGCTTGCAGAGCACTGGGGACAGGCAGGCAGAGAATTCCCTGCTAGCACCTTCTCTGTGCCTGTTCACATTGCTTCGCACAATCGCTTTTGTGCAGAAAACAGTAACACTTGTTCAGAAGGAAAGAAAGCACAGAGCCCCAGATTCTATGTTGTCCTGGAGAGCTTGCAGAGCACTGGGGAAAGGCAGGCAGAGAATTCCCTGCTAGCACCTTCTCTGTGCCTGGGAAGCAGAAGTGTTCACATTGCTTCGCAAGAATCGCTTTTGTGCAGAAAACAGTAACACTTGTTCAGAACGAAAGAAAGCACAGAGCCCCAGATTCTATGTTGTCCTGGAGAGCTTGCAGAGCACTGGGGAAAGGCAGGCAGAGAATTCCCTGCTAGCACCTTCTCTGTGCCTGGGAAGCAGAAGTGTTCACATTGCTTCGCAAGAATCGCTTTTGTGCAGAAAACAGTAACACTTGTTCAGAACGAAAGAAAGCACAGAGCCCCAGATTCTATGTTGTCCTGGAGAGCTTGCAGAGCACTGGGGAAAGGCAGGCAGAGAATTCCTTGCTAGCACCTTCTCTGTGCCTGGGAAGCAGAAGTGTTCACATTGCTTCGCAGAATCGCTTTTGTGCAGAAAACAGTAACACTTGTTCAGAAGGAAAGAAAGCACAGAGCCCCAGATTCTATGTTGTCCTGGAGAGCTTGCAGAGCACTGGGGAAAGGCAGGCAGAGAATTTCTTGCTAGCACCTTCTCTGTGCCTGGGAAGCAGAAGTGTTCACATTGCTTCGCAAGAATCGCTTTTGTGCAGAAAACACTAACACTTGTTCAGAAGGAAAGAAAGCACAGAGCCCCAGATTTTATGTTGTCCTGGAGAGCTTGCAGAGCACTGGGGAAAGGCAGGCAGAGAATTCCCTGCTAGCACCTTCTCTGTGCCTGGGAAGCAGAAGTGTTCACATTGCTTCGCAGAATCGCTTTTGTGCAGAAAACAGTAACACTTGTTCAGAAGGAAAGAAAGCACAGAGCCCCAGATTCTATGTTGTCCTGGAGAGCTTGCAGAGCACTGGGGACAGGCAGGCAGAGAATTCCCTGCTAGCACCTTCTCTGTGCCTGTTCACATTGCTTCGCACAATCGCTTTTGTGCAGAAAACAGTAACACTTGTTCAGAACGAAAGAAAGCACAGAGCCCCAGATTCTATGTTGTCCTGGAGAGCTTGCAGAGCACTGGGGAAAGGCAGGCAGAGAATTCCCTGCTAGCACCTTCTCTGTGCCTGGGAAGCAGAAGTGTTCACATTGCTTCCCAAGAATCGCTTTTGTGCAGAAAACAGTAACACTTGTTCAGAACGAAAGAAAGCACAGAGCCCCAGATTCTATGTTGTCCTGGAGAGCTTGCACAGCACTGGGGAAAGGCAGGCAGAGAATTCCCTGATAGCACCTTCTCTGTGCCTGTTCACATTGCTTCGCAGAATCGCTTTTGTGCAGAAAACAGTAACACTTGTTCAGAATGAAAGAAAGCACAGAGCCCCAGATTTTATGTTGTCCTGGAGAGCTTGCAGAGCACTGGGGAAAGGCAGGCAGAGAATTCCCTGCTAGCACCTTCTCTGTGCCTGTTCACATTGCTTCGCAGAATCGCTTTTGTGCAGAAACCACTAACACTTGTTCAGAAGGAAAGAAAGCACAGAGCCCCAGATTCTGTGTTGTCCTGGAGAGCTTGCAGAGCACTGGGGAAAGGCAGGCAGAGAATGCCCTGCTAGCACCTTCTCTGTGCCTGGGAAGCAGAAGTGTTCACATTGCTTCGCAAGAATCGCTTTTGTGCAGAAAACACTAACACTTGTTCAGAACGAAAGAAAGCACAGAGCCCCAGATTCTATGTTGTTCTGGAGAGCTTGCAGAGCACTGGGGAAAGGCAGGCAGAGAATTCCTTGCTAGCACCTTCTCTGTGCCTGGGAAGCAGAAGTGTTCACATTGCTTCGCAGAATCGCTTTTGTGCAGAAAACAGTAACACTTCTTCAGAACGAAAGAAAGAACAGAGCCCCAGATTTTATGTTGTCCTGGAGAGCTTGCAGAGCACTGGGGAAAGGCAGGCAGAGAATTCCCTGCTAGCACCTTCTCTGTGCCTGTTCACATTGCTTCGCAGAATCGCTTTTGTGCAGAAAACAGTAACACTTGTTCAGAATGAAAGAAAGCAAAGAGCCCCAGATATTATGTTGCCCTGGAGAGCTTGCAGAGCACTGGGGAAAGGCAGGCAGAGAATTCCCTGCTAGCACCTTCTCTGTGCCTGGGAAGCAGAAGTGTTCACATTGCTTCGCAAGAATCGCTTTTGTGCAGAAAACACTAACACTTGTTCAGAACGAAAGAAAGCACAGAGCCCCAGATTTTATGTTGTCCTGGAGAGCTTGCAGAGCACTGGGGAAAGGCAGGCAGAGAATTCCCTGATAGCACCTTCTCTGTGCCTGTTCACATTGCTTCGCAGAATCGCTTTTGTGCAGAAAACAGTAACACTTGTTCAGAACGAAAGAAAGCACAGAGCCCCAGATTTGCTGTTGTCCTGGAGAGCTTGCAGAGCACTGGGGAAAGGCAGGCAGAGAATTCCCTGCTAGCACCTTCTCTGTGCCTGGGAAGCAGAAGTGTTCACATTGCTTCGCAGAATCGCTTTTGTGCAGAAAACACTAACACTTGTTCAGAATGAAAGAAAGCAAAGAGCCCCAGATATTATGTTGCCCTGGAGAGCTTGCAGAGCACTGGGGAAAGGCAGGCAGAGAATTCCCTGATAGCACCTTCTCTGTGCCTGGGAAGCAGAAGTGTTCACATTGCTTCGCAAGAGTCGCTTTTGTGCAGAAAACACTAACACTTGTTCAGAACGAAAGAAAGCACAGAGCCCCAGATTTTATGTTGTCCTGGAGAGCTTGCAGAGCACTGGGGAAAGGCAGGCAGAGAATTCCCTGATAGCACCTTCTCTGTGCCTGTTCACATTGCTTCGCAGAATCGCTTTTGTGCAGAAAACAGTAACACTTGTTCAGAACGAAAGAAAGCACAGAGCCCCAGATTTGCTGTTGTCCTGGAGAGCTTGCAGAGCACTGGGGAAAGGCAGGCAGAGAATTCCCTGATAGCACCTTCTCTGTGCCTGTTCACATTGCTTCGCAGAATCGCTTTTGTGCAGAAAACAGTAACACTTGTTCAGAATGAAAGAAAGCACAGAGCCCCAGATTTTATGTTGTCCTGGAGAGCTTGCAGAGCACTGGGGAAAGGCAGGCAGAGAATTCCCTGCTAGCACCTTCTCTGTGCCTGTTCACATTGCTTCGCAGAATCGCTTTTGTGCAGAAACCACTAACACTTGTTCAGAAGGAAAGAAAGCACAGAGCCCCAGATTCTGTGTTGTCCTGGAGACCTTGCAGAGCACTGGGGAAAGGCAGGCAGAGAATGCCCTGCTAGCACCTTCTCTGTGCCTGGGAAGCAGAAGTGTTCACATTGCTTCGCAAGAATCGCTTTTGTGCAGAAAACACTAACACTTGTTCAGAACGAAAGAAAGCACAGAGCCCCAGATTCTATGTTGTTCTGGAGAGCTTGCAGAGCACTGGGGAAAGGCAGGCAGAGAATTCCTTGCTAGCACCTTCTCTGTGCCTGGGAAGCAGAAGTGTTCACATTGCTTCGCAGAATCGCTTTTGTGCAGAAAACAGTAACACTTCTTCAGAACGAAAGAAAGAACAGAGCCCCAGATTTTATGTTGTCCTGGAGAGCTTGCAGAGCACTGGGGAAAGGCAGGCAGAGAATTCCCTGCTAGCACCTTCTCTGTGCCTGTTCACATTGCTTCGCAGAATCGCTTTTGTGCAGAAAACAGTAACACTTGTTCAGAATGAAAGAAAGCAAAGAGCCCCAGATATTATGTTGCCCTGGAGAGCTTGCAGAGCACTGGGGAAAGGCAGGCAGAGAATTCCTTGCTAGCACCTTCTCTGTGCCTGGGAAGCAGAAGTGTTCACATTGCTTCGCAGAATCGCTTTTGTGCAGAAAACACTAACACTTGTTCAGAAGGAAAGAAAGCACAGAGCCCCAGATTCTATGTTGTCCTGGAGAGCTTGCAGAGCACTGGGGACAGGCAGGCAGAGAATTCCCTGCTAGCACCTTCTCTGTGCCTGTTCACATTGCTTCGCACAATCGCTTTTGTGCAGAAAATAGTAACACTTGTTCAGAACGAAAGAAAGCACAGAGCCCCAGATTCTATGTTGTCCTGGAGAGCTTGCAGAGCACTGGGGAAAGGCAGGCAGAGAATTCCCTGCTAGCACCTTCTCTGTGCCTGGGAAGCAGAAGTGTTCACATTGCTTCGCAAGAATCGCTTTTGTGCAGAAAACAGTAACACTTGTTCAGAACGAAAGAAAGCACAGAGCCCCAGATTCTATGTTGTCCTGGAGAGCTTGCAGAGCACTGGGGAAGGGCAGGCAGAGAATTCCCTGATAGAACCTTCTCTGTGCCTGGGAAGCAGAAGTGTTCACATTGCTTCGCAAGAATCGCTTTTGTGCAGAAAACACTAACACTTGTTCAGAACGAAAGAAAGAACAGAGCCCCAGATTTTATGTTGTCCTGGAGAGCTTGCACAGCACTGGGGAAAGGCAGGCAGAGAATTCCCTGATAGCACCTTCTCTGTGCCTGTTCACATTGCTTCGCAGAATCGCTTTTGTGCAGAAAACAGTAACACTTGTTCAGAATGAAAGAAAGCACAGAGCCCCAGATTTTATGTTGTCCTGGAGAGCTTGCAGAGCACTGGGGAAAGGCAAACAGAGAATTCCTTGCTAGCACCTTCTCTGTGCCTGGGAAGCAGGTGTGTTCACATTGCTTCGCAAGAATCGCTTTTGTGCAGAAAACAGTAACACTTGTTCAGAAGGAAAGAAAGCACAGAGCCCCAGATTTTATGTTGTCCTGGAGAGCTTGCAGAGCACTGGGGAAAGGCAGGCAGAGAATTCCCTGCTAGCACCTTCTCTGTGCCTGTTCACATTGCTTCGCAGAATCGCTTTTGTGCAGAAAACAGTAACACTTGTTCAGAGGGAAAGAAAGCACAGAGCCCCAGATTCTGTGTTGTCCTGGAGAGCTTGCAGAGCACTGGGGAAAGGCAGGCAGAGAATGCCCTGCTAGCACCTTCTCTGTGCCTGGGAAGCAGAAGTGTTCACATTGCTTCGCAAGAATCGCTTTTGTGCAGAAAACACTAACACTTGTTCAGAACGAAAGAAAGCACAGAGCCCCAGATTCTATGTTGTTCTGGAGAGCTTGCAGAGCACTGGGGAAAGGCAGGCAGAGAATTCCCTGCTAGCACCTTCTCTGTGCCTGGGAAGCAGAAGTGTTCACATTGCTTGGCAGAATAGCTTTTGTGCAGAAAACAGTAACACTTGTTCAGAAGGAAAGAAAGCACAGAGCCCCAGATTCTATGTTGTCCTGGAGAGCTTGCAGAGCACTGGGGAAAGGCAGGCAGAGAATTCCTTGCTAGCACCTTCTCTGTGCCTGGGAAGCAGAAGTGTTCACATTGCTTCGCAAGAATCGCTTTTGTGCAGAAAACACTAACACTTGTTCAGAACGAAAGAAAGCACAGAGCCCCAGATTTTATGTTGTCCTGGAGAGCTTGCAGAGCACTAGGGAAAGGGAAACAGAGAATTCCTTGCTAGCACCTTCTCTGTGCCTGGGAAGCAGAAGTGTTCACATTGCTTCGCAGAATCGCTTTTGTGCAGAAAACAGTAACACTTCTTCAGAACGAAAGAAAGCACAGAGCCCCAGATTTTATGTTGTCCTGGAGAGCTTGCAGAGCACTGGGGAAAGGCAGGCAGAGAATTCCCTGCTAGCACCTTCTCTGTGCCTGTTCACATTGCTTCGCAGAATCGCTTTTGTGCAGAAAACAGTAACACTTGTTCAGAATGAAAGAAAGCAAAGAGCCCCAGATATTATGTTGCCCTGGAGAGCTTGCAGAGCACTGGGGAAAGGCAGGCAGAGAATTCCCTGATAGCACCTTCTCTGTGCCTGGGAAGCAGAAGTGTTCACATTGCTTCGCAAGAGTCGCTTTTGTGCAGAAAACACTAACACTTGTTCAGAACGAAAGAAAGAACAGAGATCCAGATTTTATGTTGTCCTGGAGAGCTTGCAGAGCACTGGGGAAAGGCAGGCAGAGAATTCCCTGCTAGCACCTTCTCTGTGCCTGGGAAGCAGAAGTGTTCACATTGCTTCGCAAGAATCGCTTTTGTGCAGAAAACAGTAACACTTGTTCAGAACGAAAGAAAGCACAGAGCCCCAGATTCTATGTTGTCCTGGAGAGCTTGCAGAGCACTGGGGAAAGGCAGGCAGAGAATTCCCTGCTAGCACCTTCTCTGTGCGTGTTCACATTGCTTCGCAGAATCGCTTTTCTGCAGAAAACACTAACACTTGTTCAGAAGGAAAGAAAGCACAGAGCCCCAGATTTTATGTTGTCCTGGAGAGCTTGCAGAGCACTGGGGAAAGGCAGGCAGAGAATTCCCTGATAGCACCTTCTCTGTGCCTGTTCACATTGCTTCGCAGAATCGCTTTTGTGCAGAAAACAGTAACACTTGTTCAGAAGGAAAGAAAGCACAGAGCCCCAGATTTTATGTTGTCCTGGAGAGCTTGCAGAGCACTGGGGAAAGGCAGGCAGAGAATTCCCTGATAGCACCTTCTCTGCGCCTGGGAAGCAGAAGTGTTCACATTGCTTCGCAAGAATTGCTTTTGTGCAGAAAACAGTAACACTTGTTCAGAAGGAAAGAAAGCACAGAGCCCCAGATTTTATGTTGTCCTGGAGAGCTTGCAGAGCACTGGGGAAAGGCAGGCAGAGAATTCCCTGCTAGCACCTTCTCTGTGCCTGTTCACATTGCTTCGCAGAATCGCTTTTGTGCAGAAAACAGTAACACTTGTTCAGAAGGAAAGAAAGCACAGAGCCCCAGATTCTGTGTTGTCCTGGAGAGCTTGCACAGCACTGGGGAAAGGCAGGCAGAGAATTCCCTGATAGCACCTTCTCTGTGCCTGTTCACATTGCTTCGCAGAATCGCTTTTGTGCAGAAAACAGTAACACTTGTTCAGAAGGAAAGAAAGCACAGAGCCCCAGATTTTATGTTGTCCTGGAGAGCTTGCAGAGCACTGGGGAAAGGCAAACAGAGAATTCCTTGCTAGCACCTTCTCTGTGCCTGGGAAGCAGGTGTGTTCACATTGCTTCGCAAGAATCGCTTTTGTGCAGAAAACAGTAACACTTGTTCAGAAGGAAAGAAAGCACAGAGCCCCAGATTTTATGTTGTCCTGGAGAGCTTGCAGAGCACTGGGGAAAGGCAGGCAGAGAATTCCCTGCTAGCACCTTCTCTGTGCCTGTTCACATTGCTTCGCAGAATCGCTTTTGTGCAGAAAACAGTAACACTTGTTCAGAGGGAAAGAAAGCACAGAGCCCCAGATTCTGTGTTGTCCTGGAGAGCTTGCAGAGCACTGGGGAAAGGCAGGCAGAGAATGCCCTGCTAGCACCTTCTCTGTGCCTGGGAAGCAGAAGTGTTCACATTGCTTCGCAAGAATCGCTTTTGTGCAGAAAACACTAACACTTGTTCAGAACGAAAGAAAGCACAGAGCCCCAGATTTTATGTTGTCCTGGAGAGCTTGCAGAGCACTAGGGAAAGGGAAACAGAGAATTCCTTGCTAGCACCTTCTCTGTGCCTGGGAAGCAGAAGTGTTCACATTGCTTCGCAGAATCGCTTTTGTGCAGAAAACAGTAACACTTCTTCAGAACGAAAGAAAGCACAGAGCCCCAGATTTTATGTTGTCCTGGAGAGCTTGCAGAGCACTGGGGAAAGGCAGGCAGAGAATTCCCTGCTAGCACCTTCTCTGTGCCTGTTCACATTGCTTCGCAGAATCGCTTTTGTGCAGAAAACAGTAACACTTGTTCAGAATGAAAGAAAGCAAAGAGCCCCAGATATTATGTTGCCCTGGAGAGCTTGCAGAGCACTGGGGAAAGGCAGGCAGAGAATTCCCTGATAGCACCTTCTCTGTGCCTGGGAAGCAGAAGTGTTCACATTGCTTCGCAAGAGTCGCTTTTGTGCAGAAAACACTAACACTTGTTCAGAACGAAAGAAAGAACAGAGCCCCAGATTTTATGTTGTCCTGGAGAGCTTGCAGAGCACTGGGGAAAGGCAGGCAGAGAATTCCCTGCTAGCACCTTCTCTGTGCCTGGGAAGCAGAAGTGTTCACATTGCTTCGCAAGAATCGCTTTTGTGCAGAAAACAGTAACACTTGTTCAGAACGAAAGAAAGCACAGAGCCCCAGATTCTATGTTGTCCTGGAGAGCTTGCAGAGCACTGGGGAAAGGCAGGCAGAGAATTCCCTGCTAGCACCTTCTCTGTGCGTGTTCACATTGCTTCGCAGAATCGCTTTTGTGCAGAAAACAGTAACACTTGTTCAGAACGAAAGAAAGCACAGAGCCCCAGATTCTATGTTGTCCTGGAGAGCTTGCACAGCACTGGGGAAAGGCAGGCAGAGAATTCCCTGATAGCACCTTCTCTGTGCCTGGGAAGCAGAAGTGTTCACATTGCTTCGCAGAATCGCTTTTCTGCAGAAAACACTAACACTTGTTCAGAAGGAAAGAAAGCACAGAGCCCCAGATTTTATGTTGTCCTGGAGAGCTTGCAGAGCACTGGGGAAAGGCAGGCAGAGAATTCCCTGATAGCACCTTCTCTGTGCCTGTTCACATTGCTTCGCAGAATCGCTTTTGTGCAGAAAACAGTAACACTTGTTCAGAACGAAAGAAAGCACAGAGCCCCAGATTTTATGTTGTCCTGGAGAGCTTGCAGAGCACTGGGGAAAGGCAGGCAGAGAATTCCCTGATAGCACCTTCTCTGCGCCTGGGAAGCAGAAGTGTTCACATTGCTTCGCAAGAATTGCTTTTGTGCAGAAAACAGTAACACTTGTTCAGAAGGAAAGAAAGCACAGAGCCCCAGATTTTATGTTGTCCTGGAGAGCTTGCAGAGCACTGGGGAAAGGCAGGCAGAGAATTCCCTGCTAGCACCTTCTCTGTGCCTGTTCACATTGCTTCGCAGAATCGCTTTTGTGCAGAAAACAGTAACACTTGTTCAGAAGGAAAGAAAGCACAGAGCCCCAGATTCTGTGTTGTCCTGGAGAGCTTGCAGAGCACTGGGGAAAGGCAGGCAGAGAATTCCCTGCTAGCACCTTCTCTGTGCCTGGGAAGCAGAAGTGTTCACATTGCTTCGCAAGAATCGCTTTTGTGCAGAAAACACTAACACTTGTTCAGAACGAAAGAAAGCACAGAGCCCCAGATTCTATGTTGTTCTGGAGAGCTTGCAGAGCACTGGGGAAAGGCAGGCAGAGAATTCCCTGCTAGCACCTTCTCTGTGCCTGGGAAGCAGAAGTGTTCACATTGCTTCGCAGAATCGCTTTTGTGCAGAAAACAGTAACACTTGTTCAGAACGAAAGAAAGCACAGAGCCCCAGATTCTATGTTGTCCTGGAGAGCTTGCAGAGCACTGGGGAATGGCAGGCAGAGAATTCCTTGCTAGCACCTTCTCTGTGCCTGGGAAGCAGAAGTGTTCACATTGCTTCACAAGAATCGCTTTTGTGCAGAAAACACTAACACTTGTTCAGAAGGAAAGAAAGCACAGAGCCCCAGATTTTATGTTGTCCTGGAGAGCTTGCAGAGCACTGGGGAAAGGCAGGCAGAGAATTCCCTGATAGCACCTTCTCTGTGCCTGTTCACATTGCTTCGCAGAATCGCTTTTGTGCAGAAAACACTAACACTTTTTCAGAAGGAAAGAAAGCACAGAGCCCCAGATTTTATGTTGTCCTGGAGAGCTTGCAGAGCACTGGGGAAAGGCAGGCAGAGAATTCCCTGCTAGCACCTTCTCTGTGCCTGGGAAGCAGAAGTGTTCACATTGCTTCGCAGAATCGCTTTTGTGCAGAAAACAGTAACACTTGTTCAGAAGGAAAGAAAGCACAGAGCCCCAGATTTTATGTTGTCCTGGAGAGCTTGCAGAGCTCTGGAGAAAGGCAGGCAGAGAATTCCCTGCTAGCACCTTCTCTGTGCCTGGGAAGCAGGTGTGTTCACATTGCTTCGCAAGAAGCGCTTTTGTGCAGAAAACAGTAACACTTATTCAGAACGAAAGAAAGCACAGAGCCCCAGATTCTATGTTGTCCTGGAGAGCTTGCAGAGCACTGGGGAAAGGCAGGCAGAGAATTCCCTGATAGCACCTTCTCTGTGCCTGTTCACATTGCTTCGCAGAATCGCTTTTGTGCAGAAAACAGTAACACTTGTTCAGAACGAAAGAAAGCACAGAGCCCCAGATTCTATGTTGTCCTGGAGAGCTTGCAGAGCACTGGGGAAAGGCAGGCAGAGAATTCCCTGCTAGCTCCTTCTCTGTGCCTGGGAAGCAGAAGTGTTCACATTGCTTCGCAAGAATCGCTTTTGTGCAGAAAACAGTAACACTTGTTCAGAACGAAAGAAAGCACAGAGCCCCAGATTCTATGTTGTCCTGGAGAGCTTGCAGAGCACTGGGGAAAGGCAGGCAGAGAATTCCCTGCTAGCACCTTCTCTGTGCCTGGGAAGCAGAAGTGTTCACATTGCTTCGCAGAATCGCTTTTGTGCAGAAAACAGTAACACTTGTTCAGAAGGAAAGAAAGCACAGAGCCCCAGATTCTATGTTGTCCTGGAGAGCTTGCAGAGCACTGGGGACAGGCAGGCAGAGAATTCCCTGCTAGCACCTTCTCTGTGCCTGTTCACATTGCTTCGCAAGAATCGCTTTTGTGCAGAAAACAGTAACACTTGTTCAGAACGAAAGAAAGCACAGAGCCCCAGATTTGCTGTTGTCCTGGAGAGCTTGCAGAGCACTGGGGAAAGGCAGGCAGAGAATTCCTTGCTAGCACCTTCTCTGTGCCTGGGAAGCAGAAGTGTTCACATTGCTTCGCAGAATCGCTTTTGTGCAGAAAACACTAACACTTGTTCAGAAGGAAAGAAAGCACAGAGCCCCAGATTTTATGTTGTCCTGGAGAGCTTGCAGAGCACTGGGGAAAGGCAGGCAGAGAATTCCCTGATAGCACCTTCTCTGTGCCTGTTCACATTGCTTCGCAGAATCGCTTTTGTGCAGAAAACACTAACACTTGTTCAGAAGGAAAGAAAGCACAGAGCCCCAGATTTTATGTTGTCCTGGAGAGCTTGCAGAGCACTGGGGAAAGGCAGGCAGAGAATTCCCTGCTAGCACCTTCTCTGTGCCTGGGAAGCAGAAGTGTTCACATTGCTTCGCAGAATCGCTTTTGTGCAGAAAACAGTAACACTTGTTCAGAACGAAAGAAAGCACAGAGCCCCAGATTCTATGTTGTCCTGGAGAGCTTGCAGAGCTCTGGAGAAAGGCAGGCAGAGAATTCCCTGCTAGCACCTTCTCTGTGCCTGGGAAGCAGGTGTGTTCACATTGCTTCGCAAGAAGCGCTTTTGTGCAGAAAACAGTAACACTTGTTCAGAACGAAAGAAAGCACAGAGCCCCAGATTCTATGTTGTCCTGGAGAGCTTGCAGAGCACTGGGGAAAGGCAGGCAGAGAATTCCCTGATAGCACCTTCTCTGTGCCTGTTCACATTGTTTCGCAGAATCGCTTTTGTGCAGAAAACAGTAACACTTGTTCAGAACGAAAGAAAGCACAGAGCCCCAGATTCTATGTTGTCCTGGAGAGCTTGCAGAGCACTGGGGAAAGGCAGGCAGAGAATTCCCTGCTAGCACCTTCTCTGTGCCTGGGAAGCAGAAGTGTTCACATTGCTTCGCAAGAATCGCTTTTGTGCAGAAAACAGTAGCACTTGTTCAGAACGAAAGAAAGCACAGAGCCCCAGATTCTATGTTGTCCTGGAGAGCTTGCAGAGCACTGGGGAAAGGCAGGCAGAGAATTCCTTGCTAGCACCTTCTCTGTGCCTGGGAAGCAGAAGTGTTCACATTGCTTCGCAGAATCGCTTTTGTGCAGAAAACAGTAACACTTGTTCAGAAGGAAAGAAAGCACAGAGCCCCAGATTCTATGTTGTCCTGGAGAGCTTGCAGAGCACTGGGGAAAGGCAGGCAGAGAATTTCTTGCTAGCACCTTCTCTGTGCCTGGGAAGCAGAAGTGTTCACATTGCTTCGCAAGAATCGCTTTTGTGCAGAAAACACTAACACTTGTTCAGAAGGAAAGAAAGCACAGAGCCCCAGATTTTATGTTGTCCTGGAGAGCTTGCAGAGCACTGGGGAAAGGCAGGCAGAGAATTCCTTGCTAGCACCTTCTCTGTGCCTGGGAAGCAGAAGTGTTCACATTGCTTCGCAGAATCGCTTTTGTGCAGAAAACACTAACACTTGTTCAGAACGAAAGACAGCACAGAGCCCCAGATTTTATGTTGTCCTGGAGAGCTTGCAGAGCACTGGGGAAAGGCAGGCAGAGAATTCCCTGATAGCACCTTCTCTGTGCCTGTTCACATTGCTTCGCAGAATCGCTTTTGTGCAGAAAACACTAACACTTGTTCAGAAGGAAAGAAAGCACAGAGCCCCAGATTTTATGTTGTCCTGGAGAGCTTGCAGAGCACTGGGGAAAGGCAGGCAGAGAATTCCCTGCTAGCACCTTCTCTGTGCCTGGGAAGCAGAAGTGTTCACATTGCTTCGCAGAATCGCTTTTGTGCAGAAAACAGTAACACTTGTTCAGAACGAAAGAAAGCACAGAGCCCCAGATTCTATGTTGTCCTGGAGAGCTTGCAGAGCTCTGGAGAAAGGCAGGCAGAGAATTCCCTGCTAGCACCTTCTCTGTGCCTGGGAAGCAGGTGTGTTCACATTGCTTCGCAAGAAGCGCTTTTGTGCAGAAAACAGTAACACTTGTTCAGAACGAAAGAAAGCACAGAGCCCCAGATTCTATGTTGTCCTGGAGAGCTTGCAGAGCACTGGGGAAAGGCAGGCAGAGAATTCCCTGATAGCACCTTCTCTGTGCCTGTTCACATTGTTTCGCAGAATCGCTTTTGTGCAGAAAACAGTAACACTTGTTCAGAACGAAAGAAAGCACAGAGCCCCAGATTCTATGTTGTCCTGGAGAGCTTGCAGAGCACTGGGGAAAGGCAGGCAGAGAATTCCCTGCTAGCACCTTCTCTGTGCCTGGGAAGCAGAAGTGTTCACATTGCTTCGCAAGAATCGCTTTTGTGCAGAAAACAGTAACACTTGTTCAGAACGAAAGAAAGCACAGAGCCCCAGATTCTATGTTGTCCTGGAGAGCTTGCAGAGCACTGGGGAAAGGCAGGCAGAGAATTCCTTGCTAGCACCTTCTCTGTGCCTGGGAAGCAGAAGTGTTCACATTGCTTCGCAGAATCGCTTTTGTGCAGAAAACAGTAACACTTGTTCAGAAGGAAAGAAAGCACAGAGCCCCAGATTCTATGTTGTCCTGGAGAGCTTGCAGAGCACTGGGGAAAGGCAGGCAGAGAATTTCTTGCTAGCACCTTCTCTGTGCCTGGGAAGCAGAAGTGTTCACATTGCTTCGCAAGAATCGCTTTTGTGCAGAAAACACTAACACTTGTTCAGAAGGAAAGAAAGCACAGAGCCCCAGATTTTATGTTGTCCTGGAGAGCTTGCAGAGCACTGGGGAAAGGGAAACAGAGAATTCCTTGCTAGCACCTTCTCTGTGCCTGGGAAGCAGAAGTGTTCACATTGCTTCGCAGAATCGCTTTTGTGCAGAAAACACTAACACTTGTTCAGAAGGAAAGAAAGCACAGAGCCCCAGATTTTATGTTGTCCTGGAGAGCTTGCAGAGCACTGGGGAAAGGCAGGCAGAGAATTCCCTGATAGCACCTTCTCTGTGCCTGTTCACATTGCTTCGCAGAATCGCTTTTGTGCAGAAAACACTAACACTTGTTCAGAAGGAAAGAAAGCACAGAGCCCCAGATTTTATGTTGTCCTGGAGAGCTTGCAGAGCACTGGGGAAAGGCAGGCAGAGAATTCCCTGCTAGCACCTTCTCTGTGCCTGGGAAGCAGAAGTGTTCACATTGCTTCGCAGAATCGCTTTTGTGCAGAAAACAGTAACACTTGTTCAGAACGAAAGAAAGCACAGAGCCCCAGATTCTATGTTGTCCTGGAGAGCTTGCAGAGCTCTGGAGAAAGGCAGGCAGAGAATTCCCTGCTAGCACCTTCTCTGTGCCTGGGAAGCAGGTGTGTTCACATTGCTTCGCAAGAAGCGCTTTTGTGCAGAAAACAGTAACACTTGTTCAGAACGAAAGAAAGCACAGAGCCCCAGATTCTATGTTGTCCTGGAGAGCTTGCAGAGCACTGGGGAAAGGCAGGCAGAGAATTCCCTGATAGCACCTTCTCTGTGCCTGTTCACATTGTTTCGCAGAATCGCTTTTGTGCAGAAAACAGTAACACTTGTTCAGAACGAAAGAAAGCACAGAGCCCCAGATTCTATGTTGTCCTGGAGAGCTTGCAGAGCACTGGGGAAAGGCAGGCAGAGAATTCCCTGCTAGCACCTTCTCTGTGCCTGGGAAGCAGAAGTGTTCACATTGCTTCGCAAGAATCGCTTTTGTGCAGAAAACAGTAACACTTGTTCAGAACGAAAGAAAGCACAGAGCCCCAGATTCTATGTTGTCCTGGAGAGCTTGCAGAGCACTGGGGAAAGGCAGGCAGAGAATTCCTTGCTAGCACCTTCTCTGTGCCTGGGAAGCAGAAGTGTTCACATTGCTTCGCAGAATCGCTTTTGTGCAGAAAACAGTAACACTTGTTCAGAAGGAAAGAAAGCACAGAGCCCCAGATTCTATGTTGTCCTGGAGAGCTTGCAGAGCACTGGGGAAAGGCAGGCAGAGAATTTCTTGCTAGCACCTTCTCTGTGCCTGGGAAGCAGAAGTGTTCACATTGCTTCGCAAGAATCGCTTTTGTGCAGAAAACACTAACACTTGTTCAGAAGGAAAGAAAGCACAGAGCCCCAGATTTTATGTTGTCCTGGAGAGCTTGCAGAGCACTGGGGAAAGGCAGGCAGAGAATTCCCTGCTAGCACCTTCTCTGTGCCTGGGAAGCAGAAGTGTTCACATTGCTTCGCAGAATCGCTTTTGTGCAGAAAACAGTAACACTTGTTCAGAAGGAAAGAAAGCACAGAGCCCCAGATTCTATGTTGTCCTGGAGAGCTTGCAGAGCACTGGGGACAGGCAGGCAGAGAATTCCCTGCTAGCACCTTCTCTGTGCCTGTTCACATTGCTTCGCACAATCGCTTTTGTGCAGAAAACAGTAACACTTGTTCAGAACGAAAGAAAGCACAGAGCCCCAGATTCTATGTTGTCCTGGAGAGCTTGCAGAGCACTGGGGAAAGGCAGGCAGAGAATTCCCTGCTAGCACCTTCTCTGTGCCTGGGAAGCAGAAGTGTTCACATTGCTTCGCAAGAATCGCTTTTGTGCAGAAAACACTAACACTTGTTCAGAAGGAAAGAAAGCACAGAGCCCCAGATTTTATGTTGTCCTGGAGAGCTTGCAGAGCACTGGGGAAAGGCAGGCAGAGAATTCCCTGCTAGCACCTTCTCTGTGCCTGGGAAGCAGAAGTGTTCACATTGCTTCGCAGAATCGCTTTTCTGCAGAAAACACTAACACTTGTTCAGAAGGAAAGAAAGCACAGAGCCCCAGATTCTATGTTGTCCTGGAGAGCTTGCAGAGCACTGGGGACAGGCAGGCAGAGAATTCCCTGCTAGCACCTTCTCTGTGCCTGTTCACATTGCTTCGCACAATCGCTTTTGTGCAGAAGACAGTAACACTTGTTCAGAACGAAAGAAAGCACAGAGCCCCAGATTCTATGTTGTCCTGGAGAGCTTGCAGAGCACTGGGGAAAGGCAGGCAGAGAATTCCCTGCTAGCACCTTCTCTGTGCCTGGGAAGCAGAAGTGTTCACATTGCTTCGCAAGAATCGCTTTTGTGCAGAAAACAGTAACACTTGTTCAGAACGAAAGAAAGCACAGAGCCCCAGATTCTATGTTGTCCTGGAGAGCTTGCACAGCACTGGGGAAAGGCAGGCAGAGAATTCCCTGATAGCACCTTCTCTGTGCCTGGGAAGCAGAAGTGTTCACATTGCTTCGCAAGAATCGCTTTTGTGCAGAAAACAGTAACACTTGTTCAGAACGAAAGAAAGAACAGAGCCCCAGATTCTATGTTGTCCTGGAGAGCTTGCACAGCACTGGGGAAAGGCAGGCAGAGAATTCCCTGATAGCACCTTCTCTGTGCCTGTTCACATTGCTTCGCAGAATCGCTTTTGTGCAGAAAACAGTAACACTTGTTCAGAATGAAAGAAAGCACAGAGCCCCAGATTTTATGTTGTCCTGGAGAGCTTGCAGAGCACTGGGGAAAGGCAGGCAGAGAATTCCCTGCTAGCACCTTCTCTGTGCCTGTTCACATTGCTTCGCAGAATCGCTTTTGTGCAGAAACCACTAACACTTGTTCAGAAGGAAAGAAAGCACAGAGCCCCAGATTCTGTGTTGTCCTGGAGAGCTTGCAGAGCACTGGGGAAAGGCAGGCAGAGAATGCCCTGCTAGCACCTTCTCTGTGCCTGGGAAGCAGAAGTGTTCACATTGCTTCGCAAGAATCGCTTTTGTGCAGAAAACACTAACACTTGTTCAGAACGAAAGAAAGCACAGAGCCCCAGATTCTATGTTGTTCTGGAGAGCTTGCAGAGCACTGGGGAAAGGCAGGCAGAGAATTCCCTGCTAGCACCTTCTCTGTGCCTGGGAAGCAGAAGTGTTCACATTGCTTGGCAGAATAGCTTTTGTGCAGAAAACAGTAACACTTGTTCAGAACGAAAGAAAGAACAGAGCCCCAGATTTTATGTTGTCCTGGAGAGCTTGCAGAGCACTGGGGAAAGGCAGGCAGAGAATTCCCTGCTAGCACCTTCTCTGTGCCTGGGAAGCAGAAGTGTTCACATTGCTTCGCAAGAATCGCTTTTGTGCAGAAAACAGTAACACTTGTTCAGAACGAAAGAAAGCACAGAGCCCCAGATTCTATGTTGTCCTGGAGAGCTTGCAGAGCACTGGGGAAAGGCAGGCAGAGAATTCCCTGCTAGCACCTTCTCTGTGCGTGTTCACATTGCTTCGCAGAATCGCTTTTGTGCAGAAAACAGTAACACTTGTTCAGAACGAAAGAAAGCACAGAGCCCCAGATTCTATGTTGTCCTGGAGAGCTTGCAGAGCACTGGGGAAAGGCAGGCAGAGAATTCCCTGCTAGCACCTTCTCTGTGCCTGGGAAGCAGAAGTGTTCACATTGCTTCGCAGAATCGCTTTTCTGCAGAAAACACTAACACTTGTTCAGAAGGAAAGAAAGCACAGAGCCCCAGATTTTATGTTGTCCTGGAGAGCTTGCAGAGCACTGGGGAAAGGCAGGCAGAGAATTCCCTGATAGCACCTTCTCTGTGCCTGTTCACATTGCTTCGCAGAATCGCTTTTGTGCAGAAAACAGTAACACTTGTTCAGAACGAAAGAAAGCACAGAGCCCCAGATTTTATGTTGTCCTGGAGAGCTTGCAGAGCACTGGGGAAAGGCAGGCAGAGAATTCCCTGATAGCACCTTCTCTGCGCCTGGGAAGCAGAAGTGTTCACATTGCTTCGCAAGAATTGCTTTTGTGCAGAAAACAGTAACACTTGTTCAGAAGGAAAGAAAGCACAGAGCCCCAGATTTTATGTTGTCCTGGAGAGCTTGCAGAGCACTGGGGAAAGGCAGGCAGAGAATTCCCTGCTAGCACCTTCTCTGTGCCTGTTCACATTGCTTCGCAGAATCGCTTTTGTGCAGAAAACAGTAACACTTGTTCAGAAGGAAAGAAAGCACAGAGCCCCAGATTCTGTGTTGTCCTGGAGAGCTTGCAGAGCACTGGGGAAAGGCAGGCAGAGAATTCCCTGCTAGCACCTTCTCTGTGCCTGGGAAGCAGAAGTGTTCACATTGCTTCGCAAGAATCGCTTTTGTGCAGAAAACACTAACACTTGTTCAGAACGAAAGAAAGCACAGAGCCCCAGATTCTATGTTGTTCTGGAGAGCTTGCAGAGCACTGGGGAAAGGCAGGCAGAGAATTCCCTGCTAGCACCTTCTCTGTGCCTGGGAAGCAGAAGTGTTCACATTGCTTCGCAGAATCGCTTTTGTGCAGAAAACAGTAACACTTGTTCAGAACGAAAGAAAGCACAGAGCCCCAGATTCTATGTTGTCCTGGAGAGCTTGCAGAGCACTGGGGAATGGCAGGCAGAGAATTCCTTGCTAGCACCTTCTCTGTGCCTGGGAAGCAGAAGTGTTCACATTGCTTCACAAGAATCGCTTTTGTGCAGAAAACACTAACACTTGTTCAGAAGGAAAGAAAGCACAGAGCCCCAGATTTTATGTTGTCCTGGAGAGCTTGCAGAGCACTGGGGAAAGGCAGGCAGAGAATTCCCTGATAGCACCTTCTCTGTGCCTGTTCACATTGCTTCGCAGAATCGCTTTTGTGCAGAAAACACTAACACTTTTTCAGAAGGAAAGAAAGCACAGAGCCCCAGATTTTATGTTGTCCTGGAGAGCTTGCAGAGCACTGGGGAAAGGCAGGCAGAGAATTCCCTGCTAGCACCTTCTCTGTGCCTGGGAAGCAGAAGTGTTCACATTGCTTCGCAGAATCGCTTTTGTGCAGAAAACAGTAACACTTGTTCAGAAGGAAAGAAAGCACAGAGCCCCAGATTTTATGTTGTCCTGGAGAGCTTGCAGAGCTCTGGAGAAAGGCAGGCAGAGAATTCCCTGCTAGCACCTTCTCTGTGCCTGGGAAGCAGGTGTGTTCACATTGCTTCGCAAGAAGCGCTTTTGTGCAGAAAACAGTAACACTTATTCAGAACGAAAGAAAGCACAGAGCCCCAGATTCTATGTTGTCCTGGAGAGCTTGCAGAGCACTGGGGAAAGGCAGGCAGAGAATTCCCTGATAGCACCTTCTCTGTGCCTGTTCACATTGCTTCGCAGAATCGCTTTTGTGCAGAAAACAGTAACACTTGTTCAGAACGAAAGAAAGCACAGAGCCCCAGATTCTATGTTGTCCTGGAGAGCTTGCAGAGCACTGGGGAAAGGCAGGCAGAGAATTCCCTGCTAGCTCCTTCTCTGTGCCTGGGAAGCAGAAGTGTTCACATTGCTTCGCAAGAATCGCTTTTGTGCAGAAAACAGTAACACTTGTTCAGAACGAAAGAAAGCACAGAGCCCCAGATTCTATGTTGTCCTGGAGAGCTTGCAGAGCACTGGGGAAAGGCAGGCAGAGAATTCCCTGCTAGCACCTTCTCTGTGCCTGGGAAGCAGAAGTGTTCACATTGCTTCGCAGAATCGCTTTTGTGCAGAAAACAGTAACACTTGTTCAGAAGGAAAGAAAGCACAGAGCCCCAGATTCTATGTTGTCCTGGAGAGCTTGCAGAGCACTGGGGACAGGCAGGCAGAGAATTCCCTGCTAGCACCTTCTCTGTGCCTGTTCACATTGCTTCGCAAGAATCGCTTTTGTGCAGAAAACAGTAACACTTGTTCAGAACGAAAGAAAGCACAGAGCCCCAGATTTGCTGTTGTCCTGGAGAGCTTGCAGAGCACTGGGGAAAGGCAGGCAGAGAATTCCTTGCTAGCACCTTCTCTGTGCCTGGGAAGCAGAAGTGTTCACATTGCTTCGCAGAATCGCTTTTGTGCAGAAAACACTAACACTTGTTCAGAAGGAAAGAAAGCACAGAGCCCCAGATTTTATGTTGTCCTGGAGAGCTTGCAGAGCACTGGGGAAAGGCAGGCAGAGAATTCCCTGATAGCACCTTCTCTGTGCCTGTTCACATTGCTTCGCAGAATCGCTTTTGTGCAGAAAACACTAACACTTGTTCAGAAGGAAAGAAAGCACAGAGCCCCAGATTTTATGTTGTCCTGGAGAGCTTGCAGAGCACTGGGGAAAGGCAGGCAGAGAATTCCCTGCTAGCACCTTCTCTGTGCCTGGGAAGCAGAAGTGTTCACATTGCTTCGCAGAATCGCTTTTGTGCAGAAAACAGTAACACTTGTTCAGAACGAAAGAAAGCACAGAGCCCCAGATTCTATGTTGTCCTGGAGAGCTTGCAGAGCTCTGGAGAAAGGCAGGCAGAGAATTCCCTGCTAGCACCTTCTCTGTGCCTGGGAAGCAGGTGTGTTCACATTGCTTCGCAAGAAGCGCTTTTGTGCAGAAAACAGTAACACTTGTTCAGAACGAAAGAAAGCACAGAGCCCCAGATTCTATGTTGTCCTGGAGAGCTTGCAGAGCACTGGGGAAAGGCAGGCAGAGAATTCCCTGATAGCACCTTCTCTGTGCCTGTTCACATTGTTTCGCAGAATCGCTTTTGTGCAGAAAACAGTAACACTTGTTCAGAACGAAAGAAAGCACAGAGCCCCAGATTCTATGTTGTCCTGGAGAGCTTGCAGAGCACTGGGGAAAGGCAGGCAGAGAATTCCCTGCTAGCACCTTCTCTGTGCCTGGGAAGCAGAAGTGTTCACATTGCTTCGCAAGAATCGCTTTTGTGCAGAAAACAGTAACACTTGTTCAGAACGAAAGAAAGCACAGAGCCCCAGATTCTATGTTGTCCTGGAGAGCTTGCAGAGCACTGGGGAAAGGCAGGCAGAGAATTCCTTGCTAGCACCTTCTCTGTGCCTGGGAAGCAGAAGTGTTCACATTGCTTCGCAGAATCGCTTTTGTGCAGAAAACAGTAACACTTGTTCAGAAGGAAAGAAAGCACAGAGCCCCAGATTCTATGTTGTCCTGGAGAGCTTGCAGAGCACTGGGGAAAGGCAGGCAGAGAATTTCTTGCTAGCACCTTCTCTGTGCCTGGGAAGCAGAAGTGTTCACATTGCTTCGCAAGAATCGCTTTTGTGCAGAAAACACTAACACTTGTTCAGAAGGAAAGAAAGCACAGAGCCCCAGATTTTATGTTGTCCTGGAGAGCTTGCAGAGCACTGGGGAAAGGCAGGCAGAGAATTCCTTGCTAGCACCTTCTCTGTGCCTGGGAAGCAGAAGTGTTCACATTGCTTCGCAGAATCGCTTTTGTGCAGAAAACACTAACACTTGTTCAGAAGGAAAGAAAGCACAGAGCCCCAGATTTTATGTTGTCCTGGAGAGCTTGCAGAGCACTGGGGAAAGGCAGGCAGAGAATTCCCTGATAGCACCTTCTCTGTGCCTGTTCACATTGCTTCGCAGAATCGCTTTTGTGCAGAAAACACTAACACTTGTTCAGAAGGAAAGAAAGCACAGAGCCCCAGATTTTATGTTGTCCTGGAGAGCTTGCAGAGCACTGGGGAAAGGCAGGCAGAGAATTCCCTGCTAGCACCTTCTCTGTGCCTGGGAAGCAGAAGTGTTCACATTGCTTCGCAGAATCGCTTTTGTGCAGAAAACAGTAACACTTGTTCAGAACGAAAGAAAGCACAGAGCCCCAGATTCTATGTTGTCCTGGAGAGCTTGCAGAGCTCTGGAGAAAGGCAGGCAGAGAATTCCCTGCTAGCACCTTCTCTGTGCCTGGGAAGCAGGTGTGTTCACATTGCTTCGCAAGAAGCGCTTTTGTGCAGAAAACAGTAACACTTGTTCAGAACGAAAGAAAGCACAGAGCCCCAGATTCTATGTTGTCCTGGAGAGCTTGCAGAGCACTGGGGAAAGGCAGGCAGAGAATTCCCTGATAGCACCTTCTCTGTGCCTGTTCACATTGTTTCGCAGAATCGCTTTTGTGCAGAAAACAGTAACACTTGTTCAGAACGAAAGAAAGCACAGAGCCCCAGATTCTATGTTGTCCTGGAGAGCTTGCAGAGCACTGGGGAAAGGCAGGCAGAGAATTCCCTGCTAGCACCTTCTCTGTGCCTGGGAAGCAGAAGTGTTCACATTGCTTCGCAAGAATCGCTTTTGTGCAGAAAACAGTAACACTTGTTCAGAACGAAAGAAAGCACAGAGCCCCAGATTCTATGTTGTCCTGGAGAGCTTGCAGAGCACTGGGGAAAGGCAGGCAGAGAATTCCTTGCTAGCACCTTCTCTGTGCCTGGGAAGCAGAAGTGTTCACATTGCTTCGCAGAATCGCTTTTGTGCAGAAAACAGTAACACTTGTTCAGAAGGAAAGAAAGCACAGAGCCCCAGATTCTATGTTGTCCTGGAGAGCTTGCAGAGCACTGGGGAAAGGCAGGCAGAGAATTTCTTGCTAGCACCTTCTCTGTGCCTGGGAAGCAGAAGTGTTCACATTGCTTCGCAAGAATCGCTTTTGTGCAGAAAACACTAACACTTGTTCAGAAGGAAAGAAAGCACAGAGCCCCAGATTTTATGTTGTCCTGGAGAGCTTGCAGAGCACTGGGGAAAGGCAGGCAGAGAATTCCTTGCTAGCACCTTCTCTGTGCCTGGGAAGCAGAAGTGTTCACATTGCTTCGCAGAATCGCTTTTGTGCAGAAAACACTAACACTTGTTCAGAAGGAAAGAAAGCACAGAGCCCCAGATTTTATGTTGTCCTGGAGAGCTTGCAGAGCACTGGGGAAAGGCAGGCAGAGAATTCCCTGATAGCACCTTCTCTGTGCCTGTTCACATTGCTTCGCAGAATCGCTTTTGTGCAGAAAACACTAACACTTGTTCAGAAGGAAAGAAAGCACAGAGCCCCAGATTTTATGTTGTCCTGGAGAGCTTGCAGAGCACTGGGGAAAGGCAGGCAGAGAATTCCCTGCTAGCACCTTCTCTGTGCCTGGGAAGCAGAAGTGTTCACATTGCTTCGCAGAATCGCTTTTGTGCAGAAAACAGTAACACTTGTTCAGAACGAAAGAAAGCACAGAGCCCCAGATTCTATGTTGTCCTGGAGAGCTTGCAGAGCTCTGGAGAAAGGCAGGCAGAGAATTCCCTGCTAGCACCTTCTCTGTGCCTGGGAAGCAGGTGTGTTCACATTGCTTCGCAAGAAGCGCTTTTGTGCAGAAAACAGTAACACTTGTTCAGAACGAAAGAAAGCACAGAGCCCCAGATTCTATGTTGTCCTGGAGAGCTTGCAGAGCACTGGGGAAAGGCAGGCAGAGAATTCCCTGATAGCACCTTCTCTGTGCCTGTTCACATTGTTTCGCAGAATCGCTTTTGTGCAGAAAACAGTAACACTTGTTCAGAACGAAAGAAAGCACAGAGCCCCAGATTCTATGTTGTCCTGGAGAGCTTGCAGAGCACTGGGGAAAGGCAGGCAGAGAATTCCCTGCTAGCACCTTCTCTGTGCCTGGGAAGCAGAAGTGTTCACATTGCTTCGCAAGAATCGCTTTTGTGCAGAAAACAGTAACACTTGTTCAGAACGAAAGAAAGCACAGAGCCCCAGATTCTATGTTGTCCTGGAGAGCTTGCAGAGCACTGGGGAAAGGCAGGCAGAGAATTCCTTGCTAGCACCTTCTCTGTGCCTGGGAAGCAGAAGTGTTCACATTGCTTCGCAGAATCGCTTTTGTGCAGAAAACAGTAACACTTGTTCAGAAGGAAAGAAAGCACAGAGCCCCAGATTCTATGTTGTCCTGGAGAGCTTGCAGAGCACTGGGGAAAGGCAGGCAGAGAATTTCTTGCTAGCACCTTCTCTGTGCCTGGGAAGCAGAAGTGTTCACATTGCTTCGCAAGAATCGCTTTTGTGCAGAAAACACTAACACTTGTTCAGAAGGAAAGAAAGCACAGAGCCCCAGATTTTATGTTGTCCTGGAGAGCTTGCAGAGCACTGGGGAAAGGCAGGCAGAGAATTCCCTGCTAGCACCTTCTCTGTGCCTGGGAAGCAGAAGTGTTCACATTGCTTCGCAGAATCGCTTTTGTGCAGAAAACAGTAACACTTGTTCAGAAGGAAAGAAAGCACAGAGCCCCAGATTCTATGTTGTCCTGGAGAGCTTGCAGAGCACTGGGGACAGGCAGGCAGAGAATTCCCTGCTAGCACCTTCTCTGTGCCTGTTCACATTGCTTCGCACAATCGCTTTTGTGCAGAAAACAGTAACACTTGTTCAGAACGAAAGAAAGCACAGAGCCCCAGATTCTATGTTGTCCTGGAGAGCTTGCAGAGCACTGGGGAAAGGCAGGCAGAGAATTCCCTGCTAGCACCTTCTCTGTGCCTGGGAAGCAGAAGTGTTCACATTGCTTCGCAAGAATCGCTTTTGTGCAGAAAACACTAACACTTGTTCAGAAGGAAAGAAAGCACAGAGCCCCAGATTTTATGTTGTCCTGGAGAGCTTGCAGAGCACTGGGGAAAGGCAGGCAGAGAATTCCTTGCTAGCACCTTCTCTGTGCCTGGGAAGCAGAAGTGTTCACATTGCTTCGCAGAATCGCTTTTGTGCAGAAAACAGTAACACTTCTTCAGAACGAAAGAAAGAACAGAGCCCCAGATTTTATGTTGTCCTGGAGAGCTTGCAGAGCACTGGGGAAAGGCAGGCAGAGAATTCCCTGCTAGCACCTTCTCTGTGCCTGTTCACATTGCTTCGCAGAATCGCTTTTGTGCAGAAAACAGTAACACTTGTTCAGAATGAAAGAAAGCAAAGAGCCCCAGATATTATGTTGCCCTGGACAGCTTGCAGAGCACTGGGGAAAGGCAGGCAGAGAATTCCTTGCTAGCACCTTCTCTGTGCCTGGGAAGCAGAAGTGTTCACATTGCTTCGCAGAATCGCTTTTGTGCAGAAAACACTAACACTTGTTCAGAAGGAAAGAAAGCACAGAGCCCCAGATTCTATGTTGTCCTGGAGAGCTTGCAGAGCACTGGGGACAGGCAGGCAGAGAATTCCCTGCTAGCACCTTCTCTGTGCCTGTTCACATTGCTTCGCACAATCGCTTTTGTGCAGAAAACAGTAACACTTGTTCAGAACGAAAGAAAGCACAGAGCCCCAGATTCTATGTTGTCCTGGAGAGCTTGCAGAGCACTGGGGAAAGGCAGGCAGAGAATTCCCTGCTAGCACCTTCTCTGTGCCTGGGAAGCAGAAGTGTTCACATTGCTTCGCAAGAATCGCTTTTGTGCAGAAAACAGTAACACTTGTTCAGAACGAAAGAAAGCACAGAGCCCCAGATTCTATGTTGTCCTGGAGAGCTTGCAGAGCACTGGGGAAGGGCAGGCAGAGAATTCCCTGATAGAACCTTCTCTGTGCCTGGGAAGCAGAAGTGTTCACATTGCTTCGCAAGAATCGCTTTTGTGCAGAAAACACTAACACTTGTTCAGAACGAAAGAAAGAACAGAGCCCCAGATTTTATGTTGTCCTGGAGAGCTTGCACAGCACTGGGGAAAGGCAGGCAGAGAATTCCCTGATAGCACCTTCTCTGTGCCTGTTCACATTGCTTCGCAGAATCGCTTTTGTGCAGAAAACAGTAACACTTGTTCAGAATGAAAGAAAGCACAGAGCCCCAGATTTTATGTTGTCCTGGAGAGCTTGCAGAGCACTGGGGAAAGGCAAACAGAGAATTCCTTGCTAGCACCTTCTCTGTGCCTGGGAAGCAGGTGTGTTCACATTGCTTCGCAAGAATCGCTTTTGTGCAGAAAACAGTAACACTTGTTCAGAAGGAAAGAAAGCACAGAGCCCCAGATTTTATGTTGTCCTGGAGAGCTTGCAGAGCACTGGGGAAAGGCAGGCAGAGAATTCCCTGCTAGCACCTTCTCTGTGCCTGTTCACATTGCTTCGCAGAATCGCTTTTGTGCAGAAAACAGTAACACTTGTTCAGAGGGAAAGAAAGCACAGAGCCCCAGATTCTGTGTTGTCCTGGAGAGCTTGCAGAGCACTGGGGAAAGGCAGGCAGAGAATGCCCTGCTAGCACCTTCTCTGTGCCTGGGAAGCAGAAGTGTTCACATTGCTTCGCAAGAATCGCTTTTGTGCAGAAAACACTAACACTTGTTCAGAACGAAAGAAAGCACAGAGCCCCAGATTCTATGTTGTTCTGGAGAGCTTGCAGAGCACTGGGGAAAGGCAGGCAGAGAATTCCCTGCTAGCACCTTCTCTGTGCCTGGGAAGCAGAAGTGTTCACATTGCTTGGCAGAATAGCTTTTGTGCAGAAAACAGTAACACTTGTTCAGAAGGAAAGAAAGCACAGAGCCCCAGATTCTATGTTGTCCTGGAGAGCTTGCAGAGCACTGGGGAAAGGCAGGCAGAGAATTCCTTGCTAGCACCTTCTCTGTGCCTGGGAAGCAGAAGTGTTCACATTGCTTCGCAAGAATCGCTTTTGTGCAGAAAACACTAACACTTGTTCAGAACGAAAGAAAGCACAGAGCCCCAGATTTTATGTTGTCCTGGAGAGCTTGCAGAGCACTAGGGAAAGGGAAACAGAGAATTCCTTGCTAGCACCTTCTCTGTGCCTGGGAAGCAGAAGTGTTCACATTGCTTCGCAGAATCGCTTTTGTGCAGAAAACAGTAACACTTCTTCAGAACGAAAGAAAGCACAGAGCCCCAGATTTTATGTTGTCCTGGAGAGCTTGCAGAGCACTGGGGAAAGGCAGGCAGAGAATTCCCTGCTAGCACCTTCTCTGTGCCTGTTCACATTGCTTCGCAGAATCGCTTTTGTGCAGAAAACAGTAACACTTGTTCAGAATGAAAGAAAGCAAAGAGCCCCAGATATTATGTTGCCCTGGAGAGCTTGCAGAGCACTGGGGAAAGGCAGGCAGAGAATTCCCTGATAGCACCTTCTCTGTGCCTGGGAAGCAGAAGTGTTCACATTGCTTCGCAAGAGTCGCTTTTGTGCAGAAAACACTAACACTTGTTCAGAACGAAAGAAAGAACAGAGATCCAGATTTTATGTTGTCCTGGAGAGCTTGCAGAGCACTGGGGAAAGGCAGGCAGAGAATTCCCTGCTAGCACCTTCTCTGTGCCTGGGAAGCAGAAGTGTTCACATTGCTTCGCAAGAATCGCTTTTGTGCAGAAAACAGTAACACTTGTTCAGAACGAAAGAAAGCACAGAGCCCCAGATTCTATGTTGTCCTGGAGAGCTTGCAGAGCACTGGGGAAAGGCAGGCAGAGAATTCCCTGCTAGCACCTTCTCTGTGCGTGTTCACATTGCTTCGCAGAATCGCTTTTCTGCAGAAAACACTAACACTTGTTCAGAAGGAAAGAAAGCACAGAGCCCCAGATTTTATGTTGTCCTGGAGAGCTTGCAGAGCACTGGGGAAAGGCAGGCAGAGAATTCCCTGATAGCACCTTCTCTGTGCCTGTTCACATTGCTTCGCAGAATCGCTTTTGTGCAGAAAACAGTAACACTTGTTCAGAAGGAAAGAAAGCACAGAGCCCCAGATTTTATGTTGTCCTGGAGAGCTTGCAGAGCACTGGGGAAAGGCAGGCAGAGAATTCCCTGATAGCACCTTCTCTGCGCCTGGGAAGCAGAAGTGTTCACATTGCTTCGCAAGAATTGCTTTTGTGCAGAAAACAGTAACACTTGTTCAGAAGGAAAGAAAGCACAGAGCCCCAGATTTTATGTTGTCCTGGAGAGCTTGCAGAGCACTGGGGAAAGGCAGGCAGAGAATTCCCTGCTAGCACCTTCTCTGTGCCTGTTCACATTGCTTCGCAGAATCGCTTTTGTGCAGAAAACAGTAACACTTGTTCAGAAGGAAAGAAAGCACAGAGCCCCAGATTCTGTGTTGTCCTGGAGAGCTTGCACAGCACTGGGGAAAGGCAGGCAGAGAATTCCCTGATAGCACCTTCTCTGTGCCTGTTCACATTGCTTCGCAGAATCGCTTTTGTGCAGAAAACAGTAACACTTGTTCAGAAGGAAAGAAAGCACAGAGCCCCAGATTTTATGTTGTCCTGGAGAGCTTGCAGAGCACTGGGGAAAGGCAAACAGAGAATTCCTTGCTAGCACCTTCTCTGTGCCTGGGAAGCAGGTGTGTTCACATTGCTTCGCAAGAATCGCTTTTGTGCAGAAAACAGTAACACTTGTTCAGAAGGAAAGAAAGCACAGAGCCCCAGATTTTATGTTGTCCTGGAGAGCTTGCAGAGCACTGGGGAAAGGCAGGCAGAGAATTCCCTGCTAGCACCTTCTCTGTGCCTGTTCACATTGCTTCGCAGAATCGCTTTTGTGCAGAAAACAGTAACACTTGTTCAGAGGGAAAGAAAGCACAGAGCCCCAGATTCTGTGTTGTCCTGGAGAGCTTGCAGAGCACTGGGGAAAGGCAGGCAGAGAATGCCCTGCTAGCACCTTCTCTGTGCCTGGGAAGCAGAAGTGTTCACATTGCTTCGCAAGAATCGCTTTTGTGCAGAAAACACTAACACTTGTTCAGAACGAAAGAAAGCACAGAGCCCCAGATTTTATGTTGTCCTGGAGAGCTTGCAGAGCACTGGGGAAAGGCAGGCAGAGAATTCCCTGCTAGCACCTTCTCTGTGCCTGTTCACATTGCTTCGCAGAATCGCTTTTGTGCAGAAAACACTAACACTTGTTCAGAAGGAAAGAAAGCACAGAGCCCCAGATTTTATGTTGTCCTGGAGAGCTTGCAGAGCACTGGGGAAAGGCAGGCAGAGAATTCCCTGCTAGCACCTTCTCTGTGCCTGGGAAGCAGAAGTGTTCACATTGCTTCGCAGAATCGCTTTTGTGCAGAAAACAGTAACACTTGTTCAGAACGAAAGAAAGCACAGAGCCCCAGATTCTATGTTGTCCTGGAGAGCTTGCAGAGCTCTGGAGAAAGGCAGGCAGAGAATTCCCTGCTAGCACCTTCTCTGTGCCTGGGAAGCAGGTGTGTTCACATTGCTTCGCAAGAAGCGCTTTTGTGCAGAAAACAGTAACACTTGTTCAGAACGAAAGAAAGCACAGAGCCCCAGATTCTATGTTGTCCTGGAGAGCTTGCAGAGCACTGGGGAAAGGCAGGCAGAGAATTCCCTGATAGCACCTTCTCTGTGCCTGTTCACATTGTTTCGCAGAATCGCTTTTGTGCAGAAAACAGTAACACTTGTTCAGAACGAAAGAAAGCACAGAGCCCCAGATTCTATGTTGTCCTGGAGAGCTTGCAGAGCACTGGGGAAAGGCAGGCAGAGAATTCCCTGCTAGCACCTTCTCTGTGCCTGGGAAGCAGAAGTGTTCACATTGCTTCGCAAGAATCGCTTTTGTGCAGAAAACAGTAACACTTGTTCAGAACGAAAGAAAGCACAGAGCCCCAGATTCTATGTTGTCCTGGAGAGCTTGCAGAGCACTGGGGAAAGGCAGGCAGAGAATTCCTTGCTAGCACCTTCTCTGTGCCTGGGAAGCAGAAGTGTTCACATTGCTTCGCAGAATCGCTTTTGTGCAGAAAACAGTAACACTTGTTCAGAAGGAAAGAAAGCACAGAGCCCCAGATTCTATGTTGTCCTGGAGAGCTTGCAGAGCACTGGGGAAAGGCAGGCAGAGAATTTCTTGCTAGCACCTTCTCTGTGCCTGGGAAGCAGAAGTGTTCACATTGCTTCGCAAGAATCGCTTTTGTGCAGAAAACACTAACACTTGTTCAGAAGGAAAGAAAGCACAGAGCCCCAGATTTTATGTTGTCCTGGAGAGCTTGCAGAGCACTGGGGAAAGGGAAACAGAGAATTCCTTGCTAGCACCTTCTCTGTGCCTGGGAAGCAGAAGTGTTCACATTGCTTCGCAGAATCGCTTTTGTGCAGAAAACACTAACACTTGTTCAGAAGGAAAGAAAGCACAGAGCCCCAGATTTTATGTTGTCCTGGAGAGCTTGCAGAGCACTGGGGAAAGGCAGGCAGAGAATTCCCTGATAGCACCTTCTCTGTGCCTGTTCACATTGCTTCGCAGAATCGCTTTTGTGCAGAAAACACTAACACTTGTTCAGAAGGAAAGAAAGCACAGAGCCCCAGATTTTATGTTGTCCTGGAGAGCTTGCAGAGCACTGGGGAAAGGCAGGCAGAGAATTCCCTGCTAGCACCTTCTCTGTGCCTGGGAAGCAGAAGTGTTCACATTGCTTCGCAGAATCGCTTTTGTGCAGAAAACAGTAACACTTGTTCAGAACGAAAGAAAGCACAGAGCCCCAGATTCTATGTTGTCCTGGAGAGCTTGCAGAGCTCTGGAGAAAGGCAGGCAGAGAATTCCCTGCTAGCACCTTCTCTGTGCCTGGGAAGCAGGTGTGTTCACATTGCTTCGCAAGAAGCGCTTTTGTGCAGAAAACAGTAACACTTGTTCAGAACGAAAGAAAGCACAGAGCCCCAGATTCTATGTTGTCCTGGAGAGCTTGCAGAGCACTGGGGAAAGGCAGGCAGAGAATTCCCTGATAGCACCTTCTCTGTGCCTGTTCACATTGTTTCGCAGAATCGCTTTTGTGCAGAAAACAGTAACACTTGTTCAGAACGAAAGAAAGCACAGAGCCCCAGATTCTATGTTGTCCTGGAGAGCTTGCAGAGCACTGGGGAAAGGCAGGCAGAGAATTCCCTGCTAGCACCTTCTCTGTGCCTGGGAAGCAGAAGTGTTCACATTGCTTCGCAAGAATCGCTTTTGTGCAGAAAACAGTAACACTTGTTCAGAACGAAAGAAAGCACAGAGCCCCAGATTCTATGTTGTCCTGGAGAGCTTGCAGAGCACTGGGGAAAGGCAGGCAGAGAATTCCTTGCTAGCACCTTCTCTGTGCCTGGGAAGCAGAAGTGTTCACATTGCTTCGCAGAATCGCTTTTGTGCAGAAAACAGTAACACTTGTTCAGAAGGAAAGAAAGCACAGAGCCCCAGATTCTATGTTGTCCTGGAGAGCTTGCAGAGCACTGGGGAAAGGCAGGCAGAGAATTTCTTGCTAGCACCTTCTCTGTGCCTGGGAAGCAGAAGTGTTCACATTGCTTCGCAAGAATCGCTTTTGTGCAGAAAACACTAACACTTGTTCAGAAGGAAAGAAAGCACAGAGCCCCAGATTTTATGTTGTCCTGGAGAGCTTGCAGAGCACTGGGGAAAGGCAGGCAGAGAATTCCCTGCTAGCACCTTCTCTGTGCCTGGGAAGCAGAAGTGTTCACATTGCTTCGCAGAATCGCTTTTGTGCAGAAAACAGTAACACTTGTTCAGAAGGAAAGAAAGCACAGAGCCCCAGATTCTATGTTGTCCTGGAGAGCTTGCAGAGCACTGGGGACAGGCAGGCAGAGAATTCCCTGCTAGCACCTTCTCTGTGCCTGTTCACATTGCTTCGCACAATCGCTTTTGTGCAGAAAACAGTAACACTTGTTCAGAACGAAAGAAAGCACAGAGCCCCAGATTCTATGTTGTCCTGGAGAGCTTGCAGAGCACTGGGGAAAGGCAGGCAGAGAATTCCCTGCTAGCACCTTCTCTGTGCCTGGGAAGCAGAAGTGTTCACATTGCTTCGCAAGAATCGCTTTTGTGCAGAAAACACTAACACTTGTTCAGAAGGAAAGAAAGCACAGAGCCCCAGATTTTATGTTGTCCTGGAGAGCTTGCAGAGCACTGGGGAAAGGCAGGCAGAGAATTCCCTGCTAGCACCTTCTCTGTGCCTGGGAAGCAGAAGTGTTCACATTGCTTCGCAGAATCGCTTTTCTGCAGAAAACACTAACACTTGTTCAGAAGGAAAGAAAGCACAGAGCCCCAGATTCTATGTTGTCCTGGAGAGCTTGCAGAGCACTGGGGACAGGCAGGCAGAGAATTCCCTGCTAGCACCTTCTCTGTGCCTGTTCACATTGCTTCGCACAATCGCTTTTGTGCAGAAGACAGTAACACTTGTTCAGAACGAAAGAAAGCACAGAGCCCCAGATTCTATGTTGTCCTGGAGAGCTTGCAGAGCACTGGGGAAAGGCAGGCAGAGAATTCCCTGCTAGCACCTTCTCTGTGCCTGGGAAGCAGAAGTGTTCACATTGCTTCGCAAGAATCGCTTTTGTGCAGAAAACAGTAACACTTGTTCAGAACGAAAGAAAGCACAGAGCCCCAGATTCTATGTTGTCCTGGAGATCTTGCACAGCACTGGGGAAAGGCAGGCAGAGAATTCCCTGATAGCACCTTCTCTGTGCCTGGGAAGCAGAAGTGTTCACATTGCTTCGCAAGAATCGCTTTTGTGCAGAAAACAGTAACACTTGTTCAGAACGAAAGAAAGAACAGAGCCCCAGATTCTATGTTGTCCTGGAGAGCTTGCACAGCACTGGGGAAAGGCAGGCAGAGAATTCCCTGATAGCACCTTCTCTGTGCCTGTTCACATTGCTTCGCAGAATCGCTTTTGTGCAGAAAACAGTAACACTTGTTCAGAATGAAAGAAAGCACAGAGCCCCAGATTTTATGTTGTCCTGGAGAGCTTGCAGAGCACTGGGGAAAGGCAGGCAGAGAATTCCCTGCTAGCACCTTCTCTGTGCCTGTTCACATTGCTTCGCAGAATCGCTTTTGTGCAGAAACCACTAACACTTGTTCAGAAGGAAAGAAAGCACAGAGCCCCAGATTCTGTGTTGTCCTGGAGAGCTTGCAGAGCACTGGGGAAAGGCAGGCAGAGAATGCCCTGCTAGCACCTTCTCTGTGCCTGGGAAGCAGAAGTGTTCACATTGCTTCGCAAGAATCGCTTTTGTGCAGAAAACACTAACACTTGTTCAGAACGAAAGAAAGCACAGAGCCCCAGATTCTATGTTGTTCTGGAGAGCTTGCAGAGCACTGGGGAAAGGCAGGCAGAGAATTCCCTGCTAGCACCTTCTCTGTGCCTGGGAAGCAGAAGTGTTCACATTGCTTCGCAAGAATCGCTTTTGTGCAGAAAACAGTAACACTTGTTCAGAACGAAAGAAAGAACAGAGCCCCAGATTTTATGTTGTCCTGGAGAGCTTGCAGAGCACTGGGGAAAGGCAGGCAGAGAATTCCCTGCTAGCACCTTCTCTGTGCCTGGGAAGCAGAAGTGTTCACATTGCTTCGCAAGAATCGCTTTTGTGCAGAAAACAGTAACACTTGTTCAGAACGAAAGAAAGCACAGAGCCCCAGATTCTATGTTGTCCTGGAGAGCTTGCAGAGCACTGGGGAAAGGCAGGCAGAGAATTCCCTGCTAGCACCTTCTCTGTGCGTGTTCACATTGCTTCGCAGAATCGCTTTTGTGCAGAAAACAGTAACACTTGTTCAGAACGAAAGAAAGCACAGAGCCCCAGATTCTATGTTGTCCTGGAGAGCTTGCAGAGCACTGGGGAAAGGCAGGCAGAGAATTCCCTGCTAGCACCTTCTCTGTGCCTGGGAAGCAGAAGTGTTCACATTGCTTCGCAGAATCGCTTTTCTGCAGAAAACACTAACACTTGTTCAGAAGGAAAGAAAGCACAGAGCCCCAGATTTTATGTTGTCCTGGAGAGCTTGCAGAGCACTGGGGAAAGGCAGGCAGAGAATTCCCTGATAGCACCTTCTCTGTGCCTGTTCACATTGCTTCGCAGAATCGCTTTTGTGCAGAAAACAGTAACACTTGTTCAGAACGAAAGAAAGCACAGAGCCCCAGATTTTATGTTGTCCTGGAGAGCTTGCAGAGCACTGGGGAAAGGCAGGCAGAGAATTCCCTGATAGCACCTTCTCTGCGCCTGGGAAGCAGAAGTGTTCACATTGCTTCGCAAGAATTGCTTTTGTGCAGAAAACAGTAACACTTGTTCAGAAGGAAAGAAAGCACAGAGCCCCAGATTTTATGTTGTCCTGGAGAGCTTGCAGAGCACTGGGGAAAGGCAGGCAGAGAATTCCCTGCTAGCACCTTCTCTGTGCCTGTTCACATTGCTTCGCAGAATCGCTTTTGTGCAGAAAACAGTAACACTTGTTCAGAAGGAAAGAAAGCACAGAGCCCCAGATTCTGTGTTGTCCTGGAGAGCTTGCAGAGCACTGGGGAAAGGCAGGCAGAGAATTCCCTGCTAGCACCTTCTCTGTGCCTGGGAAGCAGAAGTGTTCACATTGCTTCGCAAGAATCGCTTTTGTGCAGAAAACACTAACACTTGTTCAGAACGAAAGAAAGCACAGAGCCCCAGATTCTATGTTGTTCTGGAGAGCTTGCAGAGCACTGGGGAAAGGCAGGCAGAGAATTCCCTGCTAGCACCTTCTCTGTGCCTGGGAAGCAGAAGTGTTCACATTGCTTCGCAGAATCGCTTTTGTGCAGAAAACAGTAACACTTGTTCAGAACGAAAGAAAGCACAGAGCCCCAGATTCTATGTTGTCCTGGAGAGCTTGCAGAGCACTGGGGAATGGCAGGCAGAGAATTCCTTGCTAGCACCTTCTCTGTGCCTGGGAAGCAGAAGTGTTCACATTGCTTCACAAGAATCGCTTTTGTGCAGAAAACACTAACACTTGTTCAGAAGGAAAGAAAGCACAGAGCCCCAGATTTTATGTTGTCCTGGAGAGCTTGCAGAGCACTGGGGAAAGGCAGGCAGAGAATTCCCTGATAGCACCTTCTCTGTGCCTGTTCACATTGCTTCGCAGAATCGCTTTTGTGCAGAAAACACTAACACTTTTTCAGAAGGAAAGAAAGCACAGAGCCCCAGATTTTATGTTGTCCTGGAGAGCTTGCAGAGCACTGGGGAAAGGCAGGCAGAGAATTCCCTGCTAGCACCTTCTCTGTGCCTGGGAAGCAGAAGTGTTCACATTGCTTCGCAGAATCGCTTTTGTGCAGAAAACAGTAACACTTGTTCAGAAGGAAAGAAAGCACAGAGCCCCAGATTTTATGTTGTCCTGGAGAGCTTGCAGAGCTCTGGAGAAAGGCAGGCAGAGAATTCCCTGCTAGCACCTTCTCTGTGCCTGGGAAGCAGGTGTGTTCACATTGCTTCGCAAGAAGCGCTTTTGTGCAGAAAACAGTAACACTTATTCAGAACGAAAGAAAGCACAGAGCCCCAGATTCTATGTTGTCCTGGAGAGCTTGCAGAGCACTGGGGAAAGGCAGGCAGAGAATTCCCTGATAGCACCTTCTCTGTGCCTGTTCACATTGCTTCGCAGAATCGCTTTTGTGCAGAAAACAGTAACACTTGTTCAGAACGAAAGAAAGCACAGAGCCCCAGATTCTATGTTGTCCTGGAGAGCTTGCAGAGCACTGGGGAAAGGCAGGCAGAGAATTCCCTGCTAGCTCCTTCTCTGTGCCTGGGAAGCAGAAGTGTTCACATTGCTTCGCAAGAATCGCTTTTGTGCAGAAAACAGTAACACTTGTTCAGAACGAAAGAAAGCACAGAGCCCCAGATTCTATGTTGTCCTGGAGAGCTTGCAGAGCACTGGGGAAAGGCAGGCAGAGAATTCCCTGCTAGCACCTTCTCTGTGCCTGGGAAGCAGAAGTGTTCACATTGCTTCGCAGAATCGCTTTTGTGCAGAAAACAGTAACACTTGTTCAGAAGGAAAGAAAGCACAGAGCCCCAGATTCTATGTTGTCCTGGAGAGCTTGCAGAGCACTGGGGACAGGCAGGCAGAGAATTCCCTGCTAGCACCTTCTCTGTGCCTGTTCACATTGCTTCGCAAGAATCGCTTTTGTGCAGAAAACAGTAACACTTGTTCAGAACGAAAGAAAGCACAGAGCCCCAGATTTGCTGTTGTCCTGGAGAGCTTGCAGAGCACTGGGGAAAGGCAGGCAGAGAATTCCTTGCTAGCACCTTCTCTGTGCCTGGGAAGCAGAAGTGTTCACATTGCTTCGCAGAATCGCTTTTGTGCAGAAAACACTAACACTTGTTCAGAAGGAAAGAAAGCACAGAGCCCCAGATTTTATGTTGTCCTGGAGAGCTTGCAGAGCACTGGGGAAAGGCAGGCAGAGAATTCCCTGATAGCACCTTCTCTGTGCCTGTTCACATTGCTTCGCAGAATCGCTTTTGTGCAGAAAACACTAACACTTGTTCAGAAGGAAAGAAAGCACAGAGCCCCAGATTTTATGTTGTCCTGGAGAGCTTGCAGAGCACTGGGGAAAGGCAGGCAGAGAATTCCCTGCTAGCACCTTCTCTGTGCCTGGGAAGCAGAAGTGTTCACATTGCTTCGCAGAATCGCTTTTGTGCAGAAAACAGTAACACTTGTTCAGAACGAAAGAAAGCACAGAGCCCCAGATTCTATGTTGTCCTGGAGAGCTTGCAGAGCTCTGGAGAAAGGCAGGCAGAGAATTCCCTGCTAGCACCTTCTCTGTGCCTGGGAAGCAGGTGTGTTCACATTGCTTCGCAAGAAGCGCTTTTGTGCAGAAAACAGTAACACTTGTTCAGAACGAAAGAAAGCACAGAGCCCCAGATTCTATGTTGTCCTGGAGAGCTTGCAGAGCACTGGGGAAAGGCAGGCAGAGAATTCCCTGATAGCACCTTCTCTGTGCCTGTTCACATTGTTTCGCAGAATCGCTTTTGTGCAGAAAACAGTAACACTTGTTCAGAACGAAAGAAAGCACAGAGCCCCAGATTCTATGTTGTCCTGGAGAGCTTGCAGAGCACTGGGGAAAGGCAGGCAGAGAATTCCCTGCTAGCACCTTCTCTGTGCCTGGGAAGCAGAAGTGTTCACATTGCTTCGCAAGAATCGCTTTTGTGCAGAAAACAGTAACACTTGTTCAGAACGAAAGAAAGCACAGAGCCCCAGATTCTATGTTGTCCTGGAGAGCTTGCAGAGCACTGGGGAAAGGCAGGCAGAGAATTCCTTGCTAGCACCTTCTCTGTGCCTGGGAAGCAGAAGTGTTCACATTGCTTCGCAGAATCGCTTTTGTGCAGAAAACAGTAACACTTGTTCAGAAGGAAAGAAAGCACAGAGCCCCAGATTCTATGTTGTCCTGGAGAG